>NC_041380.1:4873884-4888812 GCF_002162155.2 Triticum dicoccoides
GGGAAATGGTTGTTGGGGTTGCTGGGGGAATGCTTGTTGGGGTTGCAGGGGGAATGGTTGTTGGGGTTGTTGGGGAATTATTTGTTCTGGTTGCTGGGGAATTATTTGTTCTGGTTGATGGGGGAATGGTAGTTGGGGCTGGGGAAATGGTTGTTGGGCTTGCTGGGGGAATGGCTGTTGTGGTTGCAGAGGGAACGATTGTTGGGTCTGGGGAAATGGTTGTTGTGGTTGCCAGGAAAATGGTTGTTGGGGCTGTGGAAAAGGTTGTTGTGGTTGTTGGGGTTGCTGGAGGGATGGTTGTTGTGGTTTTAAGGGGGTCGGTTGTTGTGGCTGGGGAAATGATTGTTGTGATTGCTGGGGAAATTGTTGTTGGGGTGTGGGAAATGGTTGTTGTGATGGATATGGTTGCTGTGATGGATATGGTTGTTGTGGATATGGCTGCTGTGGAAATGGTTGTTGTTGATGGGAAAATGATTGTTGAGGTGATTGTAACTCTTTGTTGCTAGGGTTTAGCTGCCTAGCGGCAGTGGCGGTGTTCATCGCCATGGCAAGGAGAGCAAAGATGAGGAAGGTCTTCATGTTGGATTTGTGGTTACTACTGCTTGCTTGCCTTTGATGCTTGTGGTCTAGGTGTGTGAAGTTTGGTTGATGGAAGGTGTCCTTGGTGGTGCATGTGTATTTATAGTTTTCATGGCATGGCTTGCTTTCATCTTTGCACTCGCTCTTTGAAAAAGTGCATCAATGCTTATCCAACTAATCATTTGGTTTGTTGTGTTTGGTGCAACTACTTACTAGTGAGATTTTGGATTTTCATGATAGTTGCTTTTTGTTGAAATCGTCTGGTTGTAAGGAATGTTGGATAATGACCAATGACTCATCTTCTTCACTTTACACTGCAAACATTGATCTAGATTATGTCCCTTTTTGAAATTTAGTTTGTGGAGCTCTACATGTTGTTAGGCTTATCCATATTGGCATAGCTTGAGTGGAACTAAGTTTGTAAGCTTGTGTGCGTCATTATGATGGATCACACTATTAATGTGACGATTGTTTTAGAAATTATCTTTCCAAAACTAACTTTATGTTTTTTGCCCAATATGATTCTAAGACGGATAACCAGACATGACTCATCAAATAGCAAGATAAACCGAGTAGCAAGTTGGGGGTTATAAGTTATAATATGGACTTTTCTCTAAGATACACCATCTTGTCTTGCATGCTCTGTGGATTTGAAAAGCATCTACTAATTTAGATGCAATTGAAACAAAAGTAGACTAAAAAGGTAAGCAATGAAATGAGAATACTATTATGTGAAGCTCTACATGTCTGGTAAGCAATAAGATACTGGATACATCTATATCTTCAATCCTTTCATCCCTATCAACTCTTTATTGGTTGCTTTCATCGTAGTCATCCCTTAAATAAAAATCACTTAAAGATAAGTTTGGGAGTTAGTACCAACATCTATCATGTACAAGATAGAAAACTAAGGCACATATAGTAGTCTATTGACCATATTTAATTTCTTGTGATGTGAAAGCATGTGGAGTATAAGTTGGTTAAATATAAAGTTGTCCTTCATACCAGTAGGGAAAGAATATGCAGTATAAAGATTAGAGCATTGGACTAATATGCTATTAAATGCTACAGGATAATCGACAGTTCAAGTTAAGAACAACATTAGCATTCCAACTTTTGTCTTGTGCAAGTTAAGAACATGCTAACAAAGTAACCTAAGCAAATAAGTGCAAAACCTTCACCTATAAGGAAATTGTGAAACTACACAAAATGACCTATTGTAAAGAAGGAAAAAAATCTAATGGTGAATGAAAGAACGTTAAGTACATTCAGGATTCGGTTATGCCTTCATGGATAACCTTTTAGATGGTGACTTGTCAATGTTGATGTGTGTCGTCATGGAACGAGGACAAGAAGACGTCGTTGCGTCGTACTTTGGGAATTTCATCAAACTGGTTGTGTGCGGGAACAAATATTTGTCGCCTCCCTGCTCAAATCTCTCTTCATGTCACTGTAACTGACACTCCATGAGGGAGTCCTGGATTAGGGGGTATCCGGACAGCCAGACTATATCCTTTGGCCGGACTGTTGGACTATGAAGATACAGGATTGAAGACTTCGTCCCGTGTCTGGATGGGACTCTCCTTGGCGTGGAAGGCAAGCTTGGCAGTACGGATATGTAGATCTCCTTCCTTGTAACCGACTCTGTGTAACCCTAGCCCCCTCCGGTGTCTATATAAACTGGAGGGTTTAGTCCGTAGGACAAAGAACAACAATCATACCATAGGCTAGCTTCTAGGGTTTAGCCTCTTCGATCTCGTGGTAGATCAACTCTTGAAATACTCATACCATCAAGATCAATCAAGCAGGAGTAGGGTTTTACCTCCATCGAGAGGGCCCGAACCTGGGTAAAAACATCGTGTCCCACGTCTCCTGTTACCATCCGCCTAGACGCACAGTTCGGGACCCCCTACCCGAGATCCACCGGTTTTGACACCGACATTGGTGCTTTCATTGAGAGTTCCTCTGTGTCGTCATCACTAGGCCAGATGGCCCTTTCAATCATCGATAGCGATGCAGTCCGGGGTGAGACTTTTCTCCTTGGACAGATCTTTGTATTCGGCGGCTCCGCACTATGGGCCAACTCGCTTGGCCATCTGGAGCAGATCGAGAGTTACGCCCCTCTCCACCAGGTCAGGTTTGTAAGCATAAACCACACGGCCGACATCTACGGAGACTTGATCTTCGACGGATTCGAGCCCTTGCTGAGTGCGCCGCACGGTCACGATGAGCATGATTTATCTCTACCATCGGACAGTGTTCGAGAGATCGCACCGGCGACCGCTTCGACCCTCAATTCGGAGCCAGTTGTGCCACCCAAGGACGGGTGGATAGACCCCGCCACGGAGGCCGCATCTTCAGCGGCGATCGAGCCAAATACCGACCTCACCCTTCACGGGAGCCGTGACGCCGAACTGCCGGATTCTTCCCCGGCCATGGACTCCGAACCACCTGTGCCCGTGCCTATCGAATCCAACTGGGCGCCGATCATGGAGTTCACCTCCGCGGATATCTTTCAGCACTCGCCCTTTGGTGACATACTGAACTCATTAAGGTCTCTCTCCATGTCAAGAGAGTCCTGGCCGAACTATGGCCGGCCAGATCGGGATGCGGACGACGAAGAAATTCGCCACCCACCCACCACCCACTTAGTAGCCACTGTCGACGATTTGACCGACATGCTCGCCTTCGACTCCGAAGACATCGACGGTATGGACGATAATGCAGGAGATGAACAGGAGCCACTGCCCACAGGGCACTGGACGCCCACTTCATCATATGATGTATACATGATGGACACACCCAAAGAAAACGATGACGAGGGACGGAAGGACGCAGCAAAGGATTGTTCCCTCGAGAAGCAATCAAAGAGGCAGCGTAAGAGCCGCTCCAAATCCCGCCTCGGTAGAAACAGCGATCATATAGACCCAGCAATAGAGCAGGGTGAGCCAGCGGACGACAAACACGGCATTGAACCACCGTCCAACCACGGCAACACGGAGAATCAAACCGAACAACCCGTCTCCAGCAAAGATACAGTCCAGATGACATCACACCGGACAGGCACCCGGAGCAACAGAATACCCATCAAAGGCTTGTCGCCACTGCGAGGAGTCTGAAAAAGTAGAAGCAAAGGCTCAGGGTTGCACAAGACACACTCAGAATTAGATGGAGTAAAGTACTAAACACTGCAGCAAAGTACGGCGGTAGTCGCCACACAAAGAGCTACCCGAAGCGAAAGATGCTACCTGAATTCGATGATGAGGCCTTAGATCCCCCGCAATCAAAAAACAAAACAGCCATCCAGTCGGATAGACGACCTCGTGGCCAACATAGAGCGGCAAACGCCGCCACACACAAGCCAGTACGTGATCCACGTGAGGGCTCGCATCAAAAGGATGGCGCAACCAGATCCATCTACGGGCCAAGCAAGCGCGCTCCAGCACGCAATGCAACACAACAAAAATCCGAACACCACGGTACACCCAATACAGGGGTGCTGCACACCCCCTATGTTTCATCGATGAGGTGCTGGACCATGAATTTCCAGAGGGATTCAAACCCGTAAACATAGAGGCGTACGACGGAACGATAGACCCTGGGGTCTGGATTGAGGACTACATCCTCCATATCCACATGGCTCGAGGAGACGATCTCCATGCCATCAAGTACTTACCCCTCAAGCTCAAAGGGCCAGCTCGGCACTGGCTTAAAAGCCTCCCCGAAAACTCCATTGGAAGCTGGGAAGAGCTCGAGGACGCTTGTAACGCGCCGAGACCGATGTGCCAGGTGTCCGCCAGTTATTCGTTGTTGTTGCCTTGTCATTTTCTTGCGTGTTGCATTTCATCATGTCATCATGTGCATAGCATCATCAAGTTTTCAAAACTTGCATCTGTCCCAGTCTCCTCGTCCTCTCCGTTGTCCGTTCTGAGCCAAACCACACTTGCACACGCCCGCGGCATGTCCGAAATATTATTTTATAAGTGGCCGGAAAATGTTCTCGGAATGGGATGAAAGTTGGCGTGCGGTGTTGTTTTGTTGTTAGTAGGCCGCCTGCCAAGTTTCATCGCATTCGGAGTCCGTTTGATGCCCCAACGGATAACTATAGCGGCAGTATAGCCGGTCTAACGTCGGACGTTTTCGGCCTCCGAAAACAGTCGCCGGGCCTCCCTCTCTTCTCTTCTCTCAGCTCGAGACCGTCTAGACAGCTCACTACCTACCGCCAGGTCCAACCTAACCTCTCTCATCAGCCCGCAGCCCCCCCTCGCGCGCGTCCGAAAGTTGTTCCGAACCCGACCCGGACTGTCGCCACCGTTGTGTCCGGATCATCCCCAAACATCTACAAAACATCTCCATTTTATTAATTGGACTCCCTAGCTATTTTATCCGCGATCGTCCGATTGCGATCGTAGGGTCGAGATAGCCCTAACCTAATCCGTGATGTATATATATAGTCCACCCCTAGTCTAATTTCAGACCAAATCCCTAGGGATCCAACTAGCCGCCGCCGCTCTCATTCCCCACCTCGAGATCCTCTCTTTCCCCCTGCACCAACCAACCAGCGCTCCCCCATGTCCCTCCTCGATCCCGAGCGTAGTCACCTACAAGTCCACTGCCACCTCACCTCTCTTCTCCTCACTGATGGCTCTGCCCGTGCTGGAGCACGCGAACTGCAGCAGCAACCGAGGCCCCCTGCTCCTGCCTCCTCGTCGTCGTCCAGCAGCAGTGGAGCCGTTGCCAGGCCAGCCCCTCGCGCCCCTCTCCTTTTTCCCTTCTCCCTAGCGTCATCTCCTCCTTCTCTCTCTCTAATTCCTTCATGGCCATCATCGCAGGTGACTGAGCCCCTGCCTTCCTCGCCGGAGAGATTCGTCCCCGCCTGGAGCCTTGCAGCAGACGCTCACCGTTGCCGCAGCTCGCCCCGCTGTCCAGCCGTCGGGCCCACTTCACCGCCATCTAGATCCGCCCCGTGCCGCCCGTTCCAGACCTTCTTCGTTGCCCCGCCAAGTCCCTGCAGCCGCGACGCCCACTCGCTCCTCTGCTTCGTGCAACAGGACGAGCGCCGCCCTCGCTGACTCGATCCGGTGATGGACGAGCGCCACGGCCCGTCTCTCCTCGGCCTCGTCCTGCCCCGCATCTCCGGCGCCAAGGCCCAGCCGCCCGCACTACACATCGGCCCGCTGCTTCCCTACAGATCCAGCCTGCCCCACCACTGCGTTAACTGGGCCTCAGCCCGTGGTGAGGACACGCCCATCCCTCTCCTTTTGCACCGTTGGCCCATGTGCAATTTCGGCCCATAGCCATTTTTTTCCAGATCTGCGATTTAACAATTGTTCCCAGGATTTGCAGTTTTTGCAGAAAAACCCCTAGACTTCATGCATTTAATAACTTCACGACCGTGCGTCGGATCTAAATAAATTATATATGAAACTTGCTTAGTTTTCCATCTAGTTTAATAATATGCAACTTTCATCTATGTTTAAAATGTTTAAAATTTTGTTTGCATATATTTGCCCCTATGCCATGTAAAATGATTTAATTCATAACTAAATAACCGTAACTCGGATTTTAATAATCTTTATATGTAAATGGGGTAGAAAAATGCCTAGTTTAACATGGTGGCTTTACTTTGCATGTTTAATAACTCTAAAATTGTGTTTAGGGCAGAACAGTACCTAACCTAATATATGCACATGAGGAGTTTCCGGACTTGTGGTTTGTTGTTCCGGCCTCATTTAAACTTGCCTAGATTAGATAGTTTCATCATGTTTCACCTCTTGCCATGCTAACAACATTTAATATTGTTGGGTACATAAACGAGATTGAACTAAATAACTTGTCGTGGTGTTTCGTCAATATGCAAATCGTTGCATATTGAGCTCCACTTAAGTTGTAGGATTGCTTGTGCATTTTGCCATGCCATGCCTCTTTAAACCGGACATGCATCATACTTGTTTGCGCATCGTGCCATGTTGTAGTGGTTGTTTACTTTGTTGTTTGCTTTTTTTCTGGTGTACTTCGTCTCGGTAATCCGGTAACGTCGTGTTGTGAGGATTCGTTCGACCACGTCCGTTTGTCTTCTTCATGGACTCATTCTTCTTCCTTGCGGGATCTCAAGCAAGATGATCATACCCTCGAAATCACTTCTATCTTTGCTTGCTAGATGCTCACTCTTTTGCTATGCCTATGCTGCGATACCTACCACTTGCTTATCATGCCTCCTATATTGTTGAACCAAGCCTCTAACCCACCTTGTCCTAGCAAACCGTTGTTTGGCTATGTTACCGCTTTGCTCAGCCCCTCTTATAGTGTTGTTAGTTGCAGGTGAAGATTGAAGTTTGTTCCTTGTTGGAACATGGAGATGTTGTTCCTTGTTGGAACTTGGTTACTTGTTGGGATATCACGATATATCTTATTTAATTAATGCATCTATATACTTGGTAAAGGGTGGAAGGCTCGGCCTTATGCCTGGTGTTTTGTTCCACTCTTGCCGCCCTAGTTTCCGTCATATCGGTGTTATGTTCCCGGATTTTGCATTCCTTACGCGGTTGGGTAATAATGGGAACCCCTTGACAGTTCGCCTTGAATAAAACTCCTCCAGCAAGGCCCAACATTGGTTTTACCATTTGCACTAACAACCTATAACCTTCCCATGGGTTTTCGCGAGCCCGAGGGTCATCTTTATTTTAAACCCCCCCCCCCCAGGCCAGTGCTCCTCTGAGTGTTGGTCCGAAACGGGCAGCCTGCGGGGCCACCTCGGGGCAACTCGAGGGTTGGTTTTACTCGTAGCTTGACCTATCCGGTGTGCCATGAGAACGAGATATGTGCAGCTCCTATCGGGATTTGTCGGCGCATCGGGCGGCTTTGCTGGTCTTGTTTTACCATTGTCGAAATGTCTTGTAACCGGGATTCCGAGTCTGATCGGGTCTTCCTGCTAGAAGGTCTATTCCTTCGTTGACCGTGAGAGCTTGTGATGGGCTAAGTTGGGACACCCATGCAGGGATTTGAACTTTCGAAAGCCGTGCCCACGGTTATGGGCAGATGGGAATTTGTTAACGTCCGGTTGTAGAAAACCTGAAGTTGACCTTAATTAAAATGAATCAACCGCGTGTGTAACCGTGATGGTCTCTTTCCGGCGGAGTCCGGGAAGTGAACATGGTTGTTGGAGTTATGCTTGACGTAGGTAGTCCAGGATCACTTCTTGATCATACTTTTATCGACCGTGCTTTGCTTTCTCTTCTCGCTCTCTTTTGCGTATGTTAGCCACCATATATGCTAGTCGCTTGCTGCAGCTCCACCTCATACCTTTACCTTACCCATAAGCTTAAATAGTCTTGATCACGAGGGTGCGAGATTGCTGAGTCCCTGTGGCTCACAGATACTTCCAAACCAGTTTGCAGGTGCCGATGAGTCCGTGCAGATGACGCAACCAGGCTCAGGAGGAGCTCGTTGAAGATCTTGTCCTTTGTGTTGTTTCGTTCTAATTGATCGGTAGTGGAGCCCAGTTGGGGTCGATCGGGGACCGTGTCGCATTTGGGGTTCTTCTTTTATTTTGGTTCCGTAGTCAGACCTTGACTGTATCTGGTTGATGTAATGCTTTATTCATGTAATTGTGTGAAGTGGCGTTTGTAAGCCAGCTATGTATCTTTTCCCCTATTGTATTACATGGGTTGTGTGAAGATTACCTCACTTGCGACATTGCTTTCAATGCGGTTATGCCTCTAAGTCGTGCTTCGACACGTGGGAGATATAGCCGCATCGAGGGCGTTACAAGTTGGTAATCAGAGCCTTCCCCGACCTTAGGAGCCCCCACTGTTTGATCGTTTTTAGCAGCCGAGTTGTGTCTAGAAAAATGTTTTGAGTCAATTAGGAAGTATATATCGGAGAGTTTAGGAATTCTTTTTACTTCCCAGTCTCCTCATCGCTCTGATAAGGCATCCGGACGTAGAGTTTTGACTCTTCTCTTCTCAAATTTCACTAAAAACAATTTAGGATCACGCGGGTATCTTGGAATCGTTCCGATGGTTTTGTGACGAGAACATTGTCTTGGTGCCTCCTGTCAGGGGTTTTGTGGCAGTGTCCCGGGGAGTTGAGCTCTGAGGTGTTGTCGTCATAATTTTATCGTTGCAGTTCTGCTATACCTGAGTTTAGTACGCCGACATCGAAAATCTCTTTTATGCAGTTCGTTAGTGAGATAACCTCGACGCCACCCAGTACTGGGGCGGGAGTTCGGGAGTATTGCCATAACTCGTATAACAGATGCTTTTCAAAGGTTGAGGTAGATAATTTCCGAAGGTTTCTTGGTTATGTGTTGAAGGATGGATACAGCTGGATGTAGGATTTGCTAGTTTGGGTGAGATATTATGCTTCACCTGTATCCCCAACACCTGATTGCATAACCGGAAAGGTTCGGGAGTTTAATAGGTGGGAATTCAAGTAGCTCTTAGGATATCTTTTCCGACAGATGTATGATATGAAATTGGGGTTCGACGTCTAGTGGTCTGCCTATTCACGGTCGGTTTTACAGTGGTCTCGTTGTGTCTTAAAGAGTCCTTGGCTATGCCGACTCGAGGACGCTTCGTATGTCATGTGCACTACCTTGTACATGATGGTGATGTACGATCGAGCCCGTGTAGGCCCCACCACGAAAACTTCGGACGAAATCTCTATCATATGTTTGTTCCGGCTTATTCTGTAAGCCAATCCTTTGTTTTGTTTTCAGTTGTGGTATTCGAGTTGCTTCGAAGTCAAATGTGGATTCCATACCTTCCCCAAATGGTGTTCTCATACTCCGATGTGAATATCAATCCTTCTTGATCATCAAGATTGTCTTGTCAATCATTTTCACCGGTGTGTTTCTCTTCAAGTGGATCCGACCATTTCAACTTCAGCAAGTTCAAGTATCAGTTCTTCTCAACGTTGGTTGTTTTCATCCATCCCAAGTTGCCTTTGCTTTTCCCACCCTCCCACCCTTGTTTCTTCAAGGACCCAGATTCTTATTCAAGTATCCATTTTATTGATGGAAATCTCTCCATTCTTTTCCCGTCAATATTCTTATCCGGTGATTCTCATGAAGATCCTAACGGAGCTTCAAGTTCATCATTATTTGCTCTTTTCTTCTCCGGTGGACTGAACTCAAGTTTTCGTGTTGATCATATCATTTTTCCTCGTTCTGGTGCACCTCATAAATCTTTCACCGCTCGCTATTCAATTATTCTGGAGTGCTCAAGATATCTCGAAGATTCGTGTTTCCACTCTACATTCATTCAAACTCTTTCGAGGATGTTATCTCATTCTAGCCATTTAATTCAACCGATGCATTCCCTCTTTTAAATCGTTCTACGGTGTTTCTCTTGAGTGGGCCCTAACCCACAGGTATTTTCCAGGATCTTACCTGACTCCTCTTATTTTCCCGGAGCTACCATCAAATTATTTTCAAAATTTGACGTAAGAATGCATTGTCATCAGTCAAATGTCTTTCTCCAAGATCTTTCATTTCTTTTCATCGTTGGTTCAACCTTTAAAGTCGTCATTCCGGAGTGTCTCAACAATTCTTGGTGGTGTTTTCTCATCGTCATTCTCGGATTTTGAAGAACGAAGAAGAGTTTCTCTCAAATCTTACCCGTTCTCCCAAAATTTGTGGCTCTAGTTTCGTGCCACCCTCTCATAATTATTTTTCGATTGCGGAAATTCTTTTTATCCATCCGGAGCAATTCAGGAGCCTTTTTAGTTTGTTCATCCGGAGTCCATCAATTCAGGTTTATTCATTCTCAGCTTTCAGCTATCATTCTCCAAATTTTACCGATGCTTCGTTCAAGTGTTCTCTAATCATCTCGGAATCTCTTCGTTCACTTGTATCTAAATTCTCTCAAGAATCCTCGTTCATTTCATAATTCTTCCCGATGTTCCTTTATCTTTCCTTCAGTCATTCTAATTCTTACGGTGGTTTGTTCAAGATTTCTCTTCTTACGTTATCATACTTCCGTTCCTTCAAATCCTACCGGTGGATCATCGAAGGCCTCTTCAAGTTTGTGCATTATCTATCTTAATCCTTTCTACGAGAATAAGTAGTATGCCAAATCCATTGATTGTCATCAATTTAATTGGTGAAGGAGAGGCGTAATGTAATTCTTATTCTTGTTTCATCGACTAAATTCAATTCCCTATTCCGGAGGTCCATCAAATTCTTGATCTCAATTGTTCATCTTATCTTTTTTCCCAGAGTTCCAACCTCTTTCAATTATATCACCACGGAGATCCATCGAATCATTGCAAGGCTTCACCTTGTGTTTTCAACTACCCTTTCTTTCCGTTTGATCATTCTTTTGTTTAACGGAGTTCTTCATGGAGGTTCTACATGATGGTTCTTCAAGGATTTAATTCCTTCTCGAAGTTTTCATCGAGATTCCTTTTAAGGAGCTCAAGCATTCTTCATCTCGCATTCCGAAGTGCATTTTCTTTCTACCGTATCATTGGAGGTGGTATTATGTCATTCTTGATAATTTCCCTTCGTGTTTCATGATTCAATGTTTTCAAGAGTGAGGTATTTAAATCCATCATTTTCTCTTTGCTCAAGTCATCTTTCCAACCAATCAACCTCTTCTTTGGAGTTATCTTGGGTTATATTTCACCTAAAGCCTTCCCTAAGGATTGTTGCTATCTATGGTGCTCATAAGTGAACCAAGTTCTTCTTTTACCCTCCCGGTGAAATATTTTCTCGTCTCCTTGTTCATATCAATCCAATTCTTTTTCTCGTGGGTGGCAGGTTGTCACCTCATAATTTGAGATGTACTCCACAAGACCATATCAAGCTTATCCTTTCGTTGTTGGTTTTCCAACAACTCCGCTCGACCCGTTTCCTAAGGATGCCTTCTCAAGCTCTTTTGTGGCATAAGATGGCATTTTCTTCTCCATTCTTTTCCAATTATCTATATTCTATTCTTTCGTTCCGGAGGCATTGTGATGTTGCTCTTTTCAACCATCATCTCGTGCGTCAAAGATCATGTTCTTTTCGTGCTTATCCTTTAACCGGATTGTGTGCCATTCTGCTCAAGTTCTTTTCGCCTTATCAAGCCTTGCATCTCTTTCAACCGGAGTGCTGTCTAAGATATTTCTTACTCCTTGTTCCATTCATTTAATAGTTCCGGAGGCAATGTTTTGTAATGTCATCAAGTATCTTCTCATCTTATCAAGTTCTTATTCAATTTCTTTTCTTTTCAACCGAAGTGTTGTCCGAATTTGTAATTCCTTATTCCGCTTCCCTACCAGAGTGCTTTAAACTTCATTTATCTCCGTTGTATTCTTTTCTCGATATGGCTTAACCTTTTCAAGGTTCGTGGTTTCACTCGTTTGTCAAAGAAGCAACTTAGTTGTACCTTTTCTTTTCCTCTTACGTTTTCCCTCCGGTGCCATTCTAGATCTCGGGACGAGATCCTCTCGTAGTGGTGGAGTGTTGTAACGCCCCGAGACCGATGTGCCAGGTGTCCGCCAGTTATCCGTTGTTGTTGCCTTGTCATTTTCTTGCGTGTTGCATTTCATCATGTCATCATGTGCATAGCATCATCATGTTTTCAAAACTTGCATCTGTCCCGGTCTCCTCGTCCTCTCCGTTGTCCGTTCTAAGCCAAACCACACTTCCACACGCCCGCGGCATGTCCGAAATATTATTTTATAAGTGGCCAGAAAATGTTCTCGGAATGGGATGAAAGTTGGCGTGCGGTGTTGTTTTGTTGTTAGTAGGCCGCCTGCCAAGTTTCATCGCATTCGGAGTCCGTTTGATGCCCCAACGGATAACTATAGCGGCAGTATAGCCGGTCTAATGTCGGACGTTTTCGGCCTCCGAAAACAGTCGCCGGGCCTCCCTCTCTTCTCTTCTCTCAGCTCGAGACCGTCTAGACAGCTCACTACCTACCGCCAGGTCCAACCTAACCTCTCTCGTCAGCCCGCAGCCCCCCCTCGCGCGCGTCCGAAAGTTGTTTCGAACCCGACCCGGACTGTCGCCACCGTTGTGTCCGGATCATCCCCAAACATCTACAAAACATCTCCGTTTTATTAATTGGACTCCCTAGCTATTTTATCCGCGATCATCTGATTGCGATCGTAGGGTCGAGATAGCCCTAACCTAATCCGTGATGTATATATATAGTCCACCCCTAGTCTAATTTCAGACCAAATACCTAATTTCTAGGGATCCTCCTAGCCGCCGCCGCTCTCATTCCCCACCTCGGGATCCTCTCTTTCCCCCTGCACCAACCAACCAGCGCTCCCCCATGTCCCTCCTCGATCCCGAGCGTAGTCACCTGCAAGGCCACCATCACCTCACCTCTCTTCTCCTCACTGATGGCTCCGCCCGTGCTGGAGCACGCGAACTACAGCAGCAACCGAGGCCCCCTGCTCCTGCCTCCTCGTCGTCGTCCAGCAGCAGCAGCGGAGCCGTTGCCAGGCCAGGCCCTCGCGCCCCTCTCCTTTTTCCCTTCTCCCTGGCGTCATCTCCTCCTTCTCTCTCTCTCTAATTCCTCCATGGCCATCATCGCAGGTGACTGAGCCCCTGCCTTCCTCGCCGGAGAGATTCGTCCCTGCCATGGAGCCTTGCAGCAGACGCTCGCTGTTGCCGCAGCTCGCCCTGCTGTCGAGCCGTCGGGCCCACTTCACCGCCGTCCAGATCCGCCACGTGCCGCCCGTTCCAGACCTTCTTCGTCGCCCCACCAAGTCCCTGCAGCCGCGACGCCCACTCGCTCCTCTGCTTCATGCAACAGGACAAGCGCCGCCCTTGTTGACTCGATCCGGTGATGGACGAGCGCCACGGCCCGTCTCTCCTCGGCCTCGTCCTGCCCCGCATCTCCGGCGCCAAGGCCCAGCCGCCCGCACTACACATCGGCCCGCTGCTTCCCTACAGATCCAGCCTGCCCCACCACTGCGTTAACTGGGCCTCAGCCCATGGTGAGGACACGCCCATCCCTCTCCTTTTGCACCGTTGGCCCATGTGCAGTTTCGGCCCATAGCCATTTTTTTCCAGATCTGCGATTTAACAATTGTTCCCAGGATTTGCGGTTTTTGCAGAAAAACCCCTAGACTTCATGCATTTAATAACTTCACGATCGTGCATCAGATCTAAATAAATTATATATGAAACTTGCTTAGTTTTCCATCTAGTTTAATAATATGAAACTTTCATCTATGTTTAAAAATTTTAAAATGTTGTTTGCATATATTTGCCCCTATGCCATGTAAAATGATTTAATTCATAACTAAATAACCGTAACTCGTATTTTAATAATCTTTATATGTAAATGGGGTAGAAAAATGCCTAGTTTAACATGGTGGCTTTACTTTGCATGTTTAACAACTCTAAAATTGTGTTTAGGGCAGAACATTACCTAACCTAATATATGCACATGAGGAGTCTCCGGACTTGTGGTTTGTTGTTCCGGCCTCATTTAAACTTGCCTAGATTAGATAGTTTCATCATGTTTCACCTCTTTCCATGCTAACAACATTTAATATTGTTGGGTACATAAACGAGATCGAACTAAATAACTTGTCGTGGTGTTTCGTCAATATGCAACTCGTTGCATATTGAGCTCCACTTAAGTTGTAGGATTGCTTGTGCATTTTGCCATGCCATGCCTCTTTAAACCGGACATGCACCATACTTGTTTGCGCATCGTGCCATGTTGTAGTGGTTGTTTACTTTGTTGTTTGCTTTCTTTCCGGTGTACTTCGTCTCGGTAATCCGGTAACGTCGTGTTGTGAGGATTCGTTCGACCACGTCCGTTTGTCTTCTTCATGGACTCGTTCTTCTTCCTTGCGGGATCTCAGGCAAGATGATCATACCCTTGAAATCACTTCTATCTTTGCTTGCTAGATGCTCGCTCTTTTGCTATGCCTATGCTGCGATACCTACCACTTGCTTATCATGCCTCCTATATTGTTGAACCAAGCCTCTAACCCACCTTTTCCTAGCAAACCATTGTTTGGCTATGTTACCGCTTTGCTCAGCCCCTCTTATAGCGTTGTTAGTTGCAGGTGAAGATTGAAGTTTGTTCCTTGTTGGAACATGGAGATGTTGTTCCTTGTTGGAACATGGTTACTTGTTGGGATATCACGATATATCTTATTTAATTAATGCATCTATATACTTGGTAAAGGGTGGAAGGCTCGGCCTTATGCCTGGTGTTTTGTTCCACTCTTGTCGCCCTAGTTTCTATCATATCGGTGTTATGTTCCCGGATTTTGCATTCCTTACGCGGTTGGGTAATAATGGGAACCCCTTGACAGTTCGCCTTGAATAAAACTCCTCCAGCAAGGCCCAACATTGGTTTTACCATTTGCACTAACAACCTATAACCTTCC
>NC_041380.1:4889031-4927631 GCF_002162155.2 Triticum dicoccoides
GGGCAGCCTACGGGGCCACCTCGGGGCAACTCGAGGGTTGGTTTTACTCGTAGCTTGACCTATCCGGTGTGCCCTGAGAACGAGATATGTGCAGCTCCTATCGGGATTTGTCGGCGCATCGGGAGGCTTTGCTGGTCTTGTTTTACCATTGTCGAAATGTCTTGTAACCGGGATTCCGAGTCTGATCGGGTATTCCCGCTAGAAGGTCTATTCCTTCGTTGACCGTGAGAGCTTGTGATGGGCTAAGTTGGGACACCCCTATAGGGATTTGAACTTTCGAAAGCCGTGCCTGCGGTTATGGGCAGATGGGAATTTGTTAACGTCCGGTTGTAGAAAACCTGAAGTTGACCTTAATTAAAATGAATCAACCGCGTGTGTAACCGTGATGGTCTCTTTCCGGCGGAGTCCGGGAAGTGAACACGGTTGTTGGAGTTATGCTTGACGTAGGTAGTCCAGGATCACTTCTTGATCATACTTTTATCGACCGTGCTTTGCTTTCTCTTCTCGCTCTCTTTTGTGTATGTTAGCCACCATATATGCTAGTCGCTTGCTGCAGCTCCACCTCATACCTTTACCTTACCCATAAGCTTAAATAGTCTTGATCGCGAGGGTGCGAGATTGCTGAGTCCCTGTGGCTCACAGATACTTCCAAACCAGTTTGCAGGTGCCGATGAGTCCGTGCAGATGACGCAACCAGGCTCAGGAGGAGCTCGTTGAAGATCTTGTCCTTTGTGTTGTTTCGTTCTAATTGATCAGTAGTGGAGCCCAGTTGGGGTCGATCAGGGACCGTGTCGCATTTGGGGTTCTTCTTTTATTTTGGTTCCGTAGTCGGACCTTGATTGTATCTGGTTGATGTAATGCTTTATTCATGTAATTGTGTGAAGTGGCGTTTGTAAGCCAGCTATGTATCTTTTCCCCTATTGTATTACATGGGTTGTGTGAAGATTACCTCACTTGCGACATTGCTTTCGATGCGGTTATGCCTCTAAGTCGTGCTTCGACACGTGGGAGATATAGACGCATCGAGGGCGTTACAATGCTTTTCGGGCAAATTTTCAAGGGACCTATGTCCGACCACCGGATGCAGACGATTTAAGACATATAACTCAACAGCCCGGAGAGTCAGCCCGAAAGCTTTGGAACAGGTTCCTCACTAAAAAGAACCAAATAGTCGACTGTCCGGACGCCGAAGCCTTAACAACTTTCAAGCACAGCGTTTGAGACGAATGGCTTGCCAGACACCTCGGCCAAGAAAAGCCGACAACAATGGCAGCATTAACAAGCCTCATGACCCGCTTTTGCGCGGGCGAGGATAGCTGGTTAGCCCGATGTAGCACCAGCGACCCAAGTACATCCAAAGTCAGGGACGGAAACAGGAAGCCACGACGCAGCAAAACAAGCGTCGGAATAAAGAAGATAGCCCGAAGAGCACGGCGGTAAACGCCGGATTCAGAAGCTCTCGGCCAGGTCAGCAAAAGCTGCCCTCCAAAGGCAACAGAGACGAACTGTCCAGCCTGAACAAGATTCTGGACAAACTATGTCAGATCCATAGCACCCCCGATAAACCTGCAAATCATACCCATAGAGAATGTTGGGTCTTCAAGTAGTCCGGCAAACTCAACACCGAACACAAGGGGCAGGATACACCAAGTGAAGACGAGGACGAGCCTCGCAAGCAAAGCATTGGGGAACAGAAGAAATTCCCACCAGAAGTTAAAACATTAAACGTGTTACACGTGATGAAGGGGAGAAACAAAGCGGCACTCCTAGAGACACATGCCCCAGCCCTATCACCGCGGAGTTCTGCCACTGGTCGTCCAAACCGATCACCTTTGACCATCGGGATTACTCGGCAAGTATCCGGCATGCAGGATGGGCTGCCTTGGTGTTAGACACGATAATTGACGGATACCACTTCACATGAGTCCTGATGGACAGCGGTAGTAGTTTAAACCTGATATATCAGGACACAGTCCGCAAAATGGGGATAGACCCAACAAAAATCAGCCATAGCAATACTACCTTTAAAGGAGTAACGCGAGGCCCAGAAGCCCATTGCACGGGCTCCCTGCTACTAGAGGTTATATTCGGCTTTCCCGATAACTTCCGCAGCGAAAAGTTAACCTTCCACATTGCTCCGTTCCAAAGTGGCTATCAAGCACTACTCGGACGCAAAGCTTTCGCTCGCTTTAACGCAATACCGCATTATGCTTCTCTCATGCTTAAGATGCCTGGTCCATGTGGCATCATTACAGTAAATGGAAATATTGAGCGCTCCTTGCGCGCGGTTAAGACCACGGACACGGTTAGACGAGTCCGGTGTAGCTATATATAATTAATACAGGTTTGATGGCTATACCCCTACAACAATACAAGGGGCTCAACGCGTGTAAACAAGTGACAATTAGGCTCAACTTTACTCATCTGGAACTATACATGGTTTATTTAGTATAACCTATCTTTTGCACGACAACTTTTCAACTAAGTTCCTCTCTTTTACAGATGACCATCGTGCTACACCCGTCCAGGATACGGCACAACGGAGACACAGGCGCAGACGGGCAGCAGGGACCCGTTCCAAGGATTCTTTTTAAATTAAGACCCTATGTAAACCTTTTTTATTGTCTCTTGTTGATACACATCCCCCGGATTCTCAGTATAACTGAGAAGGATGCTGACGTATTGGCATGTGGCCACGTTAGAATATTGCACATACCTGAACACCAGGGGCTTACTACAAAGGGCACTGTTTAGCCCGGTTTACATCATAAAGACTGAATACCTTAGGGAGTGTTCGGCCTCGCGAGTTTGGCCTTATATGCATCAGCTTCGAATCATCTTTGGTCAAATGTTGGGTTTGCTCGGCTCCTGTGTTTTGCTGCCTTACGTTTGCTCTATCGGCTAGGGCGGCACCAGGAGAACTACTGTGATTGTGTCATGGTTCATCTGGACGAGCACCTCAGTAGAGAAAGCCGAAAACTGACTGTCATGATATAGCGTGAGACTGGTCAACCACTCGATGACCTAGCGGAATCTTCAGGATTCCTCCGCCTTAACGAAGGGTCGTTTCCTGGCCAGGCATGTACGCGCCCCGAATTCGGATGAGCGCGGAGCCACTAGGGGCTATATAGTAGCCCCACTATCAAACTCCTCTAGCTAAGTGAAAGTGTTAAAGCATTATAGTCCGATTGCCTAGTTCGCTGCACTATCACCTCCTTAATGGACCAATACATTGGATCAAGTGTGAACATGCGTCTTCTGCGAGCACCCCCGCATTATATGCGTGGGGGCTGAAGCCGACGACTGCCATCTTTCAGGTTATATACATATATACATAAACGGCCGCACAGGAGGCATCATAGTACTTTCGGGCAAAAGTATAAATAAAGCCTTGATAAACTCAATAAAACATTGTTTTTACAATAGGAATACATGTCACTAGAACATAATATTCTTCGAGCACTGAGCCTCTATCGAACGAGCGCCTTCAAGGACTTCCTCAAAGTAGAGCTCAGCAGCCACTCGGCCTACGGCCGAACCCTGTGTCGCAACAGTGGTGGCCTCCATCTCCGCCCAGTATGTCTTGACATGGGCAAAGGCCATCCGCGCACCCTCTATGCACGCCGATCTCTTTACAGCATCGATGCGTGGCACAGCACCAAGGAACTGCTGCACCAAACTAAAATAATCGTTCGGCTTTGGCCTTTCCGGCCACAGATGATCCACAACAGATCTCATGGCGAGTCCGGACAGTCTATTCAGCTCGGCCCATTCGGCCAACCGATCAGTCAATGGAAGCGGACGCTCTGAAATGTTAAATTGTGACCAGAATAGCTTTTCCACTTTGCGATCTTTTTGATCTCGGAAGTATTCGGCCGCATCGGCAGCACTTGCCGCTAAGTCCAGATATGCGTCCACAGAACTCCACAGCCGGTCCAAAGGGGCGTACCTAGGATCTCCGAACTTCATCCGCAGCATAAAGGGCTTCCCAGCCGCGATATCCCCGGCTTGACGCAGCTCCTCCTTCATCGCTCTCATTGCAGAGCGGGTGTCTTTGGTCGCCATCGTGGCCTTCTCCAGGTTTGTCCTCTTCGCTCGATCTTCGTCTTCAAGAAGCTCGTAACGGTCAGCGGCATTCTTCAATTCCACAGCCATCCTGGCTATTTCCTCCTTGCTTTGACAGTGAGCAGCCTGTTCGGCTTCAGCTCCTCGATTGCCTTTAGGGCAGCCGCATCGCTTTTCCTGGCTTGTTCTTTGGCTCGGGAAAGTTACGCCCGAAGGTTCTCCATGGCCGCAGCTTCATCTGCATTCACACATATTATAGATACTGACATCATGCTCCTCTTCCCATGTGTCACCGGAGGAATCACATACCCTGTGCCTCGTCAAGCCGCTTGTTGACAAGTACGATGTCGGCGTCTGCCATGCCAAGCTGCCGCTTTAGCTTGGCAAACTCGTCAGTCCGGCTGGCCACCGGACCCTCCGCCACCTGCATATTAAGGCAGCACGATTATTCCTAAGACTATGATCCTCTGTGCACTGTCGTCTTCGACAGCACCCAGAGTCTCAGGGGCTACTATCTACACAGTGCACATCTAAAAATGTGCGGTATTGTCAAAAATGTACATCATTTCACGTACCTCAAAACCTGTCAGTAGACTCATAAAGGCTTCATGCAACCCGCTTTCGGCGGACGAAATCCTTTCAATTACCGTACCCATCAACGTGCGGTGCTCTTCTGAGATAGCTGCTTGCTCTAGCAGATCCCTCAGTACGTCCGACCGTACACCAGACGATGTCGGACTCTTTAGATTGCCTTCTTCAAGAGTCGGATACTGAGGACTTCGGGTGGCCATAGGATTACCTTCTGGCCTTGCCGGATCAGGAGAAACCCTCCACGACGACACATCGGGGTCGCCCACCTCATGAGGCGGTATGGCAGGGGGAGGCGTTTCGCTCTCCATTATCTCTGGAAGAAGATCCCCTGAAGACGAGCTCTGCTGAGAAGGGCTAAGATCCGAACTGCAAGATAAATGCTTCGGTTATTTTCCTCAGAAGTAAAGCAAGATATTTTCATTATTAAGTACCCTTTTACTTACGGCTCGGTGGAGGGCTGATCCCCTTGAGGGCATAGTGCGACCGGGGTATCCCCCAGGGCAGGACCCTCCAACGAAGATTTCTTCCCCCGTTTGGAGACCATGGTCTTCGGGTCCTCAGAGGCGGTCCTCTTCCTTCCCTGGGGAGAGGAAGTTTCGGTTCCTCCTCCCCGGTTAACCTCCTTCGCGGAGGCGCTAGCCTCCTTGTCCCCCCCTTTATCTTCTCCTGAGGGCGCTTGATAAGGCGCGATCTCCAGCATCCTGGTTAGCACGGGATTTGGTGATGTCTCAGGGAGGGAGCCGGACAATTGATCAACTTTGCCTTCGCTATCCAATCCTGGTCAAAGAGCGGCTTTTTTAGGGCGACGTTGTGATAAATAAATGGACAGTGTATTCGGATGCGGGGCTACTTACTTGGGTATCCAGGCGATTGCAGCTCAGACCTGCATCCTCAGTGATGTCCGGACACATTATTTGTGGTCCGAAGAACAATTTGTACATCTCCTCGGGCGTCATGCCAAGGAAGTGTTGAATAGCTCGCGGTCCTTCCGGGTTGAATTCCCACATGCGAAGGGGCCGGTGTTTGCAAGGCTGGACTCGACGAACTAGCATAACTTGCACTACCATAACCAGACTGAAATCTCTCTCAAAGAGATCTCGGATACGGCTTTGCAGTATTGACACGTCCTTGGCTGGACCCCAACTCAGCCCCCTGTTGATCCACGACATCAGTTGTGGTGGGGGGCCTAAGCGAAAGGTGGGGACAGCTACCCACTTGGCACTTCGAGGAGCTGTGATGTAGAACCACTCCCGCTGCCACAATCTGGACACCTCTAGGAAGCTACCCTCAGGCCAGGGAGCGTCAGCGATTTTTCTTATTAAAGCGCCTCCGCACGCTGCGTGCTGCCCCTCGATCATCTTCGGCTTCACATCGAAGGTCTTGAGCCACAGGCCGAAGTGAGGGGTAATGCGGAGGAAGGCCTCACATACGACAATAAATGACGAAATGTGAAGAAGGGAATCCGGGGCCAGATCCTGAAAATCTAGCCCATAATAGAACATAAGACCCCTAACAAAGAGATCCAGAGCGAGGCCTAGTCCTCGGAGGAAGTGGGAGACGAACACGACGCTCTCGTTGGGTTCGGGAGTAGGGAGAACCTGCCCTCGGGCAGGCAGCCGATGCGAAATTTCGGCGGTCAGATATTTGGCCTCTCTCAACTTCTTGATGTCCTCCTCCGTGACGGAGGAAGGAATCCACCGACCTGGAAGGTTGGATCCGGACATAGTTGAAGGTCCGAAGCACCTGACCTTAGTTTTGGGTGTTAGAAGTCGAGGCGGGTGAAGGATTTGATTGAGCACGAGAGGGAAAAAAGAAAAGGCATTGTCCCCTTTATAAAGAGGGTGAATATCAAGCGCCCTCCTCGTGGCCGTTTGGGACTTGCCTAAGATCTAGGGGTCTTACCAATAGGCACGGTTGGGTTACCCACGTCCATATTGATGAGAATCCCGTGATAAGAGGGACACGATCTCTGCTTTTACAAGACGTGCCAAGGAAACCCCCTCGCGAAACACGCTGAGATGGGTTATGAAAAACAATTCGAATAAAGACCTGGTTGTGGTGTGATGTCACACTACGGGGTACATCAGCAGACTAGATTTGTGGAAATATTATTCTCTCGGTGGTGGTATGTGGAACTCATTTTGCAGAGCCGGAGACGATCCTCGTGTTCAAGATCTTCTATGAAGTATTCGGAGGAGGAACCTGTTGGGGAACGTTGCAGAAAACAAAAAAAATTCTACGGTTTCACCAAGATCCATCTAGGAGTTCATCTAGCAACGAGTGATTAGATGCATCTACGTACCTTGTAGATCGCGAGCGGAAGCGTTCAAAGAACGTGGATGAGGGAGTCGTACTCGACGTGATTCGAATCACCGAAGATCCTAGCACCGAACGGACGGCACCTCCGCGTTCAACACACGTACGGAACAGCCACGTCTCCTTCTTCTTGATCCAGCAAGGGGGAAGGAGAGGTTGAGGGATATGGCACCAGCAGTAGCACGACGGCTTGGTGATGATGGAGCTGCAGTACTCCGTCAGGGCTTTGCCAAGCGCTATGGAGGAGGAGGAGGTGTTGGAGAGGGAGAAGGAGGCAACCAAAGGCGTGTTCTGAAAGCCCTCCTTCCCCCCACTATATATAGGAGGGCCAAGGGGGGCGCCGGCCCTAGGAGATCCAATCTCCTAGGGGTGCGGCCAAGGGGGAGGAATCCCTCCTCCCCAAGGCACCTAGGAGGTGCCTTCCCCTCCTAGGACTCTTCCTCCTTGAAACCCTAGGCGCATGGGCCTCTTGGGGCTGGTGCCCTTGGCCCATGTAGGCCAAGGCGCACCCCCTACAGCCCATGTGGCCCCCCGGGACACGTGGCCCCACACGGTGGGCCCCCGGGACCCTTCCGGTGGTCCCGGTACAATACCGATAACCCTGAAACTTGTCCCGATGGCCGAAATAGTACTTCCTATATATAATTCTTTACCTCCGGACCATTCCGGAACTCCTCGTGACGTCCGGGATCTCATCCGGGACTCCGAACAACATTCGGGTTACTGCATATACATATCCCTACAACCCTAGTGTCACCGAACCTTAAGTGTGTAGACCCTACGGGTTCGGGAGACATGTAGACATGACCGAGATCGCTCTCCGGTCAATAACCAACATCGGGATCTGGATACCCATGTTGGCTCCCACATGCTCCTCGATGATCTCATCGGATGAACCACGATGTCGAGGATTCAAACAACCCCGTATACAATTCCCTTTGTCAATCGGTATGTTACTTGCTCGAGATCCGATCGTCGGTATCCCAATACCTCGTTTAATCTCGTTACCAGCAAGTCACTTTACTCATACCGTAATGCATGATCCCGTGATCAAACACTTGGTCACTTTGAGCTCATTATGATGATGCATTACTGAGTGGGCCCAGTGATACCTCTCCGTCATACGGAGTGACAAATCCCTGTCTTGATCCATGTCAACCCAACAGACACTTTCGGAGATACCCGTAGTATACCTTTATAGTCACCCAGTTATGTTGTGACGTTTGGCACATCCAAAGCACTCCTACGGTATCCGGGAGTTACACGATCTCATGGTCTAAGGAAAAGATACTTGACATTGGAAAACTCTAGCAAACGAACTATACGATCTTGTGCTATGTTTAGGATTGGGTCTTGTCCATCACATCATTCTCCTAATGATGTGATCCCGTTATCAATGACATCCAATGTCCATAGTCAGGAAACCATGACTATCTGTTGATCAACGAGCTAGTCAACTAGAGGCTTACTAGGGACATGTTGGTGTCTATTATTCACACGTGTATTACGATTTCCGGATAATACAGTTATAGCATGAATAAAGACAATTATCATGAACAAAGAAATATAATAATAATACTTTTATTATTGCCTCTAGGGCATATTTCCAACAGTCTCCCACTTGCACTAGAGTCAATAATCTAGTTACATTGTGATGAATCGAACACCCATGGAATTCTGGTGTTGATCATGTTTTGCTCTAGGGAGAGGTTTAGTCAACGGATCTGCTACATTCAGGTCCGTATGTACTTTACAAATCTCTATGTCTCCATCTTGAACATTTTCACGAATGGAGTTGAAGTGACGCTTGATGTGCCTTGTCTTCTTGTGAAACCTGGGCTCCTTTGTGAGAGCAATAGCTCCAGTGTTGTCACAGAAGAGCTTGATCGGCCCCGACGCATTGGGTATGACTCCTAGGTCGGTGATGAACTCCTTCACCCAAATTGCTTCATGTGTTGCCTCCGAGGCTGCCATGTACTCCACCTCACATGTAGATCCCGCCACGACGCTCTGCTTGCAACTGCACCAGCTTACTGCCCCACCATTCCAAATATACACGTATCCGGTTTGTGACTTTGAATCATCCAGATCTGTGTCGAAGCTAGCATCGACGTAACCCTTTACGACGAGCTCTTCGTCACCTCCATAAACGAGAAACATTTCCTTAGTCCTTTTCAGGTACTTCAGGATATTCTTGACCGTTGTCCAGTGTTCCTTGCCGGGATTACTTTGGTACCTTCCTACCAAACTTACGGCAAGGTTTACATCAGGTCTGGTACACAGCATGGCATACATAATAGAACCTATGGCTGAGGCATAGGGGATGACACTCATTTCTTCTATATCTTCTGCCGTGGTCGGACATTGAGCTGAGCTCAATTTCACACCTTGTAACACAGGCAAGAACCCCTTCTTAGAATGATCCATATTGAATTTCTTCAATATCTTATCAAGGTATGTGCTTTGTGAGAGACCTATGAGGCGTCTTGATCTATCTCTGTAGATCTTGATGCCTAATATATAAGCAGCTTCTCCAAGGTTCTTCATTGAAAAACTTTTATTCAAGTAGGCCTTAATGCTGTCCAAGAGTTCTATATCATTTCCCATCAAAAGTATGTCATCTACATATAATATGAGAAATTCTACAGAGCTCCCACTCACTTTCTTGTAAACGCAGGCTTCTCCATAAGTCTGCATAAACCCAAACGCTTTGATCATCTCATCAAAGCGAATGTTCCAACTCCGAGATGCTTGCACCAGCCCATAAATCGAGCGTTGGAACTTGCACACCTTGTCAGCATTCTTAGGATTGACAAAACCTTCCGGTTGCATCATATACAATTCTTCCTTAAGGAAACCATTAAGGAATGCCATTTTGACGTCCATCTGCCATATCTCATAATCATAAAATGCGGCAATTGCTAACATGATTTGGACGGACTTCAGCTTCGCTACCGGTGAGAAAGTCTCGTCGTAGTCAACCCCTTGAACTTGTCGATAACCCTTAATGACAAGCCGAGCTTTATAGATGGTCACATTATAATCCGCGTCTGTCTTCTTCTTAAAGATCCATTTATTTTCTATGGCTCGCCGTTCAACGGGCAAGCCAGTCAAAGTCCATACTTCGTTTTCATACATGGATCCTATCTCGGATTTCATGGCTTCTAGCCATTTGTCGGAATCCGGGCCCGCCATCGCTTCTTCATAGTTCGAAGGTTCACCGTTGTCTAACAACATGATTTCCAAGACAGGGTTGCCGTACCACTCTGGTGCGGAACGTGTCCTTGTGGACCTTCGAATTTCAGTAGGAGCTTGATCAGAAGTATCTTGATCATCATCAATAACTTCCTCTCTAGTCGGTGCAGGCGCCTCAGGAACATTTTCTTGAGTTGCGCCATTTTCCGGTTCAAGAGGTAATACTTCATCAAGTTCTACTTTCCTCCCACTTACTTCTTTCGAGAGAAACTCTTTCTCTAGAAAGGATCCATTCTTGGCAACAAAGATCTTGACTTCGGATCTGAGGTAGAAGATATACCCAATAGTTTCTTTAGGGTATCCTATGAAGACGCATTTTTCCGATTTGGGTTCGAGCTTTTCAGGTTGAAGTTTCCTGACATAAGCATCGCATCCCCAAACTTTTAGAAACGACAGCTTAGGTTTCTTCCCAAACCATAATTCAAACGGTGTCGTCTCAACGGATTTCGACGGTGCCCTATTTAAAGTGAATGCGGCAGTCTCTAAAGCATAGCCCCAAAAAGATAGTGGTAAATCGGCAAGAGACATCATAGATCGCACCATATCTAATAGAGTGCGATTACGACGTTTGGACACACCATTACGCTGAGGTGTTCCAGGCGGCGTGAGTTGTGAAACTATTCCATATTTTCTTAAGTGTGTACCAAACTCGTGACTCAAGTATTCTCCTCCACGATCTGATCATAGAAACTTGATTTTCCTGTCACGTTGATTCTCAACTTCACTCTAAAATTCCTTGAACTTTTCAAAGGTCTCAGACTTATGTTTCATTAAGTAGACATACCCATATCTACTCAAGTCATCAGTGAGGGTGAGAACATAACGATAGCCACCGCGAGCCTCAACACTCATTGGACCGCACACATCAGTATGTATGATTTCCAGTAAGTTGGTTGCTTGCTCCATTGTTCCTGAGAACGGAGTCTTGGTCATTTTACCCATGAGGCATGGTTCGCACGTGTCAAATGATTCATAATCAAGAGACTCTAAAAGTCCATCAGCATGGAGCTTCTTCATGCGTTTGACACCTATGTGACCAAGGCGGCAGTGCCACAAGTATGTGGGACTATCATTATCAATCTTACATCTTTTGGTACTTACACTATGAATATGTGTAGCATTACGCTCGAGATTCATAAAGAATAAACCATTCACCATTGGAGCATGACCATAAAACATATCTCTCATATAAATAGAACAACCATTATTCTCGGATTTAAATGAGTAGCCATCTCGAATTAAACGAGATCCTGATACAATGTTCATGCTCAAACTTGGCACTAAATAACAATTATTGAGGTTCAAAACTAATCCCGTAGGTAAATGTAGAGGTAGCGTGCCGACGGCGATCACATCGACCTTGGAACCATTCCCGACGCGCATCGTCACCTCGTCCTTCGCCATTCTCCGTTTATTCCGCAGCTCCTGCTGTGAGTTACAAATGTGAGCAACCGCACCGGTATCAAATACCCAGGAGCTACTACGAGTACTGGTAAGGTACACATCAATTACATGTATATCACATATACCTTTCGTTTTGCCGGCCTTCTTGTCCGCTAAGTATTTGGGGCAGTTCCGCTTCCAGTGACCACTTTCCTTGCAATAAAAGCACTCAGTCTCGGGCTTGGGTCCATTCTTTGGCTTCTTCCCGGCAACTTGCTTGTCGGGCGGGGCAACTCCCTTGCCGTCCTTCTTGAAGTTCTTTTTACCCTTGCCCTTCTTGAACTTAGTGGTTTTATTGACCATCAACACTTGATGTTCCTTCTTGACTTCTACCTCTGCTGATTTCAGCATAGCAAATACTTCAGGAATGGTCTTTTCCATCCCCTGCATATTGAAGTTCATCACAAAGCTCTTGTAGCTCGGTGGAAGCGACTGAAGGATTCTGTCAATGACCGCGTCATCCGGGAGATTAACTCCCAGCTGAGTCAAGCGGTTATGTAACCCAGACATAGTGAGTATGTGCTCACTGACAGAACTATTTTCCTCCATCTTACAGCTGAAGAATTTGTCGGAGACTTCATATCTCTCGACCCGGGCATGAGCTTGAAAAACCATTTTCAGCTCTTCGAACATCTCATATGCTCCATGTCTCTCAAAACGCTTTTGGAGCCCCGGCTCTAAGCTGTAAAGCATGCCGCACTGAACGAGGGAGTAGTCATCGGTACGTTTCTGCCAAGCGTTCATAACGTCTTGTTCTGCAGGGAGAACAGGTGCATCACCTAGTGGTGCTTGTAGGACATAATCTTTCTTGGCAGCTATGAGGATGATCCTCAGGTTCTGGACCCAGTCCGTGTAGTTGCTGCCATCGTCTTTCAGCTTGGTTTTCTCTAGGAACGCGTTGAAGTTGAGGACTACGTTGGCCATTTGATCTACAAGACATATTGTAAATATTTTAGACTAAGTTCATGATAATTAAGTTCATCTAATCAAATTATAATGAACTCCCACTTAGATAGACATCCCTCTTCTAGTCATCTAAGTATAACATGATCCGAGTTGGCTAGGCCGTGTCCGATCATCACGTGAGACGGACTAGTCAACGTCGGTGAACATCTTCATGTTGATCGTATCTCCTATACGACACATGCTCGACCTTTCGGTCTTCTGTGTTCCGAGGCCATGTCTATGCACATGCTAGGCTTGTCAAGTCAACCTAAGTGTATTGCGTGTGTAAATCTGTCTTACACCCGTTGTATGTGAACGTAAGGATCTATCACACCCGATCATCACGTGGTGCTTCGAAACGACGAACTTTAGCAACGGTGCACAGTTAGGGAGAACACTTTCTTGAAATTATTATGAGGGATCATCTTATTTACTACCATCGTTCTAAGCAAACAAGATGCAAAACATAATAAACATCACATGCAATCAAATAATAATAGTGACATGATATGGCCAATATCACATAGCTCCTTTGATCTCCATCTTGGGGCTCCATGATCATCTTGTCACCGTCATACTCATCGACATGTAAGTTGTGATTCCTATTACAATAGCATGAACATCTCATACATCACATATAGATCATTCATCATTCATCACAACTTTGGCCATATCATATCACAAAGCACTTGCTGCAAAAACAAGTTAGACGTCCTCTAATTGTTGTTGTAAGTTTTACGTGGCTGAAGTAGGGTTCTAGCAAGAACGTTTTCTTACCTACGTGAAAGCCACAACGTGATTTATCAACTTCTATTTACCCTTCACAAGGACCCTTTTCATCGAATCCGCTCCAACTAAAGTAGGAGAGACAGACACCCGCCAGCCACCTTATGCAACTTGTGCATGTTAGTCGGTGGAACCTGTCTCACGTAAGCGTACGTGTAAGGTTGGTCCGGGCCGCTTCATCCCACAATACCGTTGAAGCAAGATAAGACTAGTAGCAGCAAGAAAGTTGACAACATCTACGCCCACAACAAATTGTGTTCTACTCGCGCAAGAAGAACTACGCATAGACCTAGCTCATGATGCCACTGTTGGGGAACGTTGCAGAAAACAAAAAAAATTCTATGGTTTCACCAAGATCCATCTAGGAGTTCATCTAGCAATGAGTGATTAGATGCATCTGCGTACCTTGTAGATCGTGAGCAGAAGCGTTCAAAGGACGTGGATGAGGGAGTCGTACTCGACGTGATTCGAATCACCGAAGATCCTAGCACCGAACGGATGGCACCTCCGTGTTCAACACACATACGGAACAGCCACGTCTCCTTCTTCTTGATCCAGCAAGGGGGAAGGAGAGGTTGAGGGAGATGGCACCAGCAGCAGCACGACGGCGTGGTGATGATGGAGCTGCAATACTCCGTCAGGGCTTCGCCAAGCGCTATGGAGGAGGAGGAGGTGTTGGAGAGGGAGAAGGAGGCAACCAAAGGCGTGTTCTGAAAGCCCTCCTTCCCCCACTATATATAGGAGGGCCAAGGGGGGGCGCCGGCCCTAGGAGATCCAATCTCCTAGGGGGTGCGGCCAAGGGGGAGGAATCCCTCCTCCCCAAGGCACCTAGGAGGTGCCTTCCCCTCCTAGGACTCTTCCTCCTTGAAACCCTAGGTGCATGGGCCTCTTGGGGCTGGTGCCCTTGGCCCATGTAGGCCAAGGCGCACCCCCTACAGCCCATGTGGCCCCTCGGGACAGGTGGCCCCACACGGTGGGCCCCCGGGACCCTTCCGGTGGTCCTGGTACAATACCGATAACCCCGAAACTTGTCCCGATGGCCGAAATAGTACTTCCTATATATAATTATTTACCTCCGGACCATTCCGGAACTCCTCGTGATGTCCGGGATCTCATCCGGGACTCCGAACAACATTCGGGTTACTGCATATACATATCCCTACAACCCTAGCGTCACCGAACCTTAAGTGTGTAGACCCTACGGGTTCGGGAGACATGTAGACATGACCGAGATCGCTCTCCGGTCAATAACCAACAGCGGGATCTGGATACCCATGTTGGCTCCCACATGCTCCTCGATGATCTCATCGGATGAACCACGATGTCGAGGATTCAAACAACCCCGTATACAATTCCCTTTGTCAATCGGTATGTTACTTGCTCGAGATCCGATCGTCGGTATCCCAATACCTCGTTTAATCTCGTTACCAGCAAGTCACTTTACTCGTACCGTAATGCATGATCCCGTGATCAAACACTTGGTCACTTTGAGCTCATTATGATGATGCATTACTGAGTGGGCCCAGTGATACCTCTCCGTCATACGGAGTGACAAATCCCCGTCTTGATCCATGTCAACCCAACAGACACTTTCGGAGATACCCGTAGTATACCTTTATAGTCACCCAGTTACGTTGTGACGTTTGGCACACCCAAAGCACTCCTACGGTATCCGGGAGTTACACGATCTCATGGTCTAAGGAAAAGATACTTGACATTGGAAAACTCTAGCAAACGAACTATACGATCTTGTGCTATGTTTAGGATTGGGTCTTGTCCATCACATCATTCTCCTAATGATGTGATCCCGTTATCAATGACATCCAATGTCCATAGTCAGGAAACCATGACTATCTGTTGATCAACGAGCTAGTCAACTAGAGGCTTACTAGGGACATGTTGGTGTCTATTATTCACACGTGTATTACGATTTCCAGATAATACAGTTATAGCATGAATAAAGACAATTATCATGAACAAAGAAATATAATAATAATACTTTTATTATTGCCTCTAGGGCATATTTCCAACAGAACCCGCCTTGCAATGCCGAAGACAATCTGCGCGCCGGACTCATCGTCATTGAAGCCTGGTTCAGGGGCTACTGAGGGAGTCCTGGATTGGGGGGTATCCGGACAGCCGGACTATATCCTTTGGCTGGACTGTTGGACTATGAAGATACAAGATTGAAGAATTCGTCCCATGTCCGGATGGGACTCTCCTTGGCGTGGAAGGCAAGCTTGGCAGTACGGATATGTAGATATCCTTCCTTGTAACCGACTCTGTGTAACCCTAGCCCCCTCCGGTGTCTATATAAACCGGAGGGTTTAGTCCGTAGGACAAAGAACAACAATCATACCATAGGCTAGCTTCTAGGGTTTAGCCTCTTTGATCTCGTGGTAGATCAACTCTTGTAATACTCATATCATCAAGATCAATCAAGCAGGAGTAGGGTTTTACCTCCATCAAGAGGGCCCGAACCTGGGTAAAAACATCGTGTCCCACGCCTCCTGTTACCATCCGCCTAGACACACAGTTCGGGACCCCCTACCCGAGATCCGCCGGTTTTGACATCGACACTCCACCTACCAAAACCAGCTGCAAGCCAGGGACAATCAACAGGTTTCTCCGCCCGTAGCATCTATCACCAAAAGAAGTTCAGACTATAGTCTTGTAGTTCAAAATTTTGTAATAACAAACACTACTAGGTTGCTTTTGTTTGTACGTCTTCATTCTGTACAACCCATGGAACTAAAAATGCATTGTCATTCTTTGGTCTATACAACCAATGCAACCAAAAATGCATTGGGCTTTTCTTTGTACATCTTCGGGTTCTACAACCAATGCAACAAAACATCCATTAGCCAGTCTTCCATTCTAGTAGGGCACCAATAGTTAAACGAGGAGCTAAACAATGTTGGAGTCTAAAACTACATACAATCATGAAGCAGAGAGAGGCGACTTGGAAGCTGTGCTCCTGTGAGCTCGTATTTTTGTAGACAAAAAGTAATATTTGTATTTTGAAGTGGGAAAATCCTAGAAAGGGATGTTTTGCGGGTTATAACTTACTATTTTTGGGTCTTGGGCTGCAGGAAGGTCGTCAAAAATCAATGTGTTTCCCATTCATGCATGTTTCTTGGGTTATAGGTCACGCTTTTCGTGTCCTAGGGAGATCACTTCCCCGGTCAAGAACATTAGGTGATGATTTTTAGCAAAACTCATTGTTTTAGCCTAACTAGTATCGAGGATTCGTGGACGAGATTATCATGGAACAAAGTGACAACCTTCCTTTTCTTCATGCCTAATATAAACTTAGCAGTCAGCTAAAAGTAACTAGCGATATCACAAAATGTTTTTTTGTCAAAAGTAGATACCACTTCAGGATTCAACTCAGTTAGTTCAATCACAGACATGTTAAGAGCAGGATTTACAACTAACTGCATAGGAAACATCTCCTTTTATCGCCCACTATCTGTCTGTGCACTTTGGTTTTCCCGTAGCAACACACAAAGCACTTTGTTAGTACCAATAATGTGCTCCAACTCTACACATTAATCATCTTGAATTCTTCTACTGATGTCGAACAATGTTATATCTTGAATTCTTCTAACGAGTTCGGATTAGACTACATGGGCAATTTATCTGGTCCCTGAGATGCAAGGGTCGATGAACAATCGCTTTGTCTTATGACGAGGGATTGTGTTTGCCTAAGAAACCAATACATATAACTTCGACACCATATTAAGAAATGGTAAAACCTAAATAAATTAGATCATGAGCTAAACCATTTACTTTTGTATGCATTTAAACTTTTGATACATATAAGCTTGTTAAGATGTTCGCATAAACACCATGGTGATTTGAAGCAAGACAAAGTAAACTTGAACCGCTTGATCCATTGACTTAATAAGAACCTCCTTTCCCATGGCAGAGATTGTTTTTAATACATCCACTCACTTTGGCCCATAGTTTGTCTTTGAGATACTTAAAAGCACTAGACATAGAATTGCCAATATTAGAAGGCAAGCCCAAATATTTCTCATTTAGTGTTTCTACTTGGACACTGAGACCACCTTTGACCTCATTTTTGACATTCTCTGTACAATCCTTGCTGAGAAACACTGAAGGCTTCCTATTTATTTATTCTTTGACCTAAAACTTGATCGTGTCATGTTTACTTATTCTCCAGCCGATGAATATCCAAGCTTTGTTGCATCTTGCCTTGGTCTTGCACTGCTTGCGGCACAATACGCCTTTGGAACTGTCGTTCTGAATTTAGAGTGCCGAAGGTGGTATGACGATGTTGAGATACCGTACCCGTTCGGTAGTGATTCGGGTTGATCATTCAGAATAGACTTTGACAATAGCTGCAAGGACAAGATTGCATTAGGGAGCCTTTCAAGTACACCTCAGAGGTGCTCAGCATCTTCTTGATGAACAACATGGTCCTAGTGTTGAATAATATCATATGGGGTAGTTCTACAACAACCCACCACAAGCATGGAGGAATTTAGCAAATTCCATCAGTACTAGGAAAAAGCCTAGTAGCAACGCGGGGTAAAAGACTACTAGTAGCGCGGGTGCCCACGCTACTATTAGGGCGCTACAGCTAACTGGTAGTAGTAGCGCGGGTGCCACCCTGCGCTACTACTACGTCTGTTAGTATAGTAGCGCGAGTGTCACCGGCACTACTACTAGTTATCTGTAGCCCGGGTCTGACCCCGCGCTACTACTAACTAATTAGGAATTAAAAAAATTACATCCATGGTTGCTGCTGTTGGGCGTCATCGTCCTCTCCGTCCATGGCTGATGTTGGTCCTGGAGGGGATGACGTCGTCCATGGTGATGGTACTTCCTCACCCAAATCGTCCCCACACCTCTCCTATGCTACTGCTACAAAATAAGAGAAAACGATTAGAAGAGGAAGAGAGATATTGAGAGGAGTCGGAGGAGCAACTGACCGGTGGCCGCCGGAGTTGGAGCTGATGCCCAAAACCCTAGATGATGCCCGGTGACCCGTTGCTTCTTTTCCTGGGACCTCATGTCCTCACAAGGCCATGTCTCGGCGAGGAAGTGCAAGTGGTTGCGTGGCAGATCTGTCCATCGCGATTGGTGGCGCTCTGCTGGATCTCCCTCTCCTTCTAGCACCGGAGAAGGAGGAGGAAGGAGGCGAAGGTGAGGCGTAAGTCAGTGGCCCAAACTTTTTATATAGATGAGCTTCTTAAGATGCTCGCATAATCCCCGTGGTAATTTGAAGCAAGACATAGAGTAAACTAGAACTGCTTGAGCCACTAACTTAATGAGAACCTCCTTTCCCGTAGGAGATATCATTTTTTCAATCCATCCATTCACTTTGGCCCATAGTATGTCTTTGAGATACTAAAAAGCAGTAGATTAGAATTACCAATATCATAAGGCAAGCCCAAATATTTCTCATTTAGTGTTTCTGTTGGACACTGAGAACACCTTTGACATCATATCTAACATTCTCTACACAACCCTTGCTGAGAAACACTGAAGACTTTCTATTATTTATTCTTTGACCTGAAACTTGGCAATAGGTTTGACACATCTGTCGCCCCTGAACAATTTGCCTTGAAAAACAACAGGCTGTCATCTGCAAATAACAAGTGGTTAACTGATGCCACCAAAGGAGCTACTTGGATTCCAGTAAACTGGGATGACTAGTCTCTAGATTTGAGGAGGCCCAAAAGGCCATATACTGCTAACAGGAAAATCAAGGTGAATTGGATCTTGCCGTCGTATACCACGGGTAGGTTTGAGCTCATCAAGTTTCTTGCTCTCGTAGGCCATATACTGCCGTATACCACGGAAAGGCCATAAAATTGAATAAGATACAGAAGCTACCATGCTCATTTCTATGGAGGCCCATTTAACAGAGAATCCAAACTTGAGCTTTATCACCTCCAAATACGCCCATTCAACTAGATTATAAGCCTTCATCATATCCAATTTTAGAGTACAATGGCGATGTTACAATGACTTATTCCTTGTCATGAAATGTAAGCACTCGTAGGCCACGATTATATTGTCAGTGATAAGGCGACCCGGAACAGAAGCCGACTATTCACTCAATGTTATCTCCGGAAGGGCCCCTTTTAGCCGGTTAGCCAGAACTTTGGGTGTTATTTGTAAAGTAAGTTGCATAGGCTAATACGAGAGAACTGGCTTAGGAAAGTACCATTTTGTACCTCATCACTATCCTCGCCTTCCACAATACAAAGGACAACCCTTGTTACCTCCTGGCCGCAAATATCCCAATGTTTCTCAAAGAAATGTTCAGAGAATCCGTTCGGGCCCAAGGCCTTCATGCGGAACATTTGAAACAATACAATTTAAACCTTGTTGTAGAATACTTAGCGTCAAGGAAGGCATTCATCGCATCACTGACCTTTACTGGAACCAAGTCAGGAAAGTCATGCATATTAGAAACAGTCTCATAAGTGAAAAGCTCCGAGTAAAACTATGTTGTGATCTCTTCCAATTCCTTAAGAACACTGATAACATCACATTAGGTTGCTATAATGATTTGGTCAAATTATTTCGCCTTCTCATCGAAGCCCTTAAGTGAAAGAAGCATGTGGTCTTGTCCCCACTAATCAGCCACTTAGTCTGAGATCTAGTCGGCAAGATGAGTGATGGGGAAGTGGTTCGGAACAATTTCCTCTTATTCACTTCTAAAACAATTTTTCGTTTTTTGTCGTTCCTAAGCCAGGGATTTGATAAATAGTCATAAATTTTAAAAATGTTCACCAATATTAGAAACATCATGATTTAAAAAAACGTGATTTTTAAACAAAGTCATAAATATGAAAATTTCCAATTTTTTAAATTATTCTCAAAATTTTAAAATAAAATCATGAATTTTAAAAGAATTTTCAAAATTTTGATAAATATCTGCGAATTTTACAAATTTGATGAATTTTAAAAACAAACCATAACAAAAAATAGCTAGCAAGTTCGATCCTAAAAAATGCCTTTCCTTCTACTATGCGTAGCGTGCATGGACAGCCCGACCTAGACGCCCCAGACCGAAAACCCTACATTTGGGCCGGGCCCGGGCTCCATTTTTTGGCCCAAAGCCCAGCCCAAAAAGGCAAAATGGTAAGAAATGTATACTTTATTCAAAATATCTCAAATAATTATTTCAATTGAAAAATGTCGTTGTTCATGTGTTTCTGGACGGGCCAGGCCAGGCTCATGCTTGGGATTTTTGCTTCGGCTTTGACAAGCCTGGCCCGGGGTATGATCAGGTTTAGCATGGCCCAGTCACACACCCTTGTACAACATTTTGTTGTAGAGAGCGGCAAATATAATTTTCCCAATCTAATATTGCTCGCTATAAGTCTATATCTATACTTTTTTCTATACCCCTACTAATAAAGCAAGGTGTGTTTCGCCAATTTTTTCATCCATTCACTGTCGAAAACAATTATGTTTTCTATCCGACGTGGTCCTAAATTCTTACGCGTTCATCTGCTAAAAGAAAGGCTTTTCCGGAATTTCTTACGTGGGCTGCGCGCTATGGCCAGTAAAGTCAGTCCACTTATTTTTCTGCCCATGCAGCTGCGAAAATTCTATTTTCCGCACAAGGCAAGAAATAGTCGGCACTTCGCACTGGAAAACAAATAATAGGCTAGCCCATTTTTCTTTGTTTCTGAGTTTTATTTCTATTTTTATTCTCCATCCCCTATTTCTTTTTTCACTTCCAAGTTTATTTTTCTTATAAATTTATTTTATAAATTCAAAATTCTCAAAAAACATAGAGAATTTTAAAAAAATAAATTATGGAAAATGTTCCTAACTCCAATTTTTTTGCTATTTTAAACAAATTCAGAACTTGAATTTTCCCCCCTTTTTCCGAAAATTTATTATTTTTTAAAATTGTTAGAGATTTATAAAAAGAAAATGGAAATTTAAAAAGTCCTCCAAGTTTGAAAAAAATCATGTTTTAGTGAAATTTTCACAACTCAAAATATTGTTAAAAAATACACATTTTAAAAAATTAAGGATTTTCAATACATGTTCCTGTTCTAAAAAAATGTTGACAAATTCAAATAATGTTCATGTTTTTGTTTTAAAAGTTCGTGTTTTCAAAAATGTTTGTAAATTTTAAAATATGTGCCTATTTCATATTTTGTTCATGTTTTTCTGAAAGTGTACCTAATTTTCAAAAAACTATTCAGGATTTAGAAAATGATTCATGTTGCCTACAATATTCAGAAACTTCATACCTTAAAATCTCCTTGATTAAAGGAAAAATACATTGAATAATTCATGGGCCTTCTCTGGTGTACGATTACGTAGCAAAACTCTTAAATGCCCTCAATCAATGAATGGAAAAATAGCAAATTGATTACTTCACACCCGGCGAAACAAAGAAGCTAAATGTTCCCTTTTTACGTGGACATAGGGTTTTGCTTGCACAAATAATTCTCACTAACTTCAAATTCATACTAATTTTTCTCCCATTGCAAAGCACGGGCATATGTGCTAGTTACTAATAAAGCAAGGTGCGTTTCTCCATTATTTTTCATCCGTTCACCTTCAAATAAATTTGTTTTATCCACGGTGGTACTAAATTTTTTTGAGTCCATCTGCTAGAAAAAGGAAAACAGTTTTGTCAAAAATTTCGTACATGGGCCGCACGTGTGGTGGCCCAGCGAAGCCGGCCCATTTATTTCCGGCCGAAGCAGCTGAGAATCCTTATTTAACGCTTGGGGCGGTAAATAGACAAAGTTTAGCATAGGGCGCCCAATATTTGGTCGGCCCATATTTGTTTTTCCTCTAGTTTGTTTCTTTTTTTATTTTCCTTTCTATTTTTCTTCTCTCTTTACTTTTTCTTTTTTCCCTTTCAAGTTTACTTTTATTTTCTCCTTTTTTCATAAATTAAATTTTTCAATATTTCAGAATTTTAGTTTTGGATTAAATTTTCATAAAATCTTCATAATTAATTTTTGCCCATTTTGAATTTTTTTTAAACTATAATTTTTTCTTCTTCTTCTGTCAAAATTTATTCAAAACTATAGAATAAAGTTCGCATATTAAATTTTTTATGCTTTCCAAAATTGTTCGATATTTTCAAAATATATTGCATTAAAAAATTAAATATTTAGATTTTATTGAAATGTTCAAAAATTCAAAGTAATGTTTGTGTTTAAAAATATGTTTTTCAAAATTCTTTTCATTGTCCAAAACACGTTTTCATTTTCAAAAAAAAAATCACGTATTCAAAATATGTTTGCTTTCTTATAATAGGTTCATGTTTTCAAAAAACGTAAATTTCGAAAAATTGTCGCATCTTAAAGAATATTTGAAATATCGTAATTATTACTTTATTTTTTGAAAAAAAAAGCAAGAAAAAACAGAAAAAAAATATTTTGTATGTTACGCTACAGTATATTCTTAAACTTTCGCTCTGGCCATTTGTTAGCATGAGCTGTTTGTTCGAGTGGCTAGCAGCACGTGGTCGAGTTTTTGAGGTCATGAGTTTGATCCTTCAACTCAGTGGTTGTTTTGGATTTTTATTTACGCCTTACAAATACAAGTCATTTTGGTACCTGCCAGCGGCCTGGCCAGACTCGAACTGTCGTGCATCCGACGTGCTATTTGACGATAAAAGAGAATATGTTACTTGACTATAATTAAAAAAATGTGGGCACATGCCAATAAAAGAGGATATGCTGGTTTGGCTCTAATTAAAAAAATGTTGGCAAGTGAGCGTCGAAATAATTAAAGAGAATAAACCCTGGCAAAGTAGGGACTACCTGGTTACGTGCTTATTATACCAAAGAAACGGGATTTCCTGCAATTAGTACTTCATTCGGTTACACCATCATAGGAGAGAGTAGTCGAAGCAAAAGCAACTATGCCACGAAGTTCGCCGTGCTGCACAAAATGGGGAGGCAACCGCAACCTAGACATGGAGGTAGACTCGGAGAAAAAAAGGCAGAAGTTGGGTGGTGGCCACCACTCCACCAACCCCATCACTATTAAAAACTCGTGGGCCAAACATGATCTCGAGAACATCGTCAGGAGACCTTTTGATGGACACATCAATTATCTCTCCTGATACTTCTCGTAAAAAATATCTCCCTAGTTCCAACGCACGGGCATATGTGCTAGTGATTGAACATTTTAGTAAAATGAACATTACCTTGCAAACATTTTTAAACACACGTTGAACATTTTTCAAAAATGTCATAAACATTACTTTAAAACGTGTGAATAGTTTCTTAAGTGTTTACCAACATTTTTCTCAATGACAAAAAGATTTTATTTACATGTTATAAATATTTTATAAAAAGTTGAATAATGCTATAGATTTCCTGCACATTTTCGAAAATTGCATGAACATATTTAAATGTACAAAAAATTAAATTTCATAAAGAGAAAAAATGAATGGTATGGATACTCTTTAAAATTAGGTAATTTTTTTTACATTTTCATGAACAGTTTTAAGAAATGTCATGAACATGTATTAAACAATTGAACCTTTTTTAAGACACAAACATATTATTACAGGCGTGAACATTTTTTCAAAATTGTGTTAATAATTGCTTACATTTCATGGACATTTCTTTAATACACGTTTAAATTTTCTGGAAAAATTATTTAAAGTAATTTTTTAATATAGTTTTTTGATATTTCAATATATAAACAAAATAAAAAAAATCAAAAAAAGCAAAAGAAATTAACAATTACCAGGTCACCCACTGTAGACCCTCATTTAGGCGAGGCGAATGCCTATGTCTTAATAAGGCGAGGCGCCATCCATATCTCGCTTGGAACGAGAAGTACACACGCCTTAAATATATACATTTAAAGTATTTGTATTTTAAATATTTAATAAATATATTTTTATGTATTGAAATGTTTATCAGGTATTCAAGAAATATTTATCGGGTATTAAAATGGTTTATTCTGTTCGAAAAATAGGATAACGTTGATATCTATTTTTAGTAATAAAAAATAATAAGATGCAGAGATACAAAACTAATAAAGATAGAATAAGATTTAAAATAGAGCAAGTGGAAAAGGTTATAAATCGAAGAAAGTTTTCTACCCAAAAAAGGGTTTTTTTTGTTCTGACAAACTTGAAAAACCATTGCGAACTGATAAAAAAATGCTTTTCAAAAAATCTTTATGTACTGTTCATTTTTCTGAAAGAAGTAGAAAAAAGAATTGGACAAAAGAAAAGCAGGAATAAGGGAACCGGAAGGAATAGCAAAAACCGGACAAAATCCCGGTTCCTATAAAAAAACTGCAATAAAAAGCAATGTAAGATGCACAAAATAATCGATGAAGAAAACCAAACAGTATTGCGCTAGCCCGTGTTTGGTGCGGTTGTAGGCGAACATGACTTCAGACTCGCACTAGGCCAGATAAGAAGGACCTTGATAAGTTCCACACTTCTGGCATAAACACATGGCAACTCCGAACATTTTATTTGACAAGTTTAATGACACAAGGATGGCAACTTTAGTCGTCAAGCACGACAACTTTTCTTTGGGTTGGCAAGTTTTAGGATTTTTTTTTCCTTTTCGGATGACAACTTAGTTGTAAGAAACGTCAGTACCGGGGTGCTTTGTGCCACATGTGTGGTATTTATCATTTAGAAAAAAGAAACCAGACATAGCCTTTCCGCTTCTTGTCCACCTCAGCGACAGTGGATTGGTTGGTTCCATTGAATCCTTTGCAAATATGATTGAACTCTAGATATGAAGGCGAAACCGACGTCAGATTGATGTGAAAGGTTAGTATTTGCGCACATGTGATTAACAAGCTAGAGGGGAATTTGAAACAAAAGATTGCAAGCGTCCAAGAAGAAGAAGAAGAAGAAGAAGAAGAAGAAGAAACATCTATCCGTGTAAAGTGTAACAAAGGGAGCAGTACGTATGTGGAATATTCTTGTCATTGTATTTGAATTTTCTTAGCCATCCAAGATTAGAATAAATAATTGCTAACTAGTAGGTGTGCGCGTGCGTAGAATGGTGACCCCCACACGGACGCAAAGGGGAGACAACACACCTAAGGCTAGGTTGCACCTAGCTTCACACCACTGCATATTGCCTGCACGGAAAACTCAAGGCCAGCAACAAGGCTGCTTGATCGTGGGACCATGAAAAGCATTTCCATAACACATTTCTCTGTTACCTCTCGAGCATACGTGTAGCACACACCAAGGTTTACAATGTCTGCAACATGCAAATTGCGGGCCTTATCGACCAATTTCAGATATATTTATTTATTTGGATTTTCAAAATTCTCTAAATTTAAGTCTTGCTGTAATTTGGCCGAATAATTCAAGGGTAAATATATTCCGGCGCCCACCGACGAATCTACTGGAATTTGGTCAAAATTTCGGTCGATGTCTGTTTACGTACAGTTCATACGGACGGACGGACAAACACAAAAGAAGAATTGGTCCATGTGATGGGAAGAAGAAAAGAGAAAACGAAATGGGCTCTTGCATTGGTAGTAACTTAGCAAGGTGGATAATGTTGTTGCATGCTTGTGAAACTTGGAATCCTTTTTGAAAATCAACATGAGAGAGCTGGTTGAGATGTTGAGGTAAGTAACTAACTTACTTGCATGCCCTACCTTCCTTTTTGAGCAAGCCGCTAGCTTTGCTTCCACTGTTGGAAGTCCCCAAGCACAAAACTCAGGCACCGTCCACCCCAAGCAACCCCTCTCCTCTCCAAGAAATATTCTTCCTCTTCTTCTTCTTCTTCTTCTTCTTCCCTCTCAGCTCGTCTCTCTAGCTTAGCATGCATGCGTGCTCCCGCCATTTGATCGTCAAAGCTTATATATACACGGTACACCAGGCTCCTCCGACAAGACAAGATCATCCCTTCTCCCATCCTTGCCCTCCTCCATTGATCCATTCCTTCAAGCAAGAAACAAACAAACAAACAGAGCTCCACCGCCGAGAAACCTCCACCAATGGCGACCACCAAGAAGAGGGAGATGGTGTTCTTCGACGTGGAGGCGGCGCAGTCCCCGTCGCCGCCCGGCGAGTGCCGCCTGCTGGAGTTCGCTGCCACCCTCGTCTGCCCGCGCCGCCTCGTCGAGGTCTCCAGCTACTCCACCCTCATCCGTCCCGACGACGTCGCCAACGACGGCAGTGTCCACCTCCCCTCCTCGGCCCCCTCGTTCGAGGACGTCTTCCAGGACATCTTCGAGCTGCTGGACGGCCGCGTGTGGGCGGGCCACGGCATCCGGCGCTCGGGCTGCCTGCGGGTGCGCGAGGCCTTCGCCGCCTTCGGCCTGCCCGCGCCGGAGCCCGTGGGCGTCGTCGACTCGCTCGACGTGCTCCTCGCGCAGGGCAGCTTCGGGCGGGCCGTCGCCGGGGACGACGGTCAGGACGATGAGGCGGCGTCGGCGGCCCTGGCGGAGCACTTCGGGATCGGCGCGCGGCGGGCGCGGGGGCTCCGGTGCCTGGACGGCGCCCGCGTGAGCCTCGAGGTGCTCAAGCACTGCGCCGGCGTGCTGCTGCTCGAGTCCAGCCTCCGCGGCGACGTGCCCGCCGGCGCCAGCCGCAGGAGCACGCCCGCGGCGACGCCCACGCCTAGCAGCAGCAACACGTTGGAGAAGGCGTTTGCCCGCGCGTCGGCCAAGACGACGACGCCGGCGAAGGCGGCCACCGCTCCTACTCCTCCGTCTCCTGCTGCTGCTTCTCCGGCGGCTGTTCAGAAGGTGAGTACGAGCACGGGGAAGAGGGACAGCACGGGGAAGGTGGTGGTGGTGGTGAAGAAGGGAGCGACAGCGGCAACTGTGACGACAACGACGGCTACCGGAGGTCGCCGGGTGCGGCCGCCGGCGCCGCCGTTCAGCATGATCCTCAGGCACTCGAGGGCCGTCATCAGATGAGATGATGATGATACAACCAATCATCTCATCTCACCACTGATTATTGCACAGCTTAATTGTAGTTCTGATCCATTAATTTATTCACATTTGCATTCCTTCATTCATTTGTAAATTGTACACACTTGTAAATTGGCTAGGCTGTGTTCATAGTTATCCTTAACTCAGGTTTAGTTTGACAGCAATGATTGTTGTAACCATCACCATCATCATCATGTTGTAAAAAGACAGTCCATTTCATTTTATTTGTAAATAAATGATGCATTTCATTTCATTTGCCTCAATCTATGAATAGCAATTCATCATTCATCTCTGGGTTTCTTGTTTCTGTTCTGTCTGAGTGGTTAGATCAGGCTATTCACATGGATTGTATCTAGAGTATTTTATCCCCTTTGATTCCTACCATAAGAATCGAGCCTAGAAAAAACAAGAAGCAAGAACAAGAACACGAATCTGAGGCAATTGTTATTGTAACCATCATCATCAAGATGTTCTTCTCCCTCAATTGGAGCATCACCAATTTGCTAATACTGTATTATTATTACAAGATGAGATGTAACCAGTTGTTGTACAGGAGTAACAAGAATAGCAATTCATCATTCAATTATTGGTTATGTTTTGTTAGGCTATTCATATGGATAGTATCTCTTGATGATTCCTTCCTGGAGGTAGTTTTGTTTATTTGATGGTGATTCCTAGGACAAGAAAATATTGAACAGAGACAAAACAAAAAGCAAGAACAAGAACAAACGTCTGTCTCATCTTTGTCCATCACCATCGGCATCAGATTCATCCACACCAACTAGAATTGAGCAGCATCCCATCAACATCCAAAGGAAAGACAACAAGAATTCTTCATCTCATCTCACCCTTGCTTGGGACCAAACAAAACAACACTCCATATACATATATAAAGTTTCATTTCACTACACATCAGCATCAGCTTTGCAACAAACACCCTCCAAAGGGCAACAAGAATTGATAGTCTCTTGGCCAACAACACTTTGATTTCAAAAGGATACTAACAAGGCCAGACAAAGTACAATTCAAGGGCAACACAAGATTGTCCATCTTTTGGCCCACAACACCTCATTTGCTACAATAAGAGGTTAACCAAAGCCAGACAAGGTACAATTCATGTTACAGCAGTATTGTGCATACAGATTGGACCAAGTTCATCTAAAAATAAGGGTCAGTGAAAATTACATCGAGCCAAGAAGTGTGCACACAAAAGCCCCACCACAGGCTGCAAACACAAAATGAACCAGGGCGGCTGATGCTGCCTAAGAACTGTGTAAAGAAAACTATATGATGACAGCTGAATGTCAACATCAAAATTCACAGATAGATGCTATGATAATACCACAGGAACAAAGAGGATTTAATATAATAATATAATAGTTTCTTAATTATGCATCTGAATGCAGGGCAGACGGTATTTACAGACTCTGAACACACCATGGACTGGGACACTTGCTAGACTCTGAACACACCCATGGACTGGGGACACTTGCTAGACACAAGACACACACACATTACACAAGATGTAGATACAGGACACAACGGACGGGAGACCTCGCCTATGTACATAACCGAAAGCTCTCTGCGATTGCGCAGTTTCAAAAGCAACAACCAGGCGGGCGACGATGAGGACTCAACTCAACTCAACTAGATAAACTCTGACTCGAATAGGTACTACTAGCTTAGCTTAGGATTAAAGGGACTAGCTGTATCTCGGGGGCGGAAAATTTACATGTTGGGGGGGTGGGGTGCGGGTGCAAAATGGCGCTAATGGTCAATGGTGAATTGGTGGTATGGCGAAAATGCTCTCAGGCAAAGGTGACTGCACAATGGTTCTCTTTGTTCCCGCAGGCAAAGCCTTCAATCCTCACTTTCGGGCTACTACTCGCCCCGCAAGACGGAGAGCCTACTTCAGCTCTTCCACCAAGCATCTTGCTGAATGGGCTCCCTAGAGGAGAAAAACAGGGGGTATTCCTACCAAACTGCGGATCATTCACAATGGGGTTGTTAGTGCGGACGGGAGGCGAGCCACAGAAAAAGCCCGCCTGGCCGTTGGAATCGGTATCAACATCAGGGTCATTCTGAAAGGCAAGATACAAACAATCTCGTATCAGATATCAATGATGTGGTGCTGTATATGATAAACAGGAACTGGCGATTTAAAGCACCAAGGTTACCTTGCTGAGGATGAGATCAAGGATATCAGAGGCGGAGTCTGTTCTATACACCGGTAGCGTCCTGCAAAAATCAAAGCAACATAGGTCAGACTCGCTTAATTTGTCGCTACTGAACTTTTGTAACGGTACCCAGACGGTTATGAAATGTGCCGTGCAAATGGTATATAACTCTAAATTATGTCCCCTGCCTACTTTGTCGGGACATACAACCGTATGCTGTTTGCATACTATGCCGTTGCGTGCTTATGCTTCTAGTTAAGCATTTAGTGTTGTCTCATGAAAGAAGCTATCGACCGTTATAGCCTTATATGTCAAGTCTGTTCTACTTCACTAATTTTTGTTGGTTCAATTGAGGCATGGTGTGCTCGCAAGATGCAAACCCTAAACCAACTTTGTTGCCTACTTTGTCATCGTACGTGCACGCTTTGCTGTCTGCAGGTTCTGATAACGTGTGCATGCTTCGCTGCCTTCCTAGCTTCTGGTAAGGTATAGTTAGTGATGTCCCATGTAATAATCTCTCGACCGTTATAAGCACCCTACATCATGTTTCTTTTCCCTCCAAAAAAAATCCTAGCTACCTTGCATGCTTATGCCTACTTGCTGCTGCACAAGATTAATAATAGAGTGTACGCCTTATTACACAATCATGATTCTAACAAGATCATATGCAGCCTCGTAGCTGACTACGCTAATACCACATATCAATCAGCAATTCAAGTTAAATTAACTAAACACACAACAACATGTATGCAAGCAACTGGATGATGATGATGATGAGAGAGTTACCACACCCACCCGTTGTTAGGCCTGGAGGTGGCCCTGCCGAAAGGCTCGACGGGGTGTGGAGGACGGGCCGGGCGTCGCGGCAGCGGGCATATGACCTCGATGCGGGCCGGCTGTGCCGCCACGGCCACGTCCATCTGCCAGAACCTCGACCTTCGGTCAGGCGCCGCCACCATCAGGGGCTCTCCCCAGGGGCAGAGCTGCTGTTGCTGCTGCTGCTGGGTGGGCGTGGCCCCTCCGCCCGCGCTGAGCCTCATGGTGTAGTGCTCCATGCCTGCCTCCTTGCGACGTTCGGCCTCCTGCAACTGCAAGAAGAAGAAGAAACAGAGTAGTTGATCAAGACGCAGGAAATTTGTCTGTTGTTGGCAGCGGTAGATTGCGCTGCGTGTAGAAGAGTAGTTGATCCGCAGGTGAAATCACGCACGCGTGCATAAAATAAGGCGCGGATTCTTGCGCTGCGGATAAAATTATTTTCTTGGTCAACATGCATACATGGAGGAGGAAATCTTGCACATGGTGGCGGTGGTGGGGAAAGTGGTATTTTAATTTACTAATTTTTTTGGATACAAGTGTGAGCGGATCTGCTGTTGGTGCGGGGGAAGCGTTAGGTGGGATTCTTGGGAAATCCGGGAGGGGAACCCTCAGATCCGCCCCCGCTCGCGCCAGAAATCGGCGGAGCGGGGAGCCGAGGACAATGGAGGGCCGACAGGAAAAATCCACGCAGCGGAGAAATCGAAGAAGGTGGGAGGGTGGGAGGGGGGACATGAAGGAGCATGGAGAGAAGAAGAAGGGAACACTGAAATTTGAAAATCCAAGAGCGGCATGGATAGATCCGGTTCAGAGAGAGGCGCTCACCGGGAAGGCGCTAGCAGATCCGCCCCTGGACGCTCCTCCTTCTCCTCGTCGTCGGCGTCGTACGGTCTTCTTGTTCCAGGCCGAAAGAAACCCTACCTACCTACCTACCTACCTAGCAGCAGCACCTCCTCGCCATGGCCCTGCCGCCGCTGCACATGTATTACCAAGGTGTGGGTCGGGTCGGGTCGGGGCGGAGTGAAGGGGGTGAGGGGAGGGAGGGAGGGGGTCTGGCTGGCTGTTCCGGCCTTGCGACGGCCACACGCCCCGCGGCCCCTTCTTATCGCGGCGGGAGCGGCCTACACCGGATGACACGTCACCCTCTTCCTGCCTGCGGTTTCTCTCTTTCCGCCCCCTCCCCCTCCCCCGCGCCCGCCCAAAGTATACGCGATTAATACCAGCAAGCAATCCTGTACAATCAATGCACTCCACCATACAAATACTACTCACAGATGCATATACATATACAAACTTCATCACTCCATTAACAATTCCACTTTCGGCAGGCGGTAAATACTCCACCATCAAATCAAATCAAATCATTTATACACATACACACACACACATTGATCCTCCACCATCAATGTGTGCATGCATTGCACACACACACATCATCATCTCACAAAAATTGTATATCTCGAAAGATACGCATAGCGCATACATTTCCACGCAACACATATACGCTTCGCGCGCTTTCGAAACAATAAATTTATGCGCGCGTGCCTTCCTATTTTATTCTATATATGCCTCGCATGCGCGCTTTTGATGGGTACATTTGTGTGTACGCGTGCGTGCGTGCGTGCGTGTAGGTTAACGCCCACCGCGTATTGTGCGTGCGGTGGAGCCAACGGCTCGAAAGCGAGGGTTTTGGTATATACGTCTGACTGACTTACTTACGCACTGCTAGTATACTACACTAGTGGTGGTGCTAAACCGTTGCTTTCGCCCGCGGATGAGCTGGGCACAAGTGTGTGCGTCGGTTTATTCTATTACTTCCATGCCATGTTGTTACCGGGATTGTTTGTCGTTTCTTCATCGGCGGGGACATCGCAAAACCTTCGTCTCTCCGGAGCTTTTCTTTCCTCTTCTAGCTAGGTACAAACGGGTGGGCATGGGTGGTTGCATGTGTCGGTTACTACCAGGGTCGGTGGTGCGGTGTTTCCCTTCCCTCGTGTACAATGATGATTGTCGTTCACTGTTCTTGCTTATGTTCCCTGCCTTCTTATACACTTTTTGTTGCACCTTGCGTGTGTTTGAAACTAAGCTCGAAAGCGAGGGTTTCGAACGTTCTAGGGTTGTGTGGTTGGTATCACCTCTAGCCTATTAGGGTTCTGGGGCGGACCAGTTAGCCTTCATGTAGGCTTGCGTTGCGTCATACACGTACTGAAACTGGGCTCGAAAAGCGAGGTTTTTCACCCGTCTACAATCATAGTGGATAATGGATGTGTTTGTCGCATATGGATGGAAACATCTAACCCATCTCGTCTAGGTTTTTTCTGACTAGGCAGAAACAACGGTTGCGCATTCGCTTCACGCGTCCATTGTCGCTAGTCTCGGTAATGCGCTGTATCTTCTTGGCTGCCCTTGCGACGGACGGCCACACGCCCCCCCTTCTTATCGCAGTGGGAGCGGGCTGCATCGGATGACACGTGGGGGCGGCCACCTGGCCCTGGCTATGGCCCGCACGTCACCCTCCTTTCCTGTCTGCGGTTTATTCCTTCCGGGTAAACGACCGGGCCACCGCCACAGCCCCCGCGCCCGCCCAAAGTATTGTACGCTCCTCCGAGGCGATTAATACTCGTCCTCTCTCAGTTTATAGGGTGTGCGCGTACCCCTAGGCTATCAATTTGACCAACCTAATACAAATCATATATTACAAAAAATATATCAATATAAACTTCAGATTTTCTATTTTCAAACGGTATAATTTTTGTGTTATATAGTTTATATTAGAGTGATAAAATTGGCAACCTAGGTATACACGCAGGGCTTGTAAACTGAAACGAAGGGAGTACAAGCAATATGTACAATCAATGCAGTCAGCCTATACAAATACAAATGCATATATACGCTTTCATTATTACCCAACTCCACTCTCAGCAGGTGGTAAAACCATCAAATCAAATGCTACACACAATCTCCCACCATCAATATGTGTACATATAGCACACAAATCATAATATATACTATATCACACACACATCATCAATATATCACACACAAATCATCAATCAATATATGTTCCGCAAAAAAATCAATATGTATCAAATGCCATGATCTCCCACCATCAATGCAGCCTATACAAATGCATATATACTCCATATATACGCTTCCATTAACATCTCCATTTTCGGCAGCTAGTAAAACCATCAAATAAAATGGTACATACAATCTTCCACCATCAATATGTGTGTGTGTGCGCGCGCGTGTGTGTATTGCACATACATATCATCTCATAAAATTTATGTATGTGTGTATACTACACGCATCCTCTCGAAAGATATGCTATGCACATACATTTCCACACAGCATATATACGCTTTGGTGTGCGCTTTTAAAACAAAAAAAAATATGTGCATGCCTTGTGCTCTATTTGTTTCATGGGTAGGTTTGTGTGTACATGTATGTGTAGATTAACGTCCACCACGTACGGTGGAGCCAACGGCTCGAAAGCGAGGATTTTTGGATGGCCTTGTACTATGATATTGGTATCTACGTCTGACTTACTTACGCACTACTAGTATACTAGTGTTAAACCGTTGCTTTCGCACGCGGATGCGCTAGGCACAAGTGTGTGCAATGGTTTATTCTGCTACTTCCATGCCATGTTGTTAACGGATTCGTTTGACATTTCTTGATGGACGGGGACATCGCGAACCTTCGTCTCTCCAGATGTTTCTTTTTCTTCTTCTAGCTAGGTAGAAGCGGGTGGACACGAGTGGTTGCACGTGTCGGTTACTATCGGGGTCGGCAGTTGCGTCGTATCCCTCCCTTCGTGTCGAATGGTGACTGTCGTTAGCTGTTCTTACTTATGTTCCCTAACTTCTTATGCGCTTATGTTGCACCTTGCGTGTATTTGAAACTGAGCTCGAAAGCGAGGGTTCCGAAGGTTTTAGGGTTGTGTGGCTGGTATCAACTCTAGCCTATCAGCGTTCTGGAGCGGACCAGTTAGCCTTCATGTAGGCTTGCATTGTGTCAAACACGTACTGAAACTGAGCTCAAAAAGCGAGGGTTTTGACCGGTCTAGGATTTATACTGGCTAATAGATATGTTTGTCGCATATGGATGGAAACATCTAACCCATCTCGTCTAGGGTTTCTCTGGCAAGGCGGAAACAATAACGACTGCACATTGGTTTCACGTGTCCGTTATTGCTAGTCTCGATAATGTGTCGTATCTCCCGCGTGCAATGATGACGGGTGTTTTTTGTCAATATTGTCGACTCTCGGTTGGCTTTGCCTACTTGTTTTCGTGATATCCGAGGGTCCCACTTGGCAACGCTAGCCGTTCCAAAATAGTTAGATAAATTATCACATTTTTCATGTTGGTAACGAGTCTATTTATCGTCAATCGATGCAAAAAATCGTAACTCTAACGGAAACAAAGGTTCTCTTGCAACTCCTACAAAAAAAGGGTTCTCTAACTAGGCGGAAACAAGGAGCACAAGTTTGGCTGCATGCATCAATTACCGCCACAAACAGATTGGCTTCCCAATCGAATGGCGATTGGCATTTCTTTTTGTTTCTATTTTTTTATAGCATCGGCTCTTGGTTGGCTTTCCTTACTCGTTTTGTCGATGTTTGAGGGTGCCACTTGGCAACATGAGTCCTTCCAAAGCATATAGATAAATTATTGCACCCATCGTGTTGGTAATGGATTTGTTTGTCGTCTATGGGCGGAGACATCGTAATCCATTCGTCGCATCTAGGGTTTCTTCTCACTATGCAGAAACCATGGGAGACATGGTTGTTTGCATGCGCTCATTACATTGATACTAGGCAGTGCAGTGTATCCTTCGTGTGGGATGATGATTAGTATTTTGTTTATGCCTCATGTTTTGTTTGTATCGTCAACTCTCGCTTGACTTTTCGTACTAGTTTCTGCAATGTCTACTTGGCAATGCGAACCCTTTCAAATGAAATAGATAAATCTAATGCCTTTTCAACTGCTCCCGAATCATACTAACATGAAGAAAATATTGGCTTGGTTTTTTCACTATTAAACACAACATGTTATTATAATTCAACAAGCATGTCTATTTCACTCATTTTTCACCGCTCACAGTTTTGCGCCCCCCCCCATTATTCAAATTAGTACAATGGTGTTTAGATTATTTATACATTGTTGACTCGAGATTCTCAAGGACGTACTAAATTAGAATTGAGAGCGACAACAAAGGTTTAGGTAATTACACCAGATTTATACATTATTGTAGTCGTTCTAGAACAAATCATTGCTTCTAGTGAACAGATCGTTGCACATGTTTGTTGAATTGTATAACCTCTATAGCAAGTTAGTGGTCTACTGGTGGACATATCATAATCCATTGCTTTTGGATTTTTCCCGTACAATGTTAGGGAGAGTGTGATTGGGTGCATGCTTCCATTCATCGGTTACAACTGAGCTCGGCAATGTCAACTACCTCTCGCATGGGATAGTGATTGTTGTTACGTTTTTGTTTTCATTTTGACCATATCATCGAATCTATCACGTAGTGCTTGTCTCGGTGATGTCTAATGGTGCCACTTGGCAACACGAGTCCTTCGAAAGCAACTAAACAACATACTGTATGATTGGTTGCATCACTGAGTTTTAATGAGAAGTTGGCTATGTTCGCATGATGATGATGAACAATATGTTTATGTTTTTTATCATCGGCAACTCAATGATGCCCGACCCTGGCATTGTTTGCAATGTGAATCCTTCCAGAAAAATAAATACATTCAATGGTTCTTGCACTCATGCAACTTCGAGAAGCGCATTTGGTAGTTTTTTTATAGGCAAATAGAACACATCATCGTAATCGCATTCCAGTTTTGTAACTTCTGATACTATGATTGTTTTGTATAGAGAATTATCTTAACCCACCATAGGGGAAGATATTATATATGAGAGAAGAAGCATCAGATAACAATATTGATATCCTTCCATTTTATTTACACCATAGAGCACCGGCCTACAATCAAACTCAACAACCAATGTACACAGTACAGTAAACCATCCACTAACGTGCCATCAGCCCTTGAATCATAGCAAAACTTTGCAGTCTCATGTGCCATGCTATTCACGTCTCTATTAACGTTTAATGACTTGAAATGCAATAGTATTTTCACCATTGTAGTCGCCTTATTCTTCAAATCAACTAAGGTGTGGATCTATCAGTAGTGTTAGATAGGAAATTAAACACATACCGTATTTAGTCTCCAGAACAACCTGCTTCTGCACAGGCACTACGATATACAAATCAGATATGCACGTAACTCAGCCTCCTCCACAATTGAAAAAAGGCATCTTCACCATGCGCCTGCGCTCGCCGCACATTACCGAGGTGTGTGTGTGTGTGTGTGTGTGTGTGTGTGTGTGTGTGTGTGTGGAACAGGGAGGCCTTCTTCTTTTTCCTTGGGCTAGGGGCGGGGGCAAAAGGAGTGGTGAAGGGTGAGAGGGGGAGATGAAGGAAATATGCCCTAGAGGCAATAATAAAGTTGTTATTTATATTTCCTTATATTATGATAAATGTTTATATTCATGCTAGAATTGTATTAACCGGAAACTTAGTACATGTGTGAATACATAGACAAACAGAATGTCACTAGTATGCCTCTACTTGACTAGCTCGTTGAATCAATGATGGTTATGTTTCCTAACCATAGACATGAGTTGTCATTTGATTAACGGGATCACATCATTAGAGAATGATGTGATTGACTTGACCCATCCATTAGCTTAGCACGATGATCGTTTAGTTTGTTGCTATTGCTTTCTCCATAACTTATACATGTTCCTATGACTATGAGATCATGCAACTCCCGAATACCGGAGGAACACTTTGTGTGCTACCAAACGTCACAACGTAACTGGGTGATTATAAAGGTGCTCTACAGGTGTCTCCGATGGTGTTTGTTGAGTTGGCATAGATCGAGATTAGGATTTGTCACTCCGATTGTCGGAGAGGTATCTCTGGGCCCTCACATCAATATAAGCCTTGCAAGCAATGTGACTAATGAGTTAGTTGCAGGATGATGCATTACGGAATGAGTAAAGAGACTTGCCGATAACGAGATTGAACTAGGTATTGAGATACCGATGATCCAATCTCGAGCAAATAACATATCAATGACAAAGGGAACAACGTATGCGGTTTGACCGATAAAGATATTCGTAGAATATGTGAGAGCCAATATGAACATCCAGGTTCCTCTATTGGTTATTGACCGGAGACATGTCTCGGTCATGTCTACATAGTTCTCGAACCCGTAGGGTCCGCACGCTTAATGTTCAGTGACGATCGGTATTATGAGTTTATGTGTTTTGATGTATCGAAGGTAGTTCGGAGTCCCGGATTTGATCACGGACATGTCGAGAAGTCTCGAAATGGTCGAGGCGTAAAGATCAATATATTGGAAGCCTATGTTTGGACATCGAATTGGTTCCGGATGAGTTCGGGCATTTTCCAGAGTACCGGGAGGTTACCGGAACCCCCGGGGAGTATATGGGCCTTATTGGGCCTTAATGGAATAGAGGAGAGGGAGGGAAAAGGTGTGAGGCGCGCCCCCTAGCCCAATCCAAATTGGGTGGGGGCCGCCCCCCCCCCCCCCTTCCTTTCCCCTCTCCTCCCCTTCCTTCTCTCCTACTCCTACTACTTGGAAGGGGGGAATCCTACTCCCGGTGGGAGTAGGACTCCCCTAGGGCGCGCCATAGAGGGCTGGCCCTCCCCCCTCCTCCACTCCTTTATATACGGGGGAGGGGGCACCCCATAGACACACAAGTTGATCATTGATCCCTTAACCGTGTGCGGTGCCCCCCTCCACCATAATCCACCTCGGTCATATCATCGTAGTGCTTAGGCGAAGCCCTGCGACAGTAGCATCATCATCCCCATCATCACGCCATCGTGCTGACGAAGCTCTCCCTCGACACTCAACTGGATCGAGAGTTCGTGGGACGTCACCGAGCTGAACGTGTGAAGATCGTGGAGGTGCCATACTTTCGGTATTCGGATCGGTCGATCGTGAAGACGTACGACTACATCAACCGCGTTGTCATAACGCTTCCGCTTACGGTCTACGAGGGTACGCGGACAACACTCTTACCCTCTCGTTGCTATGCATCACCATGATCCTGCGTGTGCATAGGATTTTTTTTAAATTACTGCGTTCCCCAATAGGAGAGGCCTTCTTCTTCGAGGGAGGGAGTCTGGCTGCTCTTGCGACTACCACACGCCCTGCAACCTCCTTATCGCACTGCGAGGGGGCTACA
>NC_041380.1:4927881-4933360 GCF_002162155.2 Triticum dicoccoides
AAAGAAAGTATACGCCGTAGGGGCGATTAATACAAGCAATCATATCTAATCAATGGCAGTCTATACAAACACATATACACTTTCATTAACATCTCCACTTTTAAGCAACCCTGTACTATCAATGCAGTCTATACAAATGCATATATATAAGCTTCCATTATTAGCAACATAAAACCCATTGATGCTTTTCACATTGGGCAGGTTGTAAACATACGTACCAAATGCCACAATCTTCCACCATCAATGCATAGGTATTGCACATGTATCATCTCGCATAAATTATATACACCACACACATCCTCTACAAAGATACACATAGCACATACGCTCCCTCACATAGTCCTACCACTGGACCCCAAAAAGGCATAGTCCTACGGAAAACACATGTAAGCACATGGTTTCTACTTCTGGCACACGCGCACACATATACTCCCTCCGTTCCAAAATAGATGACCCAACTTTGTACTAAATTAGTACAAAGTTGGGTCATCTATTTTGGAACGGAGGGAGTACATTTTTGTGAGGTTTAACAAAAGATATGCATGCATTTTTTATCCGACTGTCGTACACGTGTAGTTTGATGGATATGTACATTTGTGTGTAGATTAACGCCAACCATGTATGTATTGTGAAGCCGAGCTCAAAAGCGAGGGATTCTGGACGACTTTGCACTATGTTGTTGGTATACACGTCTAGCTTAAGCAGTGGTAGTATACTACTTGCCTGTGAAGTTTGATGGATGAATTTATATATAGATTAGCATCCACCACGTATCGGAGCCGAGGGCTCAAAAGCGAGGGTTTTGGGATGGCCGGCCTTGGATTGTGTGGTTTAGTATATACGTCTGACTTGCACAGTGCTAGTATGCTAGTGTTAAAACGTCAGCCTTTAGATGTGGATGTGCTAGGCACAAGTGGGCACAAACAGTTGCACATGCTGATTACAACCAAGCTCGGCGGTGCGTTGTACTCCTCGTGTGGGAAGGTATGTGATTGCCATTGATCGTTGTGTTTCTGGTCACTGGCTTTTTGATACGCTTATGTTGCATCTTACGTGTATTGAAACTGAGCTTTAAAGCAAGGATTTTGCCTGGTCAAGGGTTAGGTGGTCCGTATCATCTTTGAATTTTTTATACGCATATGTTGCATCTTACATGTATTAAAACTGAGCTGTAAAGCAAGGGTTTTTTCCTAGTAAGGGTTATCTGGTCCGTATCACCTCTCGTCTAGTAGCAATCTAGGTTATACCAATGCTTTTCGGTTATGAGCGTATCACATACAGGTACAAAATTGTTGCATCATTGGTATTGGTAATGGTTTTTTTGATCGTGTGTCCAAAGAAACATTTAACGAGTCGCATCTAGGGTTTTTTCTGGCTAGGCGGAAACAAGGGACGCAAAATGGCTACGCTTGTTCATTACGGCAGCCTTAGCTATGTGACATATCTCCCGTGTGGAATGATAGCTAGTGTTTTGTTTGCCAGTATTTTTGACTCCTGATTAGCTTTGCTTGATGTTTGAAGGTCCCACTTGGCAACGCGAGCCCTTCCAAAAGAAATAGATAAATTATTATATTTTTCACATTGGTAATAGATTTTTTTGTCATTAAACAATGGAGAAAACGTAATCTATGACACATAGGGTTCCCTAGCTAAGCAAAGACAAGGGGGCGTGAGATTGGTTGGATGAATCGATTACCACCACACTCAATGGTGAGGGCGTATCTGTAGGGGAACGTTGCAGAAAACAAAAATTTTCCTACGGTTTCACCAAGATCCATCTATGAGTTCATCTAGCAACGAGTGATCGGATTGCATCTACATACCTTTGTAGATCACGCGCGGAAGCGTTCAAAGAACGGGGATGAGGAAGGCGTACTCGACGTGATCCAAATCACCGGAGATCCTAGCGCCGAACGGACGGCACCTTCGTGTTCAACACACGTACGGTCAGCGTGACGTCTCCTCCTTCTTGATCCAGCAAGGGGAAGGAGAGGTTGAGGAAGATGGCTCCAGCAGCAGCACGACAACGTGGTGGTGGTGGAGCTGCAGTACTCTGTCAGGGCTTCGCCAAGCTCTACGGAGGAGGAGGAGGTGTTGGAGAGGGAGAGGGAGGCGCCAGGGCTTAGGTGTTGCTGCCCTCCCTTCCCCCCACTATATATAGGGCCAAGGGAGAGGGGGGGCGCAGCCTTGGCCCTTCCTCCAAGGAAGGGTGCGGCCAGGGAGGAGTCCATCCTCCCCAAGGCATCTAGGAGGTGCCTTCCCCTTTTAGGACTCTTCCTTTCCCTTATCTCTTGGCGCATGGGCCTCTTGGGGCTGGTGCCCTTGGCCCATATAGGCCAAGGCGCACACCCCTACAGCCCATGTGGCCCCCTCGGGGCAGGTGGACCCCCTTGGTGGACCCCCGGACCCCTTTCGGCACTCCCGGTACAATACCGATAATGCGCAAAACCTTTCCGGCGACCAAAACAAGACTTCCCATACATAATTCTTTACCTCCGGACCATTCTGGAACTCCTCGTGACGTCCGGGATCTCATCCAGGACTCCGAACAACATTCGGGTTACTGCATATACATATCCCTACAACCCTAGCGTCACCGAACCTTAAGTGTGTAGACCCTACGAGTTCGGGAGACATGTAGACATGACCGAGATCGCTCTCCGGTCAATAACCAACATCGGGATCTGGATACCCATGTTGTCTCCCACATGCTCCTCGATGATCTCATCGGATGGACCATGATGTCGAGGATTCAAGCAACCCCGTATACAATTCCCTTTGTCAATCGGTATGTTACTTGCCCGAGATTCGATCGTCGGTATCCCAATACCTCGTTCAATCTCGTTACCGGCAAGTCACTTTACTCGTACCGTAATGCATGATCCCGTGACCAGACACTTGGTCACTTTGAGCTCATTCTGATGATGCATTACCGAGTGGGCCCAGTGATACCTCTCCGCCATACGGAGTGACAAATCCCAGTCTTGATCCGTGTCAACCCAACAGACACTTTCGGAGATACCCGTAGTATACCTTTATAGTCACCCAGTTACGTTGTGACGTTTGGTACACCCAAAGCACTCCTACGGTATCCGGGAGTTACACGATCTCATGGTCTAAGGAAAAGATACTTGACATTGGAAAACTCTAGCAAACGAACTATACGATCTTGTGCTATGTTTAGGATTGGGTCTTGTCCATCACATCATTCTCCTAATGATGTGATCTCGTTGTCAATGACATCCAATGTCCATAGTCAGGAAACCATGACTATCTGTTGATCAACGAGCTAGTCACCTAGAGGCTTACTAGGGACATGTTGGTGTCTATTATTCACACATGTATTACGATTTCCGGATAACACAATTATAGCATGAATAAAGACAATTATCATGAATAAGGAAATATAATAATAATGCTTTTATTATTGCCTCTAGGGCATATTTCCAACAGTCTCCCACTTGCACTAGAGTCAATAATCTAGTTACATTGTGATGAATCGAACACCCATGGAATTCTGGTGTTGATCATGTTTTGCTCTAGAGAGAGGTTTAGTCAACGGATCTGCTACATTCAGGTCCGTATGTACTTTACAAATATCTATGTCTCCATCTTGAACATTTTCACGAATGGAGTTGAAGCGACACTTGATGTGCCTAGTCTTCTTGTGAAACCTGGGCTCCTTGGCAAGTGCAATAGCTCCAGTTTTGTCACAGAAGAGTTTGATTGGCCCTGACGCATTGGGTATGACTCCTAGGTCGGTGATGAACTCCTTCACCCAAATTGCTTCATGCGCTGCCTCCGAGGCTGCCATGTACTCCGCTTCACATGTAGATCCCGCCACGACGCTCTGCTTGCAACTGCACCGGCTTACTGCCCCACCATTCAAAATATACACGTATCCGGTTTGTGACTTAGAGTCATCCAGATCTGTATCGAAGCTAGCGTCGACGTAACCTTTTACGACGAGCTCTTCATCACCTCCATAAACGAGAAACATTTCCTTAGTCCTTTTTAGGTACTTCAGGATATTCTTGACCGCTGTCCAGTGTTCCTTGCCGGGATTACTTTGGTACCTTCCTACGAAACTTACGGCAAGGTTTACATCAGGTCTGGTACACAGCATGACATACATAATATACCCTATGGCTGAGGCATAGGGGATGACACTCATCTCTTCTATATCTTCTGCCGTGGTCGGACATTGAGCTGAGCTCAATTTCACACCTTGCAATACAGGCAACAACCCCTTCTTAGACTGATCCATATTGAACTTCTTCAATATCTTATCAAGGTATGTGCTTTGTGAAAGACCTATGAGGCGTCTTGATCTATCTCTGTAGATCTTGATGCCTAATATATAAGCAGCTTCTCCAAGGTCCTTCATTGAAAAACTCTTATTCAAGTAGGCCTTAATGCTGTCCAAAAGCTCTATATCATTTCCCATCAAAAGTATGTCATCTACATATAATATGAGAAATGCTACAGAGCTCCCACTCACTTTCTTGTAAACGTAGGATGCATCAGCCGGATCATTGGTGGCTGTGCCCGGACTTGCATCAATGGTCTTCTTTTGTTTCTTAAGAGAAGTTTCAACTTCTCTTGTCTGCCACTTTGGATACATCGAAAACTCTACATAGCAATGCATCAGTGTGAAAGGCTTCTTCTTTTTAAGATCCATTTCCTTGAACAAAATGTGTGCATCGTTTGTCTGCACATATAAATATGTTGTTAAAATAAGCACAACACATATAGAATATTACACATCACATATAGAATTACAAGAAAGGCGCATACCTTTTCTTGTATAGTCCTTCCACTTTCTTGCCTATTTAAAATCTGCTGAAAGCAACCACAAAATTTAGAGGTCTCTCTGTTAATCATTGTGTAACGGCAATTGATTGCATTAGCATTACGCTCCGGCCATGATGATTCCTTGTGTGTGTTGTAGTACTCTCAAATTCTATCCCAATAAGCATCCCGGTTTTGATCTGTCCCAACAATATCCAAACTTGTATTTTCCCATGCTGCTATGAGAACCTTGTCCTCATCACTAGACCAATTTTTGCCTTTGTTGGATTTTCCTTTCTCTGTTATTGCAGAACGATGCTGAGTTGATGGAGTTGCCTGCTCTCCAATTGGACTTTCTAATTGTGTTTGCGTGTAACCAAAATCAAGGGTGTCCAAGAAGCTTTGGTCAGTATCCATCTGCAAGCAACCAATGCACAGCTATTTTAGACCACAATCTGGCATCAAATTGACAAGCAAAAATTATTTTCTTCTCCTTCCAAAGAGCTATGCATCTCCCCTGCATCTCCTCCCGGCGTCGCTCGTCCCTGCATCTCCCCACGGCGCCCCGCTCGTCCCTGCATAGCTCCCCCCCACCGCCCCTGCATCTCCCCCCTCCCCCCCCACCGCTCCACCCCAGACAGGCGCCCAGCCCCCCGTCCCTGCACAGACAGGCGCGCCCGGCCCCCCG
>NC_041380.1:4933841-4936110 GCF_002162155.2 Triticum dicoccoides
GCTCCGCCGCCCAGCCCCCACTCGTCGCCCAGCCTCCCGTCCCCGCCCTCTATTCTCACCAGGGCGCACGCCGGCACCGGCGCCGCCGCCAGATCGGGCTGCAGGGCGTGCTGCCGCCGCCCCTCTGCTCCCGCTCGCGAGAAAGGAAAAAATGGTTACCTTGGGTAGCGGCCGGAGAGGAGACACGACGGCGACCTTGGGCGGCGGCCGGAGAGGGGCGACGGCGACCTTGGGGAGGCGGCCGGAGAGGAACGGGAGCGGAAGCGGAAGGAACGGGAGCGGAAGCGGGAGGCTTTTTTCGGTCGTGGGAGCGGGAGCGCGAGGCCACGAGCGTGGCTCGGTCGTCTTTAGTCTCACGCCAGGTACGCTCGTGGGAGCGACGTGTATAGGTGCACGACCTGATACACGATCCACTGGGAAAGCTTTTTTGATTTTGATCGTGTATATTTAGCATCCACCTCCATATACACCATCCACTAGAGATGCTCTAACCATGGAAAACGGCAATCCTGCTGACACACAAAACTGCATCCAACACACTAACTAGTAACCATGGCCCACACGTCACACTCTTGCCGTTTCCGTATTCCGGGGTAAACGGACCCCTCCTGCCCCAGGGCCCCCGCGCCCGGCAAAAAGTATACATCCACTATATTACTACATACTACAACCTCCTGTCATTAATGTATACACATACACACGTTCCCCATGAAGTTGAAAAAATAATTAATGTGTGCATGTTCATATGAAGTGAAATAAACATACATATACTCCATATTTTGGGTTTGGCTGGTTGATGCTTGTAACTCGGCGGGAGAAAAGATCTGCTTGGTTCACCGGTTTCTCACGCGCTCGCACGCGCTAATTTGATCTGCGTACTGGAACTGAGACCAAAAGTTAAGGGTTTGGATTGATGATACGTTCTAAATTTATTTGTATTTTTCAAGTTTGTATGTCATTTTTTATATTTATCGTGTTAACAAGGCTCGGTGGTGTGGCATCACATATCCCTCACGTGTAATGATGGCTGGTATTCTCGTTCTGGTTCACTAGTTTTTCATATGCTCGCGCTGCATCATGCGCATACCAAAGTTGAGCTCAGAAGCAAGAGTTTTTCTCCACTAGCTTTACATACGCACGCATGTGTAAATTTGTGTTTGTTGTGCTCGAAACCAAGGGTAGAACTAATAAATGAGTCTGCTCGAAAGCACTCGAATATTAGCAAACACACGTAAATTTGTGTTTGTGTTATAAAACTGAGCACGAAAGTGAAGGCTTGGTTGGCCTAGAATTACGTTGTCGGGGTTTATGTTCGAGCTACGCAATGTTGCAGGACCAGTCATTGTTTTTAGTGGTGGATGTGTTATAAATGTGTATTCATGTATTCATATTTCTTGTAACAATTAACTCATCTGTCGATGGAGATATTGTTATCCATTAGTTGATTTTTTTTGGTGGGGAAAGGAGAACAAATGATTAGTTCTACATGCACGACCGCCTAGTTCCGTCTCATTAGGGTGGGAGGCACCTAGGAGGCGATGGTTCGGGTTTTCGTTCCTCTGTTCTCACTGGCCAAAACGGCATTCCCCCTCGACATCGGCACCATCCAAAGTGGGGTGTGGCTACGAGGGAGATTCAAGTTGGTTTGGGCGGTGTAGATTGGTAGGTTTTGGTGTCTAGGAGATGCGGTTGGAATGGCGTTGGAGATCCCTCCATCGAGTAAGACCTCCCAACTTTGTCCCTGTTCCGGCATTGTGTTGTTTGTCAAATGTGGGGAGCGAGTGGGGGTAGGTGTTTCCCGGTTGAATCTTTTCTCTGGACATGCGATGGGTTGGTTCTTTGCAAGGTGGAGACTATTCTCCTTCCTTCCTAATGACAGCGGGATGCGGTTTCCTTCTTCAACAATGGATATCTCACTAATCCAAGGACCTTATCATTGGGACCACGGTGTGCTCATTGTTATCATATCCCGGACAGCCCGAGTACCTCAAATGGATTCAAAAATATCTAGGGGGATTCTCTCGATGGAGTTCTCGTGCCGTTATTGATGGCTCCTTTTTGCGGCGAAGTCCTTTCCGAAACGGGTGGTTCTCGTCCACGGCAAGCATGCTAGAGTTAGGGGTTGTTACATTTTTTCTCATAGGGTCCTCTATGTATAATTGTAGTTCAACCATTCTTAACTGAGAACACACTTTGTATTTAGAAAAATAGTTGGATTTGCTTGTTTCACCGCAATGAGGATTTGGCTTCGCAATGTAAGCCCCCCCCC
>NC_041380.1:4936316-4938305 GCF_002162155.2 Triticum dicoccoides
TTTTTTCACTCACCATTGAACCATGCTTTGTTGGGAAAACCCTTAGACTTGATATCTCGACAAATTGTTACATCATTACCATGACTAATATCTTGTTAGAAAATTAGGTTGCTTTTGCCAACTGATTCTTGAACCAATGGATGGATATTATACACGAGGATAACATGTACATTTCATCTGATGCACCCAACATAGTTGTGGTTTCCATTGGTATACTTCACTTATTAAATTTATTTAGAAGAATACTCGTTTATCATTGTCATGATTTTCCACTTTCCATATGATGTTTTTCTCATGTTGAAACATGGTAAACCTTTTGCGTGAGTCCAAATTAACAAATCTCAGGAAGCCTTTCATCTGATGCCCTCAACATATATAGTTGTGGTTTCTGCTGGTATACTTCACTTATACTAAAGTTATTTAGGGCATGTACAATGGTTGATAAGGTAGTCTTATCTTAAGTCTTGCATGTAATTTAGAGATAACAAGAAAATGTCTATAATGGGTCATCTCTTCACCCTATCTTCAATAACTAGTCATTCTAAAAACGTGGTGAGACATATTGTGCTAAGAGATCATCTGTTGTTTTCTCTTAAATAAGAGAAGACAAGCCTTTTCTTATGAGTTCTCTCCCCTCCACTTCATCATTTATGCACTCCTAAGATAGCACCATTGTACATGCCCTTAGAAGAATACTCATTTATCATTGTCATGCCTTCACACTTTCCATACGATATTTTTCGCATGTTGAAACGTGGTAAACTTTTTGCATCAATCCAAATTAATAAGTCCCAAAAAGCATCCCCATTCTTGGTGACAACAAGAGGAAGATAGGGACTGGTCGTACAATATTGTTTTATTTTATTCCCTAGTTTCTGAAATACTCCCTCCGTTCCATAATTTAGTGCATATAGGGTTTTTTAAGTCAAACATTGCAAATTCTGATCAAGTTTATAGAGAAAACTATTTAGATCTATAATACAAAGAACATAAAATATGAAACTACATCTTATGATGGATCTAATGATATATGTTTTGCATTATAGATGTAAATATTTTTTCTCCACAAACTTGGTCAAATTTTGTGAGGTTTGACTTTAAGAAAAATCTATATGCACTACATTATGGAAAGAGGGAGTATGTTGTTGCATCAAGAAAAACTGCATTGGAAATTTGAAAATTATGCTAGATGGAGATGAGAAGAGTTATTCAACATTTTCTTTCAAATCAACCGTAATACGGTGAATAAACCTAAAGTGTGTATAGAAATCCTTGAATGTTTGAGGAGTTTTTCTTGTACCTCCTTTGTGAGGAGTTTTTCACGTATCTCAACATTAGATAAGAACTAATATCTAGACGCCAGGAAAAAAATCCGAAGTTTTTCTATTTAGAGTAATGACCGAAACAAGAAAAGCCGGAGTGCATTTTCCTGCGAAGATCAAACTGAAATGGAATAATAACACCCACCGAAAGTAGTAGGTTGAAGTCCTCCAGCCGAGCGAGTTTGGCTTAGAGCATAAGATTAGTCCATATCTATCCATGAGCAAATTTGGCTTCGAGTGTACCATCGGTGCATATCTATCCATCTCCATTTCTGTCACCATATTTGTCTCTCTGACCCTAAGAAACAAACAAATGAAATATAGGTGAGCACCTTATTTTCTATCACCACACGTCATATGTTGCTGCAATTGCATCCGTAGGACATAAAGTTTGTATGTGTGTCCAACCGAAAAGGTAACTCTTCTCCTTTTGAAACAGAAAACAAGTAACCACTGCCTTGTACTACACTGCAAAGATGCAAGCTGCATGGATGGAACATGTGATTTCCTTTGTAATCCTGGCCATGACCCACACGTCGGTACTGAATTTTATTTAGTAGTAGATTTGCACATTGCCTAATTTTTGCACCCGAGATAATTGGTAGGCATACCAGCAGTTTAAAAGGGGAAAATGTTACCGGGTGCCAGACCCGGTTAGCAATCTCAA
>NC_041380.1:4938566-4979391 GCF_002162155.2 Triticum dicoccoides
ATTGCGTTTAACATTAAGGGGACACCGTTCCAGTTATGGGATGAAGGGGGACCTCCTGCCCTGGCAAAAAAATACTGCTATGTAATTACAAACAACCTTCTACCACTAATGTACATACTTCCCCGTCCCATAAAAAAGAGTGTCAAAAACGCTCTTATATTATGAGATGGAGGGAGTACAAGTTCCCCATGAAGCTAGAATATTCTTGTCGTGGTTTTAGTTCAAATTCGTACTAAAACCACGACAAGGATTATGGAACCGGGGGGCGGGGTAGTGCATATAAATTATTCCTCCAAAGTAAATTACACTGCCTTTTCACTTGCCCTAGAACTGTAATATATTGGGAAACGCTTTAGACTTGGTCCTCCAATGAATTGTCGTAGTTTATCACATTACCATTATGTTAATATCTTGCTAGAAAATCATGTTTTGTGCAGCCAAGTAATAAATAGATATTATATACGAAAGGATAACCATCACATAAATGTAAGAAAATTGTGTACATTTCATTTGATGTACCAACATAGAAGTGGATTCCAGATGCATACTTGCACTTGTTTTTATAATAACCAGAAGAACATTTGTCAGACAATATCCTTGTCTTCTTTTCCCTTTTTCATCTGATGTTTTTGTGCATGTCGAAATGTGGCAACTTTTTGCCTGGCTAATCAAAATTAGCATGTCCCAAAAGCCTCATCATTCTTGGTGACAATGATAGGCAGATAGGGGACCGGTCTTACAATATTCTTTTATTTTAATCTCTTGTTTCTAAGGTATGTTGTTACATCAAGAAAAGTATATAGAAAGAGTCACAAAAAGTAGTAGCTTGAATTGAAGCCAAATGATTTTAGCTTAAGTTGGAGTAAATCATCTCCATCCCCATCTTCAATAGATGTATCTGTGTCACTTTCCTTTCATGAGCACACACGTGTAAATTATCGTTGGGGTACTAAAACTGAGCTCAAAAGTGAAGGCTTTGGCCAGCCAAGAATGTGGTCCAGATTTATGTTCGACCTACTCATTGTTTTATTACTCTTTTCTTGTATTCTCTTTGCTTTCAGTGATGGATGTGTTCGATACATGTATTCATGTATCCACATCTTTTTCGTGGCGGATTACTCATCTAACGATGGAGACATCATTATCCATCTCCTTTAGTTTCTTTTCAAGGCGGGAACATGGGAGCACATAATTGGTTGTGTGCATGAATTACGACCAAGCTTGCCAATGCAATGCACCCCCTTGTGCGGAACGGTGATAGATGCTCGTTTCTGTTTCTAATTTTCGGTATCATCAAACTATATCACTTGGTTTTGCTTGTTTCAGTAATATTTGAGATTACACCTGGCAACATTGGGCCCCTCCGAGGTAAATAGGTAAACTGCGCGACTTTTTCCACTCGCCCCATAATCAGAAGAATATTCGTCCGGAAAAAAATCCTTATCATGTTTTCCCTATTTCATCCGATGTTTCTTGCATGTCGAAACGTGGCAACCTTTTTCCTTATCCACTTAGAATTAGCATGTCCCCATAGGCATCCTTATCCTTGGTGACAATGAGAGGTACACAGGGACTGGTCTTATAGTACTCTTTTCTTGTATTCTCTTATTTATGGAACATGTTGTTACATGAAGAAATATCGCTACAATTACAGTAAGTTGGAGGTGACACGAGCTACTCAACATTTCCTTCATATCAATTGTAATGCTGTGAATTATCCTAAAATAAGTGTACAAACTCTGCAAAGTTCCACGGAGTACCTCTTGAGCATTAGTAGCTAAGAATTTAATATCCAAATGCCAGAAGAAAAAATCAAGAACTAATATCCGAAACTTTTTTGATATAGTAATAACCGAAAAATAAAAGCTGGAATGCATTTTTCTACCAAGATGAAGCCGAAACCCACCGAAAGAAGTAGGTCGAAGACCTCCAGCCGGGCGGGTTTGGCCTAGAGTGTAGGATTAGTCCACATCTATCCATCTCCATCTTCGTCATCATCTTTGTCTCTCTGACCCTAAGAAACAAACAAATACAATGTGGGTGATAGCTAGGTAGGTGAGCACTCTATTTTCTATCACCGCACGCCATGTTGCTGCGGTTGCATCCGTAGGATATGGTAACGTACGTGTCGGTTGCACTCTATTTTCTGTCACTGTGTTTATGTCCAACAGATAAGGTAACTCCTCTCTTTTTGAAACGGAGAAGTAAATATTGACTTGTGCTATACTGCAAAATGCAACAAGCATTCAGTGGAAAACGTGATTGCGGTTGTACTGAATTTTATTTTCTCTTTTTAACGTGATTTCCAACAAATAGTAACATGACTCAACATGTCAGCAGTTTCTTTTTTTGCGGATAACATGACTCAACATGTCAGCAGTTAAAAAGAGAAAATAATATTACACTTATTCGCAAAAAATAAAATTACACTTGCCACTTGCAGTTCAGGGTGTAAATGATCCTCTCCTGCCTCAGGGCCCCGCTCCCGGCAAAAAATATCCATCTGTTTTATTACGAACAACCTTCTACCTTTTTTTTGCGGAAACCTTTTACCATTATTAATATGCATACGTACATGTCCCAGAATCTGGAAAAATGTGAACCAACCTGTGGTTGGATGGTTAGGTGGACAGTGGTATCTCCAGCCCACCAGGGTTCAAATCGTGGTGCTCATATTTGTTCTGAATTTATTTTAGGATTTTCGGCGTCGACTACGAGGCGCCTACGGTGACTTCGTAAAATCTCAAGATGGTATGCCCCTTATAGGGGTAAGGTGTGCGTGTGTGCGTTCGGGTGAGTGTATGCGTGCGCGCTTGCGTTTGTACTGTGTTCGAAAATAAGAAGCTGAAAAATATTACATATAAAGATTCTATGAAGTGAAAAACTATACATATGCTTTCTATTTTTGGTTCGGCTGGTTGATGCACGTAACTCGACAGGAAAATATATCTGCTTTGGTTCACTGGCTTCTCGCACGCTCGCACATGTAAATATGTATCCGTGTACCAAGGGCATCTCCAACCAAAACATTCGTAAATGTTCAGACCAAACAATCCGAACACTTAAGCCTTCAATGCAAGTCAACAAATGTTCGCGAACTGGTCTGGACGACCACCCCACAAACTGTCCTCAAAGGCTCAAACTGGGAGAGCTTTGGGGGAGTCCAGATGTCCGCCCGTCCCACTGTCAGTTGGACCGTCTCTCCAAAGCCCACATATCACCTCATCTCTCTCTTCTTTTGGTTCGCCTGGCCCACTATCAGTCATAGCCCACAGTACGAATTTGAGGTATACGGTTGGATGGTCTTTACCTGATGTTTTTTGCAGTAGATTCCAAATACTTACAATTAGTTTTAAAATATGTAGAAGATCAATTTATCTTTATCTGATGTTTTTTGCATGTCGAGACGTGGCAACTTTTTGCTCGACCCATCAAAATTAGCATGTCCACAAAAGCCTCCTCACCCCTGGTGACAATGAGAGGTGGAGAGGGACTGGTCTTACAATATTATTTTCTTTTAATCTCTCATATCTAAGATATGTTGTTACATCAAGAAAAGTATATAGTCACGAAAAGTAGTAGCTTGAATTCCAACAAAATGAGTTGGGCTTTGGTTGGATTAGTCCATGCCCATCCCCATCTTCAATAGGTGTATCTTTTTCACTCGCCCTTTATGAGCACACACACGTGTAAATTATAATTGGTGTACTAATATTGAGCTGAAAAGTGAAGACTTTGCCCGGCCTAGAATTATGTGGTCCAAAATCATGTCCAACCTACTCATTATTTTATTAGCATATTCTAGGACCAGTCACTGCTTGTTTCAGTGATGGATGCGTTAGACACGTGTACTCATATAACCATGTGTTCTAACGCATTACTCATCTAACGACGAAGAAATCTTTATCCATCTCATTTAGTTTTTCTTTAGATGGGAACAAGGGAACACATAAATGGTTGTGTGCATGAATTACGACCAAGCTCGCCAACGCAATGTAACCCTTGTGTGGAATGGTGATAGGCCCTCATTTTTGTTTCTACTTTGGCATCATTGGACAATATCAGATGGATTTGCTTGTTTTGGTGATGTTTGAGATTTCACTTGGCAACATGGGCCCTCCAAGGTAAGTAGGTAATCTACACGACTTTCTTCAATAGCCCCATAATCAGAAAAATGTTTCTCAGAAAATATCCTTGTCTTGTTGTCCCTTTTTCCTCTTTCTTTTTTTGCCTGTTGAAACGTGGCAACTTTTTTTCTGATCTAGCAGAATTAGCATGTCCACAAAAGCATCCTCATCCTTGGTGACAATTAGAGGTAGACATGGACAGGTCTTTTTATGAAACATGTTGTTACATGAAGAAATATCTAAGTTGGAGGTGACACGATATGATCAATATTTCCTTCAAATTAAGCGTAGTTGGGTGAATTTTCAGTGCGTGTAGAATCCCTTCAAAGTTACATGGAGTTTGCATGTACCTCTAGAGCATTAGTAGCTAAGAATTAAATCGAGGATCAATATCTAGGAGTTTCTTGGTAGAGTAATAATCGAAAGAACAAAAGCCGGAATGCATTTTGCTACGAAGATGAGCGAATAATGACACCCACCGAAAGAAGTAGGTCAAAGTCCTCCAACCGAGCGAGTTTGGCTTAGTGTACTCCCTCCGTCTCAAAAATAAGTGACTCAACTTTGTACTCCCTTCGTTTCTAAATATAGGGCTTTATAGAGATTTCAATAAATGACTACATACGGAGCAAAATGAGTGGATCCACACTCTAAAATATGTCTATATACATCCGTATGCGGTAGCATTTGAAACTCTAAAAAAACTTACATTTAAGAACGGAGGGAGTACTAATTTTAGTATAAAGCTAGTACAAAGTTGAGTCACTTATTTTGAGACGCAGGGAGTAGGATTTAGTCCATATCTATCCACCTTCATCTTCGTCACCATCTTTGTCTTTCTGACCCTACGGGTGATGACTAGGTAGGTTAGCACTCTATTTTCCATCACCACACGTCATGGGCTGCAGTTGCATCTCTTTTTGAAGCGCAAAAGTATGCGACTCGTGCTACACTGCAAAATGCAACCACTATTCAATGGAAAACGTAATTTCTATTGCACTGAATTTGATTTGCGATGGGACTAGAACAAATACTAACATGACTCAACATGTCAGCGGTTAAAAAGAGAAAAAAAATATTGCACTTATTCCAAAAAAAATTACACTTGCATTTCGAGTTCAGGGTGTAAACGACCCCCTCCTGCCCCAGGGCCCCCAGCAAAACAAAATCCATCCATTTTATTACGAACAACCTTCTACCATTAATGTGCATAGGTACACTTTTTTTGCGAAAAATGTGCATACATATAAATGATTCTATGAAATGAAAAACTATACATATGCTTTCTATTTTTGGTTTGGCTGTTTGATGCATGTAACTCAGACAGGAAAATAGACCTGATTTGGTTCACTGACTTCTCACGCGCTCACACATGTAAATCGGTATCCACGTATCAAGGACATCTCCAACAAAAACATTCTTAAATGCTCGGATTGTACAGTCAGAACACTTTTAAAACCTTCAACGCCAGTCATCAAATGTTCGCGAACTGATCTGGATGTTCGAAATCTCTCAAACCATCCTCAAACTGGGAGAGTTTTGGGGGAGCGCGGACATTCGTCCGGCCCACTGTCAGTTGGACCACGTCACCCCACAGCCCACGTATCCCACACATCTCTTTATCATTTTGGTTCATCTAGCCCACTGTCCGGATTTTAGGAACACAGTTGCTTTTACTCGTGTATTGACAGAAACATTGTTATCCATCACATTTTAGTTTATTTCTCTAGGCGGGAACAAGGGTATATATAATTCATTTTGTCGATGTCGTCGAACTACATTAGTTGGGGATTTGCTAGTTTGGGTGATGTTCAAGGATTCCACTTGGCAAAGTGGGTCCCTCCAAGTAAATTACAATGTTTCTTTACTCTCCCTATAACCGTACTATATTAGGGAAACCTTAGGCTTGGTCTTTCAACAAATTATCATAATTTATCATATTACCATTTATGTTAATATCTTGCTAAGAAATCATGTTTTTGTGGCCAACTGGTTTTTGTGCAGCTAGCCAAGCAACAAATCTATTAAGATACTAAGCTCCCTAGTTTTGAAGCCTCCTGGTGCTTTGGGACCTGTGGGGAATGCTATGGGGCTCGTTTGTAAGGGTTTGTTGCTTACCGATAGGTTTTTTGGGTTTTGAGAAGAGCTCCCTAGTTTTGAAACTTCCTGGTGCTTTGGGACCTGTGGGGAATGCTATGGGGCCCGTCTGTAAGGGTTTGTTGATTACCGATAGGTTTTTTCGGTTTTGAGAAGGTATTGTCAGGGTTTTTTATTTTTTTTTCTTTTCCTTATTTTCACCAGTTTTTAATAATTTTATTTTGATTTTCTGCTTTTTCTATTAGTATTCTTATTTTTTTTTAAATTTAATTCATGAATATTTATTAAAAGATGAAAGTTAAAAAAACTATGAACATTTTCAAGAATTCAAGAATAGATTTTAAAGTTCACAAACATTTTTAAAGTATGTGAGAATTTGTTTTATATTTGCAAAAAAATCCAAATTCTCAAGCGTTGTTCGAAATCCATGAAAGTTTTTAAATTCATGAATATTTATTTTAAAAGTTATGTTTTTTTAATTCACAACAATTTTAAAGTCCAAGATTTTTAAAAATACATGACCTTCTTTTGATTTAATGAACTTCTTCAAACAAAAATAAGTGATAGCTGATTTTCTCTGAGCTTCCAGAGGAGCGAGCGAGCGGATCATGGAGCCAAGTTGAGCGAACGTGAGCTTCATGGGCAAGCCCATGCGAGCGTTATAGCAGCAATTCCATAGTTTCAGCGTGGAATAGGAGCTCCCAAGGGGCTCCGACAACCACCAGCAGCTGACACCGAGGCCAAACATGTAAGGACGCCATAACCACGCACCTAACAACTCCACTCTCCTCTTAGAACAAATATCATCTCCAACAACAGCCCAACATGATATACGAATGAAGAGAACAACACCAGAACATTATTCAAACTCAAGCCAACGTAGATAAAAATTTAAACGAGAAAACCAACCACAATAACCTGCTAGAGAAAAATCACACTGGTGAAGAACAGCGCAACGTGGCGGATCGTAGCATGTGTTAGCCTCTAGTAGATATTATATATGAAAGGGTAACCATCATATAAAAAAATCATGTACATTTTATTTGATGCCCAACAAAGCAGTGGATTCCAAATGTATACTTGCACTTAATTTTTAAAATAAGTAGAACAATATTCTTCAGAAACTATCATTGTCATTTTTCTCTTCTTCATCTGATGTTTTTTGCATGTCGAAACGTGGCAACTTTTTGCTCGGCCCATCAAAATTAGCATGCCCCCCAAAAGCCTCCTCATCATTTGTGACAATGAGAGGCGGAGAGGGACTGGTCTTACAATATTCTTTTCTTTTAATCTCTCATATCTAAGATATGTTGTTACATCAAGAAAAGTATATAGTCACGAAAAGTTGAAGCTTGAATTCCAAGAAAATGAGTTCGACTTTGGTTGGATTAGTCCATGCCCATCCCCATCTTCAATAGGTGTATCTCTTTCACTCGCCCTTTATGAGCACACACGTGTAAATTATCATTGGTGTACTTTTTTCTGATCCATCAGAATTAGCATATCCGCAAAAGCATCCTCATCCTTGGTGACAATGAGAGGTGGACATGGACAGGTCTTATAGTACTCTTTTCATGTATTCTCTTATTTATGGAACATGTTGTTACATGACGAAATATCTAAGTTGGAAGTGACACGATATGGTCAATATTTTCTTCAAAGTTGCATGGAGTTTTCATGTAGCTCTAGATCATTAGTAGCTAAGAATTAAATCGAGGTCCAATATCCGAAAGTTGTTTGGTAGAGCAAATAATCGAAACAATAAAAGGTGGAACACATTTTCCTCGAAGATGAAGCCGGCACCGAATAATGACACCCACCGCAAAGTAGTAGGTCTGAAGTCCTCCAGCCTAGCGAGTGTAGGGTTAGTCCATATCTATCCATCTCCATCTCCATCTCCATCTCCGTCGCCATTTTCTTCCCTCTGACCCCCAAGAAACAAACGAAGAAAAGGTGGGTGATGACTAGGTAGGTGAGCAATCTATTTTGTTGCCATCGCACCCTCTTTTCTATCACCACACGTCATGTTTGATGCAAGCATGGTAACCTACGTGTCGGTTTGTATGTATGTCCAGCGGAAGAAAAAAGAGTTCATTCCTTTTCTTTCGAAATGGGAAATAGCAATTCTTGCCTTGTACTACACTGCAAAAATGCACCCGGCAAATACCTAAAATGTGATTTCCTTTGTTATTTGGACTAGGCCTGGACCTGGGTTTTATTTGGGCTGGGCCTGGGCCTGGCCTAACAGGCCTGCAGAAGTTACTTGGTGGCTGGGCTGAGATGATGCAGACTGCCTTTTTTTCAGACAACATAAGTTACACATAGTATAAAATAGGGGAAAAAATAGATGAAGTACTGGAGGAAATAGTAAAATGACTCAAGAGATCAGCAGTTACAAAAGAAAAAATAATATTACACTTGCAATTAGACACTGAGCCACTAGTAAATTATACTTGCAATGAGAGTAACCTAGCATTACATCCCAACATTTCTTCGTCGTCGACTGACGCTGTGTTTCAAGCAAGAAATCCCAGTAAGAGCTTACTAACAGTAGAAGTGTACAACAATGAAGGTTACATTACATCCTCCCTCAGCCTATCATGCATACATTATTACCTTTCTACAGGAAGATGGATAGCTCCGGTGGCTGGATGAACGAGAAGATGGCTTCACCGAACACCTCGTGCAGCGACCCCAGGAGATGCCCGGCGTCTTGGTCCTCCTTCCAGGCCTGCCTCAGCACTGTGGAGACCCTTTGCGCGTGGTTGTTTCCCTGGTCTCTCCGGATCGCGCCTGCTGCTGTCATGCTTTCAACCTTCTGTCCGGAGGATGAGGCTTGCATCATGCTGGGGTTGGGTAGCTGGGCGGAGAACCCGTCCATGCTTCCTGGCATGTTTCCTGCCACTGGAGCTGCTGAACCCATGGGACTCATTGATACGTCCGACGCCATCTTCTTCAGAGGTGGCTGGGACGCAGACAGGTCTGTACTAGACTTCCGTTTATCTGAAATTTCCACAAGAACATTAATACCATTATTTTCACATTTTAACAATTTCAACATTTTGTGCATAAACCATGCATCCAAGAGCAGGTAGTAAATCCATTGCAGGAATTTCAAAATACACCCATGGTGAGGACTTTCCTTGGATTTATTGACAAGTGATACATCTACAGTAAATATAATGAGCACTTACTTGGGTTGTTTGTTGCAACTCTGCTATTACTCCTCAAAAGTGGCCGAGTTGGCGGAGAGAGCAAATTAGGAAATAACTTAAGCCGCTCATACAAGCATTTGCCTGCAGCACACTGAAAAATGGATCGAGGAGTAAGGAACATAAATAGCCATTGGCAGGTGCAACCATAAGGTAGTGAACATAAATTGGTAAGTAGCTAAAAAATCAGGAGTTGGGGCACAGGCAGTAAAAATGAAAGGTTTTCTCTTTACTAGCCCACAGTCCCACACCACATGTAACACAAAACCCTATCTCTATTCAATCTCATTACTCCTAATGAGATCTGACAAGAGAGGGGCCCATGTCAATTTAGTGGTGGACCTAAGCCTTCTCAACTTTTCCATCTGCCTGGCACCATATTCAGTACTTCCTACATCCGGAAAAATGTCCCAAGCTTGTTCTTCAAATGGATGTATCTAGCACTAACTTGGTGCTAGATACATTCATTTGAGGGACAAGCTTTTTCGGACGGAGGGAGTACCATCTTGCACCTGGTGTTAACTTTTTTGTAGGTGTGGGTCAGTGCAAAAAAATGAAATCAAACTTGTTTCTGAAATGCACCATATTCAGTAGCATCTCACACTTCTTCTCTTGTGGGTGACAGGGGGGGGCACACCAACTGACATATGGGTCCTACATCCTATCCCAGCTGTCATATCCTGTTTGGTGGAATAAGATAGTGCAGATCTGTGGTTTTGTGTTAACTTTTTTTGTCGAAGTAGGTGTGGGTCAGTGCAAAAACAAAAAATCAAACTTGTTTCTGAAGTGTACTCTATTTTGATTCAGAACTACAGAACTAACCAGCAGGGCACCGTAAACACGCCATGCTTCCTTTCGTTTCATTTCATTTGATTGCTTCTCAAGTTGTAATTCAGGATCCAAAAGTTGCATGTACGTCTGGAGGTTGGGCAAAAGCAGAAGCCTAATCTGCTGATTAACAAAATTTGTCAGTGAATATGTCAATATTGCTCTGAAGTTTTGACCTAACTGAAGATTGAACAGGGCCTACCGCACTGGGCCCCAATGCAGATATCCCTTGAACAGCACCATAATGTTGCGTCAATGCTTTATGAGGGTCAAGAAATGCATGGACCAGTGTCTTTGTTAACCGGATTTGGAGATTGTGGTACACATGACCATACCTACGCAAAAAATTCAAGTTAACTGAGAGCAACGGAAAATGCACCAATGTTAAATCTAGTAAAACTTTTGCCATATACGTGGCCTAGAGAAATCTGTGAACAATATAACAGTTGATTTAGTAAATACACAGAATGACTACAACCATAGCATATGTAGCAGGATCATGCATTAAGAAAGTGGTTTTAACTTTTGATATTTAAGTGGTAAATTAACTGACAGCAAGCGTTCATGTCTCTTTGAAGATAACACAAACTTAAGATGGCCCCAAGAAGAAATAAAAAAAGATTTAATGGAGGAATGGCAGGGAATGGAGGTAGAACCTCTACTGATTTACCACCAAGCTGCGCTCATACTTAACTTAGCACAGAATACTACATCATACTTTAAAGAAGTTGCATATACATTCCAAATAATCTTGAGAATCTCAGGATACACTGACCTCCGACATACTGAAGCAACCAAATTGGCAGAGAAGTCTCTAAGCTCCCAATGGTTGTCTGAAAGCCTGTGCCCAAGCCTTTTCGCGACGATGCAAGTGATCATTGATGGCATCAACTGATGCAACTGGCAATAAACAAGTGTTGCCCTTTTAGAAGTAATATGCTGAAAACAGAACTATCCAATGCTTTAACGAAACAACTAGCAGGCAAAGTATCAACACTTGATGGTCAACCACTTACATATGGTTCAATATGAATGTGAGGATTACGGAGAAGGCTTTGGACAACACGCATGAGAGCAAATAGAACAGGGAGGTCGGCCAAACTCCTGGTAACCTGAAATTTATGCAGATGTGCAGTTTAAGGTAATGCCCAGTTCTGCCACGTAGCTACGAAAGTAAGATTACTACCTCATCTGCAATGAAGTACGAAAAGTAAGGAACCAACGGATGAAGGCCTGAGTCTTTAGACAGGCTCACTAATGCTTCTCTAAAAACTGGGGTGCTTGATCTACTCATAGTAAGCTCTGCTATTTTATCAAAGTACATCTGCAAAGTCAACAAGTAAAGAGGAATATAAATTTCTCATAAAGATCCAAATTAAAAGATAGTTATATACTTGTATACATTTCATAATCATAATACCTGGAGTTCTCTAGATAATATATGCTTAACAGGAAGCTTGATGTCAACTGGTAGTCCATCATCCTTCGCATGCTCTGTCCTTTTATTTTCAGTTGGTGCTGAAATTGCTGGCGCAAAATACTGGTGTCAGAGAAAACAATAGTGTAGAGTAAAAAGTTAAACAATACGACCATGGATATAAACAAACAAACTATGGTACACTAATTCCTAGCAATTGTTCATTGATTTAATGAAGCATGGACCTATGGACTGTTGATACACACCACAGGGGGAAATTCATTTTCACCCGTCTAACTCATCCCTTGAACTCTAAACCGAACACAACACATCCTCAACTGCGAAAACCGAGCAAATTACCCCATAGAAAATTCCAGTCTGGTTTTGCGCTGACATGGCAACTACTGGAGGTGGTTTCAACACACAATTTTGTGCGACCCACATTCATATAAGATGGCTTCCCCTCTCTCCCCGCTTCCCTCCTAGACTGCCCTCAAAGCACAGCACCTGGGCTCCTCCGCGCCCAATGCCAGCAGAGGCGAAGTGCTCTCTTTAAACCTGCTCAATAAAAGCCTAGATGCAGCAGCACCAACCACTTGCCCTCCTCACTGGTGGCGCTAGCTCTGGTGCCGCTCCAACCTCCAGAACAATGATCACCGCAATGGTCCGCATGAATGGGGGGATGACGATAAAGGGTCTCCCATATGAATGGGGGAATGGAGAGGGAGAGAGGTGGAGTTGAAACTTGGAAAATTTTGATTTGCTGATTCTGGGGAGATTATTTGTTGATCTGATGGCGTCTGGTTTTTAAGTCGAGGGGTTAAGTTAGGCTGGCAATAATTGAGGGGTGTAAAATGGATTTTTCCACTTCATAGCTGATCTATCTCTCATCCTCTCTGGAAATTTTGAAAAGAAAAAAATACATTCCATGGGAGATAACAATATTACTAAAACCTGTGGAGATGCTAAAATAAGAAGTAAGATTTAGACATTTTTATGAATAGTATGGGAGCTAACCATCGATAGGAGGATTCTCTGGAATAGCAGGTTGGACGCCCTCAATCGCTAGCCAGTGAGCAACAACTGCTGTGTCGAGTGGAGCTTTCGGTAGAGGAGCTTCGATAATCTGCATGACACCAACACAGCAGACACATTTCCAATTGAGTATCACAAGTCTAAACTTATTTGATTCATTCATCAATATAATGCTTACCTCTTTGAAGTCTACCTCCCTGTCATCAATATAGAAGAGATCTTTATGGCCCACAGCTCTCTTAAACCGCAAGGGGTCACCAGATGCAAATCCATATACAGGCTGAGTGAAGATCCAAAGCAATAGAACACATGGCGTCAGCTAGGCCGGTAGAGAACATCTAAACTTCTTATGTGTTCTTGCATCAGCTAGACTGCTAGAAAAATACTGACCAAGATTCCAGAAAGAAATCCAAGGAAAATGTACCAAGATCACTTAGCTATCCAAAATCACACATTCAAGGCATACAAATGCACTATATCTAGTTATCCACAAAACTCTGGATTCATATCACCCAAAGTTTTTATTGTTGGAAGGGAAGGCACCTCAACATTCCTCAGGCTCAGAGCACTGTCAACATCATCGGCAGTCAGAACTGTCCTCTTTGCATGCCGCATACACTTGATGGCCTCCTGGAACAATGCACAGAAAACTGAATTTAATATAAGACAATACCAAGGAGCAAATGAACATGTGAGCTACAATAGGGCAAGAATAGCATATGTTTTCAGGATTTCATAAGAACTTCTCAAGTGATGAAATTAGCAGTAGTGGAGATGAAGAGAACTATATATAATCATACATAACTAAACAGCTGGTTCCCCAGTTGCGCAATTTTTCAGACTCCTCACTCAGCCTGCCATGTGACCAAATATATACCCATGGTTCATTTTTTATCAGCTCTCATTAACAACCATTGGATTTGGTGGCACACTACAGCCAGCTTATCTCCAACCGTTCTATCCTACACTTCCAATCTCCATGCGTCCTCCTGCCTAATCTGTTCTTCCAACTTCCTCATCCCACCTCCACCCTTGCCAACCATCACGACTTCACAAGCCTTGCCACCATTTCTGGCGGACATGAAGCTGCCATTGCCGCTTCCTCACCCAAATCCAGCACCACCACTCCTCTGATGCCTCCAAGGAGATGACTTTTTTTATAGTCTCCGAGGAGATGACGTGCGCCCAAATGTGCATCCAATATGTTACAGATTGCTACATTAGCTGATTGCTCTCTTTATTTTCATCCAATATGTCCTTGAAGCATTGCTATAACAAGGCACAAATTATTGAGCTAAGGATTTACGTGGGCCTGCCTTGTACTTCCATGATACTCCCTCCGTCCGAAAATACTTGTCATCAAAATGGATAAAAAGGGTTGTATCTAGAACTAAAATACGTCTAGATACATCTCCTTTTATCCATTTTGATGACAAGTATTTCCGGACGGAGGGAGTATTTTCTTACTTTAGGTTCGCAGATTGTTAATGGTGTTTTATGCTCATGGATAAAGATGTCGTCATCTCTGGACTGAGGTCAAAATATTCAGAAAGTGGTGTACTGTGGATGCCTCGACGCATCCATGAGTTGACCATCATCATGTTGAACTTCCAAGAGAATGCTGACTATATAGGCACTATTCATCAAGTCTGATCTTTGTTTGTTGTGGTTAGTGCTTATACGGAAATGTGCATAATATTTTCAGGTGTGTCATCAAACGTCAATTGCCATCAGATTTGACAGATTGCCACATGAAAATGTCAGGTCTCAATACTGTTTTGTTTTATCTTGGAATTCGATTTCCTATCAAGGCTGCTACATAATCACTGGTCACTATTCAAATTCAACTATTGCATATGAACATGAGCAACAATAGGTTTACAGGTGGTTCGGAATTAGCGGGAGGGGAATGGGCGGACCTGCATGATCTCCCGGAGGCGGTACTCGACGTCGGGGGCGAGGGCGGCGGAGACATCGGCGGGGAGGGAGGGGATGCCGATGCTCTGGGCAATCACCTCGATCGTCTCCTTGGGGACGATGCTCATCGCGCCTCCTCCTCCTCGCTCCCCGTAAACCCTAGCCCCGCTCGGATCCCGCGGGGGCAAGACCCAGGCGGAGGGGGGAGTCGCCGGCCGGTAGCCGGAGGCGGGAGAGTGGGTGTGCCGGGATCTGCGGCGGGGCGCTGGCCCGGGGCTCGTCGGCGACGGCGACGACGGCGGCGGCGGCGGTGGCGCCTGGCTAGGTCGCGAGCGGGGAGAGGACGAGCGAGTCGGGTCGGGAGGGGAGGAGGGTTAAGCCCTGACTGCTGACTGTGCTTGGTGACATGGAGAGAGTGGTGACTTGGCGCTGATGAGTTGGCATCCACGCGGGCAAAACTGGGTTCAAGTTTTTTTTCTTTTTAGCCTCGGGCATGTTGATCAACGGACCTCGAGCTTGGCGATTAGGGCATCTCCAGCCGTTGGCCCCCCAGGGGGCGTCTAAAAGCGCCGCCTCGGGGTGAGCCGGCGCAAAAAATGGCCCTGGGGGCGAGTCGGTCCCCAGCCGTCGGCCCCCAGTGCCGCCCCCAGGCGCGTATTAAAATAAAAAAAGAAGGACCGTTCGGCGAAGTTATGATAAAAACTAGTTAAATTCCGGCCAAACATGTCAAATTTCGGTGAAATTCGCGCATTTTCATTACATTAACCTAATCTAAAAAAGAAAGGTGCTGAAGTCGTCGCCGCCATCGTCGTCGTCGGCCTTCTCCTCCTTGACGCGGGCGCCCCTGCTGGATCCTTGCCCGGCGTCGCCATGGCGGACTGGCGGCGGCGCGTCGTCGTCATCGTCGCTGTCGCATAAGACGACGACCCCGTCTTCATCGCGGTCGCGTCGGCGCTCCTCGAAGCGGCGCAGGGCGGCGCGCTGGCGCTCCTTCTCCTTCTCCCGGGCGCGCCTTCTCCATCGCAATGGAGTCCTGGCGCGCCCATTCTAGGGTCGCGTTGTCGTCGTCAAACTCCGCCTTCACCGGCGCCAGCCCTGGCTCCATCTTTGGCTTGACGAAGCGCGGAGGAGCCGACAAGGAAGAGGCGCGCCGGCCGCCCTCGTTGATGATGATGCCGACGCTGCGAGTGCACCGACCGATTGGCGTCTCCGCCGCGGGCTCGGCCTTGACGCCGAGAAGCGCCGGAGAACCGGAGGAGTGGGAAGATGAGCGAGAGGAGGAAGACGAGGAGGAGGCAAACCTCCTTGACGCCCATGCGCGTCGGTGTTGCGACGGGGCGGCCCCCATCGCAGGATAGGTCAACGGCGGGTTGTTGCCGCCGTCGAGGTACGCCAGCACGCCATCCAGCGTGCGGCCGGGGACGCCCCACCACAGGCGGCGCCCCTCGCTGTTCTTCACGCCGCCGACCCCCGGCGCACCGTTGGTGGAGGCCAGGCGCTGCTGCTGGCGGCACTGGAAGTACGCCGCCCAAGCCGCGTGATTGCCGGCGGCGTACTAGGGGAGGGAGCGCTCGTCGTCGGTCAGGGAGGCGCGCGCGACCTCGACCTCCTCGGTGAAGTACCTGGGCTTCGCCACGGCGTCGGGTAACGGGGGAACGGGCACTCCCCCATCGCTGAGCCGCCACCCCGTCGGCCCGGCGCGCATGTCCGGCGACGCCGGGATGTTCGCCTGGAACAGGAGCCAGGACTCCTGTTCGCGGAGCGAACGGCGGCCGAAGCCGTTCGCCGCCGCCTCGTCTCCGGGGAAGCGCTCTGCCACGGCGACGGGCTCGGCGGTGGTAGAGAGGGAGAGAGAGGGGCTGCCGGTGGCGCTCGGGAGAGGAAGACGGAGACGGAGAGAGAGGGGCTGGGCGGCGGCGAGGGGCGAGTCTGGTGTGGGCACAGGCGACCGCCGGCTTTTATAGCCGCTCCGCGCCCGTGTGTACGCGTGCGAGGGAGGGGAGCCGTCGGCGCGTCGTCCCGTGACGCGCCGCCCGTGAGGAATCAATGGCAAGGCTGACTGGCGATAGCCTTGCCATTGATTCCCCGCGGGAACCGAGGCAGTTGAAGGAAGACGAGCCGTTGTGTCCCTGACGCGGCTGGCCCGCGGCTTTTTCGCGCCAAAACAGTTCGCCCCAGCGCCCCCGGGCGCCCCCAGCGTGCCGGGTTTGGCTTGGGTCCGCCGGCGCTGTTTTCGGTCCAGGCCGGCGAAAATCGGGCTTCTGGGGGCGCGACTGGGCCGTTTTTTTGACGCCGGCGCAAAAAAATGCCTGGGGAGGCCTTCCTGGGGACGTGGCTGGAGATGCCCCACTCTACAATCGAAAATCAAAGTTCCACCATGCGTTTGACAACTAGCTCCACTTCGTCGAGGCCTCACCCACGGCCTAGGGCGGCCATGGGTGTGCATGGTGACATGAACAAGGGAAATGTGGTCGGAGATGCTCGTCTTTCATTGTCCAAGCTCTAGCGTGCAGCACCAACGCCTAATACATGTATCTTGCTAGATCTTCTATTGTGAGGGAAGCGTTGCCGAAGACCATGGGACAAACGTGGCTGGTGGTGGGGTGAGGCAGGAACGGGGAGGCGTTGGAGATGGGCCATGTGTGATGATAGTGTGAGGCAAAACCCTAGTGGTTTGGTCACCGCGTATTGCGCAATGGGATGACTTTGAAGGTCTACGCGCTTACAAGCATATATACCGCTTTCCACTTGGAGGCATGTGTCGGGAAACATGGTACAAAAAAAACACCGCACTAACGTACTGATACATCTCCATCGTATCTACTTTTCCAAACACTTTTGACCTTGTTCTGGACTCTAACTTGTATGATTTGAATGAACCTAATCTGGACTGAAGCCGTTTTCAGCAGAATTGCCATGATGTTATTTTTGTGCAGAAATAAAAGTTCTCGGAATGGCCTGAAAATCAACGGAGACATGTTTTGGAATAAAAAAATACTGGCGAAAGTGTCAACACTAGGGGGCACACCCTGTCCACGAGGGTGCAGGGCGCCCCCCCCCCTCCAGGCGCGCCCCCTGAGGCTCCACCGACGTCAACCCCAACTCTATATATTCACGTTCGGGGAGAAAAAAATTAGAGAGAATGATTCATCACGTTTTACGATACGGAGCCGCCGCCAAGCCCTAATCTCTCTCGGTATGGCAGATCTAGAGCCCGTTCGGGGCTCCGGAGAGGGGAATCCGTCGTCATTGTCATCATCAATCATCATCCATCACCAATTTCATGATGCTCACCGCCGTGCGTGAGTAATTCGATCACAGGCTTGCTGGACGGTGATGGGTTGGATGAGATTTATCATGTAATCGAGTTAGTTTTGTTAGGGTTTGATCCCTAGTATCCATTATGTTCTGAGATTGATATTGCTATGACTTTGTTATGCTTAATGCTTGTCACTAGAGCCCGAGTGTCATGATTTCAGATCTGAAACTATTATGTTTTTATGAATATATGTGAGTTCTTGATCCTATTTTGCAAGTCAATAGTCACCTACTATGTGTTATGATCCGGTAACCCCGAAGTGACAATAATCGGGACCACTCCCGGTGATGACTATAGTTTGAGAAGTTCATGTATTCACTAAGTGTTAATGCTTTGTTCTGGTACTCTATTAAAAGGAGGCAAAATATCCCTTAGTTTCCAATAGGACCCCGCTGTCACGGGAGGGTAGGACAAAAGATGTCATGCAAGTTTTTTTCCATAAGTACGTATGACTATATTTGGAATACATGCCTACATTACATTGATGAACTGGAGCTAGTGATACGTCTCCAACGTATCTATAATTTTTGATTGCTCTATGCTATTATATATTCTGTTTTGGATGTTTATTGGGCTTATTTATGCACTTTTATATTATTTTTGGGACTAACCTATTAACCGGAGGCCCAACCCAAATTGCTGTTTTTTTGCCTATTTCAGTGTTTCGCGAAAAAAGAATATCAAACGGAGTCCAAACAGAATGAAACCTTCGGGAGCATGATTTTTGGAACAAACATGGTCCAAAGGACTTGGAGTGGATGTCAAGAAACAATCGAGGAGGCCACGAGGCAGGGGGCGCGCCTACCCCCCTGGGCGGGCCCTCCACCCTCGTGGGACCCTCGTTGCTCCACCGACCTACTTCTTCCTCCTATATATACCTATGTACCCCGAAAACATCCAGAAGCACCACGAAAACCTAATTCCACCGCCGCAACCTTCTGTACCCAAGAGATCCCAACTTGGGGCCTTTTCCGGAGCTTCGCCGGAGGGGGCAACGATCACGGAGGGCCTCTACATCAACTCCATGGCCTCTCCGGTGATGTGTGAGTAGTTTACCTCATACCTTCGGGTCCATAGTTATTAGCTAGATGGCTTCTTCTCTCTCTTTGGATCTCAATAGAAAGTTCTCCTCGATCTTCTTGGAGATCTATCCGATGTAACTCATTTTGCGGTGTGTTTGTCGAGATCCGATGAATTGTGGGTTTTTGATCAAGATTATCTATGAACAATATTTGAATCTTCTCTGAATTCTTTTATGTATGATTGGTTTATCTTTGCAAGTCTCTTCGAATTATCAGTTTGGTTTGGCCTGCTAGATTGATCTTTCTTGCAATAGGAGAAGTGCTTAGCTTTGGGTTCAATCTTGCGGTGCTCGATCCCAGTGACAGAAAGGGAAACGACACGTATTGTATTGTTGCCATCGAGGATAAAAAGACGGGGTTTATATCATATTGCATGAGTTTATCCCTCTACATCATGTCATCTTGCTTAAGGCGTTACTCTGTTCTTATGAACTTAATACTCTAGATGCATGTTGGATAGCGGTCGATGTGTGGAGTAATAGTAGTAGATGCGGGCAGGAGTCGGTCTACTTGTCATGGACGTGATGCCTATATACATGATCATACCTAGATATTCTCATAATTATTCGCTTTTCTATCAATTGCTCGACAGTAATTTGTTCACCCACCGTAATACTTATGCTATCTTGAGAGAAGCCACTAGTGAAACCTATGGCCCCCGGGTCTATTCTTCATCATACAAGTTTCCAATCTATTTTATTTTGCAATCATTACTTTCAATCTATATCATAAAAATACCAAAAATATTTATCTTATTATTATCATCTCTATCAGATCTCACTCTTACAAGTGGTCGTGAAGGGATTGACAACCCCTTTATCACGTTGGTTGCGAGGTTCTTATTTGTTTGTGTAGGTACGAGGTGACTCGCGTGTGGTCTCCTACTGGATTGATACCTTGGTTCTCAAAAACTGAGGGAAATACTTACTTTGCTTTGTTGCATCACCCTTTCCTCTTCAAGGGAAAAATAACGCAGTGCTCAAGAGGTAGCAATAAGGATTTCTGGCGCCGTTGCCGGGGAGATCTATGCCAAGTCAAGACATACCAAGTACCCATCACAGCTCTTATCCTTCGCATTACATTATTTGCCATTTGCCTCTCGTTTTCCTCTCCCCCACTTCACCCTTGCCGTTTTATTCGCCCTCTTTTCCTTTCGCCCTCTCTTTTCCGTCCGCCTTTTCTTCGCTTGTTTGCTTGTGTGTTGGATTGCTTGCTTATCACGATGGCTCAAGATAATACTAAATTGTGTGACTTTGCCAATACCAACAATAATGATTTTATTAGCACTCCGATTGCTCCTCTTACCGATGTTGAATCTTGTGAAATTAATACTACTTTGTTGAATCTTGTCATGAAAGATCAGTTTTCTGGCCTTCCTAGTGAAGATGTCGCTACCCATCTAAACAACTTTGTTGATTTGTGTGATATGAAAAAGAAGAAAGATGTGGATAATGATATTGTTAAACTTAAGCTATTTCCATTTTCGCTTAGAGATCGTGCTAAAGCTTGGTTTTCGTCTTTGCCTAAAAATAGTATTGATTCATGGAATAAGTGCAAAGATGCTTTTATCTCTAAGTATTTTCCTCTCGCTAAGATCTGTTGGGGAACGTAGCATAAATTCAAAATTTTCCTACGTGTCACCAAGATCTATCTATGGAGTCATCTAGCAACGAGGGAGGAGTGGATCTACATACCCTTGTAGATCGCGCGCGGAAGCGTTCAAGAGAACGGGGTTGATGGAGTCGTACTCGTCGTGATCCAAATCACCGATGATCCTAGCGCCGAACGGACGGCACCTCCGCGTTCAACACACGTACGGAGCAGCGACGTCTCCTCCTTCTTGATCCAGCAAGGGGGGAGGAGAGGTTGATGGAGATCCAGCAGCACGACGGCGTGGTGGTGGAAGTAGCGGGATTCCAACAGGGCTTCGCCAAGCGCTGCGGGAGGAGGGAGATGTGTCATGGGAGGGAGAGGGAGGCGCCAGGGCTTCGGTATGGTTGCCATCCCTTCCCCCCACTATATATAGGGCCAAGGGAGAGGGGGAGGGCGCAGCCTTGCCCCTTCCTCCAAGGAAGGGTGCGGCCAAGGGGGGGGAGGAGTCCATTCTTCCCAAGGCACCTCGGAGGTGCCTTCCCCCTTTAGGACTCTCCCCTCCTCTTGTCCCTTTGGCGCATGGGCCTCTAGGGGCTGGTGCCCTTGGCCCATGTAGGCCAAGGCGCACCCCTACAGCCCATGTGGCCCCCCGGGGCAGGTGGCCCCACCCGGTGGACCCCCGGAACCCTTCCGGTGGTCCCGGTACAATACCGGTGACCCCGAAACTTGTCCCGATGGCCGAAACAGCACTTCCTATATATAATTCTTTACCTCCGGACCATTCCGGAACTCCTCGTGACGTCCAGGATCTCATCTGGGACTCCGAACAACTTTCGGGTTACCACATACTAATATCTCTATAACCCTAGTGTCATCGAACCTTAAGTGTGTAGACCCTACGGGTTCGGGAGACATGCAGACATGACCGAGATGACTCTCCGGTCAATAACCAACAGCGGGATCTGGATACCCATGTTGGCTCCCACAGGTTCCACGATGATCTCATCGGATGAACCACGATGTCAAGGACTTAATCAATCCCGTATACAATTCCCTTTGTCTAGCGGTACGATACTTGCCCGAGATTCGATCGTCGGTATCCCGATACCTTGTTCAATCTCGTTACCGGCAAGTCTCTTTACTCGTTCCGTAACACATCATCCCGTGATCAACTCCTTGATCACATTGTGCACATTATGATGTTGTCCTACCGAGTGGGCCCAGAGATACCTCTCCGTTTACACGGAGTGACAAATCCCAGTCTCGATTCGTGCCAACCCAACAGACACTTTCGGAGATACCTGTAGTGTACCTTTATAGCCACCCAGTTATGTTGTGACGTTTGGCACACCCAAAGCACTCCTACGGTATCCGGGAGTTGCACAATCTCATGGTCTAAGGAAATGATACTTGACATTAGAAAAGCTTTAGCATACGAACTACATGATCTTGTGCTAGGCTTAGGATTGGGTCTTTGTCCATCACATCATTCTCCTAATGATGTGATCCCGTTATCAATGACATCCAATGTCCATGGTCAGGAAACCGTAACCATCTATTGATCAACGAGCTAGTCAACTAGAGGCTTACTAGGGACATGGTGTTGTCTATGTATCCACACATGTATCTGAGTTTCCTATCAATACAATTCTAGCATGGATAATAAACGATTATCATGAACAAGGAAGTATAATAATAATCAATTTATTATTGCCTCTAGGGCATATTTCCAACAGTCTCCCACTTGCACTAGAGTCAATAATCCAGTTCACATCGATATGTGATTAACACTCAAGGTCACATCCCCATGTGACTAACACCCAAAGAGTTTACTAGAGTCAATAATCTAGTTCACATTACCATGTGATTGACACTCGATGAGTTCTGGGTTTGAACATGTTATGCTTGTGAGAGATGTTATAGTCAACGGGTCTGAATCTTTCAGATCCGTATGTACTTCGCAAATCTCTATGTCATCTTGTAGATGCAGCTACTACGCTATATTTGGAGCCATTTCAAATAACTGTTCTACTTGGAGCTATTCTAAATTGTTGCTCCATTATACATATCCGGTATCTCTACTCAGAGCTATCCGGATAGGTGTTAAGCTTGCATCGACGTAACTCTTTACGTCGAACTCTTTATCACCTCCATAACCGAGAAACATATCCTTATTCCTCTAAGGATAATTTAGACCGCTATCTGGTGATCTACTCCTAGATTACCTTTGTACCCTATTGCCAGATATGTGGCAAGGCACACATCAGGTGCGGTACTCAGCATGGCATACCGTATAGAGCCTATGACAAAAGCATAGGGGACGACCTTCGTCCCTCCTCTTTCTTCTGCCGTGGTCGAGCTTTAAGTCTTAACTTTACAACTCAGGCAAGAACTCCTTCTTTGACTGATCCATCTTGAACACCTTCAAGATCATGTCAAGGTATGTGCTCATTTGAAAATACCATTAAGCGTTTTGATCTATCCTTATAGATCTTGATGCTCAATGTTCAAGTAGCTTAATCCAGGCTTTCCATTGAAATTCTACGTCATTTCTGATCAACAATATGTCAACAATATATATATTCATCGGAAATTCTATAGTGCTCCCACTCACTTCTTTGGAAATACAAGTTTCTCATAAAATTTGTATAAACCCAAAATCTTTGATCATCATCAAAGCATACATTCCAACTCCGAGATGCTTACTCCAGTCCCTAGAAGGATTGCTGGAGCTTTGCATACTTATTAGCATCTTTCAGGATTGACAAAACCTTCCGGTTGTATCACATACAACCTTTCCTCAAGAAAATCATCGAGGAAACAATGTTTTGACATCCTATCTGCAAGATTTAATAAATAATGTAGTAATCGCTAATATAATTCCAACAGACTCTTAGCATCGCTACGAGTTAGAAAGTCTCATTGTAGTCAACTCCTTGAACTTGTCGGAAAACATCTTAACGACAAGTCGAGCTTTCTTAATGGTGATACTTACCATCATTGTCCGTCTTCCTTTTAAAATCCATATGTACCTAACAGCCTTTCGACCATCAAGTAGTTCTTCCAAAGTCTACACTTTGTTTTCATATATGGATCCTCTCTCGGATTATATGGCCTCAAGCCATTTATCGGAATCCGGGCCCACCATCGCTTCTCCATAGCTCGTAGGTTCATTGTTGTCTAGCAACATGACTTCCAAGACAGGATTATGTACCACTCTAAAGTAGTACGCATCCTTGTCATCCCACGAGGTTTGATAGTGACTTGATCTGAAGTTTCATGATCACTATCATAAGCTTCCACTTCAATTGGTGTAGGTGCCACAGGAACAACTCCCTGTGCCCTGCCACACTCCAGTTGAAGAGATGGTTCAATAACCTCATCAAGTCTCCACCATCCTCCCACTCAATTCATTCGAGAGAAACTTTTCCTCGAGAAAGGACCCGATTCTAGAAACAATCCCTTATTGATTTCGGATCTGAGACATGAGGTATACCCAACTGTTTTGGGTGTCCTATGAAGATGCATTTATCCGCTTTGGGTTCGAGCTTATCAGCCTGAAACTTTTCACATAAGCGTCGCAGCCCCAAACTTTTAAGGAATGACAGCTTAGGTTTCTCTAAACCATAGTTCATACGGTGTCATCTGATCGGAATTACGTGGTGCCCTATTTTAAAGTGAATGTGGTTGTCTCTAATGCCTAACCCATAAACTATCGTGGTAATTCGATAAGAGACATCATGGTATGCATCATATCCAATAGGGTGCAGTTATGATGTTCGGACACACCATCACACTATGGTGTTCCAGGCTGTATTAGTTGTGAAACAATTTCCACAATGTCTTAATTCTGTGCCAAACTCGTAATTCAGATATTCATCTCTATGATCATATCATAGATATTTTATCCTCTTGTCACGACGATCTTTCAACTTCACCCTGAAATTACTTGAACCTTTCAATAATTCAGACTCGTGATTCATCAAGTAAATATACTCAACATCTACTCAAATCATTTGTGAAGTAAGAACATAACGATATCCACTACACGCCTCAGCACTCATTGGACTGCACACATCAAAATGTATTACTTCCAACAAGTTGCTTTCTAGTTCCATTTTACTGAAAACGAGGCTTTCAGTCATCTTACCCATGTGGTATGATTTGCATGTCTCAAGTGATTCAAAATCAAGTGAGTCCAAACGGTCCATTTGCATGGAGTTTCTTCATGCATATACACCAATAGACATGGTTCGCATGCCTCAAACTTTTCAAAAACGAGTGAGCCCAAAGATCCATCAACATGGAGCTTCTTCATGCGTCTTATACCGATATGACTTACGTGGCAGTGCCACAAGTAGGTGGTACTATCATTACTATTCTTTGGCATGAACATGTGTATCACTACGATCGAGATTCAATAAACCATTCATTTTAGGTGTAAGACCATTGAAGGTATTATTCAAATAAACAGAGTAACTATTATTCTCTTTAAATGAATAACCGCATTGTGATAGACATAATCCAATCATGTCTATGCTCAACGCAAACACCAAATAACAATTATTTAGGTTTAACACCAATCTCGATGGTAGAGGGAGCGTGCGATGCTTGATCATATCAACATCGGAAACACTTCCAACACATATCGTCAGCTCACCTGTAGCTAGTCTCCGTTTATTCCGTAGCTTTTATTTTGAGTTACTAACACTTAGCAACCGAACCGGTATCTAATACCCTGGTGCTACTAGAAGTACTAGTAAAGTACACATCAACACAATGTATATCCAATATACTTCTATCGACCTTGCCAGCCTTCTCATCTACCAAGTATCTAGGGTAATTCTGCTCCAGTGGCTGTTCCCCTTATTACAGAAGCACTCAGTCTCGGGTTTGGGTTCAACCTTGGGTTTCTTCACTAGAGCAGCAGCTGATTTTCCGTTTCATGAAGTATCCCTTCTTGCCCTTGCCCTTCTTGAAACTAGTGGTTTTACTAACCATCAACGATTGATGCTCCCTTTTGATTTCTACTTTCGTGGTGTCGCGAATAGCTCAAGGATCATCATATATGTCCCCGATACATTATAGTTCATCACGAAGCTCTAGCAGCTTGGTGGTAATGACTTCGGAGAAACATCACTATCTCATTTGGAAGATCAACTCCCACTTGATTCAAATGATTGTTGTACTCAGACAATCTGAGCACAAGCTCAAGATTGAGCTTTTCTCCCTTATTATGCAGGCTAAGAAAATCGTCAGAGGTCTTATACCTCTTGACGTGGGCATGAGCCTGAAATCCCAATTTCAGCCCTCGAAACATCTCATATGTTTCGCGACGTTTCAAAATGTCTTCGGTGCCTCAACTCTAAACCGTTTAACTGAACTATCACGTAGTTATCAAAATGTGTATGTCAGATGTTCGCAACATCCACAGACAACGTTCGAGGTTCAGCACACTGAGCGGTGCATTAAGGACATAAGCCTTCCATGAAGCAATGAGGACAATCCTCAATTTACGGACCTAGTCCGCATAATTGCTACTATCAACCTTCAACTAAATTTTCTCTAGGAACATAACTAAACAGTAGAACTGAAGCGCGAGCTACGACATAATTTGCGAAGACCTTTTGACTATGTTCAGGATAATTAAGTTCATCTTATGAACTCCCACTCAGATAGACATCCCTCTAGTCATCTAAGTGATTACATGATCCGAGTCAACTAGGTCGTGTTCGATCATCACGTGAGACGGACTAGTCATCATCGGTGAACATCTTCATGTTGATCGTATCTACCATACGACTCATGCTCGACCTTTCGGTCTCTTGTGTTCCGAGGCCATGTCTGTACATGCTAGGCTCGTCAAGTCAACCTAAGTGTTTCGCGTGTGTAAATCTGTCTTACACCCGTTGTATGTGAACGTTAGAATCTAACACCCGATCATCACGTGGTGCTTCGAAACAACGAACTGTCGCAACGGTGCATAGTTAAGGGGAACACTTTCTTGAAATTTTAATGAGGGATCATCTTATTTACTACCGTCGTTCTAAGCAAATAAGATGTATAAACATGATAAACATCACATGCAATCAAATAGTGACATGATATGGCCAATATCATATTGCTCCTTTTGATCTCCATCTTCGGGGCTCCATGATCATCATCGTCACCGGCATGACACCATGATCTCCATCATCATGATCTCCATCATCGTGTCTTCATGAAGTTGTCTCGCCAACTATTACTTCTACTTCTATAGCTAATGGTTAGCAATAAAGTAAAGTAATTACATGATGTTTATGTTGACACGCAGGTCATAAATAAATTAAGACAACTCCTATGGCTCCTCCGGTTGTCATACTCATCGACATGCAAGTCGTGATTCCTATTACAAGAACATGATCAATCTCATACATCACATATATCATTCATCACATCCTTTTGGCCATATCACCTCACATAGCATACCCTGCAAAAACAAGTTAGACGTCCTCTAATTGTTGTTTGCATGTTTTACGTGGCTGCTATGGGTTTCTAGCAAGAACGTTTCTTACCTACGCAAAAACCACAACGTGATATGCCAATTGCTATTTACCCTTCATAAGGACCCTTTTCATCGAATCTGATCCGACTAAAGTGGGAGAGACAGACACCCGCTAGCCACCTTATGCAACTAGTGCATGTCAGTCGGTGGAACCAGTCTCACGTAAGAGTACGTGTAAGGTCGGTCCGGGCCGCTTCATCCCACAATGCCGCCGAATCAAGATTGGACTAGTAACGGTAAGCATATTGAACAAAATCAACGCCCACAACTACTTTGTGTTCTACTCGTGCATAGAAACTACGCATAGACCTAGCTCATGATGCCATTGTTGGTGAACGTAGCATAAATTCAAAATTTTCCTACGTGTCACCAAGATCTATCTATGGAGTCATCTAATAATGAGGGAGGAGTGGATCTACATACCCTTGTAGATCGCGCGCGGAAGCGTTCAAGAGAACGGGGTTGATGGAGTCGTACTCGTCGTGATCCAAATCACCGATGATCCTAGCGCCGAACGGACGGCACCTCCGCGTTCAACACACGTACGGAGCAGCGACGTCTCCTCCTTCTTGATCCAGCAAGGGGGGAGGAGAGGTTGATGGAGATCCAGCAGCACGACGGCGTGGTGGTAGAAGTAGCGGGATTCCAACAGGGCTTCGCCAAGCGCTGCGGGAGGAGGGAGATGTGTCATGGGAGGGAGAGGGAGGCGCCAGGGCTTCGGTATGGTTGCCATCCCTTCCCCCCACTATATATAGGGCCAAGGGAGAGGGGGAGGGCGCAGCCTTGCCCCTTCCTCCAAGGAAGGGTGCGGCCAAGGGGGGGGGAGGAGTCCATCCTCCCCAAGGCACCTCGGAGGTGCCTTCCCCCTTTAGGACTCTCCCCTCCTCTTGTCCCTTTGGCGCATGGGCCTCTAGGGGCTGGTGCCCTTGGCCCATGTAGGCCAAGGCGCACCCCCTACAGCCCATGTGGCCCCCCGGGGCAGGTGGCCCCACCCGGTGGACCCCCGGGACCCTTCCGGTGGTCCCGGTACAATACCGGTGACCCCGAAACTTGTCCCGATGGCCGAAACAGCACTTCCTATATATAATTCTTTACCTCCGGACCATTCCGGAACTCCTCGTGATGTCCGGGATCTCATCCGGGACTCCGAACAACTTTTGGGTTACCGCATACTAATATCTCTATAACCCTAGCGTCACCGAACCTTAAGTGTGTAGACCCTACGGGTTCGGGAGACATGCAGACATGACCGAGATGACTCTCCGGTCAATAACCAACAGCGGGATCTGGATACACATGTTGGCTCCCACATGTTCCACGATGATCTCATCAGATGAACCACGATGTCAAGGACTTAATCAATCTCGTATACAATTCCCTTTGTCTAGCGGTACGATACTTGCCCGAGATTCGATCGTCGGTATCCCGATACCTTGTTCAATCTCGTTACCGGCAAGTCTCTTTACTCGTTCCGTAACACATCATCCCATGATCAACTCCTTGATCACATTGTGCACATTATGATGATGTCCTACCGAGTGGGCCCAGAGATACCTCTCCGTTTCCACGGAGTGACAAATCCCAGTCTCGATTCGTGCCAACCCAATAGACACTTTCGGAGATACCTGTAGTGTACCTTTATAGCCACCCAGTTACGTTGTGACGTTTGGCACACCCAAAGCACTCCTACGGTATCCGGGAGTTGCACAATCTCATGGTCTAAGGAAATGATACTTGACATTAGAAAAGCTTTAGCATACGAACTACATGATCTTGTGCTAGGCTTAGGATTGGGTCTTTGTCCATCACATCATTCTCCTAATGATGTGATCCCGTTATCAATGACATCCAATGTCCATGGTCAGGAAACCGTAACCATCTATTGATCAACGAGCTAGTCAACTAGAGGCTTACTAGGGACATGGTGTTGTCTATGTATCCACACATGTATCTGAGTTTCCTATCAATACAATTCTAGCATGGATAATAAACAATTATCATGAACAAGGAAATATAATAAAAATCAATTTATTATTGCCTCTAGGGCATATTTCCAACAAGATCATCTCTCTTAGAAACGATATTATGAATTTTAAGCAACTTGATCATGAGCATGTTGCACAATCTTGGGAGAGGATGAAATTAATGATACGTAATTTCCCTACACATGGTTTGCATTTATGGATGATTATACAAAAAATTTATGCCGGATTGAATTTTGCTTCTAGAAATCTTTTAGATTCGGCCGCGGGAGGCACTTTTATGGAAATCACTTTAGGAGAAGCTACCAAACTCCTAGATAATATTATGGTTAATTATTCTCAATGGCACACTGAAAGATCTACTAGTAAAAAGGTGCATGCAATTGAAGAGATTAATGTTTTGAGTGGAAAGATGGATGAACTTATGAAATTGTTTGCTAATAAGAGTGCTCCCAATGATCCTAATGATATGCCTTTGTCTACTTTGATTGAGAATAATAATGAATCTATGGATGTGAATTTTGTTGGTAGGAACAATTTTGGCAACAACGCGTATAGAGGCAATTTTAATTCTAGGACGTTTCCTAGTAATTCCTCTAATAATTTATGGTAATTCCTACAACAATTCTTATGGAAATTATAATAAGATGCCCTATGATTTTTAATCTAGTATTAAAGAATTTATTAGTTCGCAAAAGAGTTTCAATGCTTTGATTGAAGAAAAAATGCTTAAGATTGATGAGTTGGCTAGGAACGTGGATAGAAGTTCTCTTGATGTTGATTCTTTGAAACTTAGATCTATTCCACCTAAGCATGATATCAATAAGACTCTCAAAGCCATGAGAATTTCCATTGATGAGTGTAAAGAAAGAACCGCTAGGATGCGTGTTGAGAAAGATTGCTTTGTGAAAGTGTGTTCTGTGTCCCCTATTAAATCCTTGTTTTGCAATATGAATCTTGATAATGATGGGACTGGATATGAGTCAACTTTAGTTAGAAGCCGTCCCAAAAATTCGGAGTTTTTAGATCTAGATGCAAAAATTGATAAAAGTGGGATTGAAGAGGTTAAAACTTTAGATAGCAATGAACCCACTATCTTGGATTTCAAGGAATTTAATTATGATAATTGCTCTTTGATAGATTGTATTTCTTGTTGCAATCCATGCTAAATTATCCTCATGCTTATAGTCAAAATAAAGCTTTTACTAAACATATTGTTGATGCTTTGATGCAATCTTATGAAGAAAAACTTGAACTGGAAGTTTCTATCCCTGGAAAACTTTATGATGAGTGGGAACCTACAATAAAAATTAAAATTAAAGATCATTAGTGCTATGATTTGTGTGATTTGGGTGCTAGTGTTTCCACGATTCCAAAAACTTTGTGTGATTTGCTAGGTTTCCGTGATTTTGATGACTGCTCTTTAAACTTGCACCTTGCGGATTCCACTATTAAGAAACCTATGGGAAAATCAATGATGTTCTTATTGTTGCAAATAGGAATTATGTGCCCATAGATTTCATTGTTCTTGATATAGATTGTAATCCTTCATGTCCTATTATTCTTGGTAGACCTTTCCTTAGAACGATTGGTGCAATTATTGATATGAAGGAAGGGAATATCAAATTCCAATTTCCATTAAAGAAATGCATGGAATACTTTCCTAGAAAGAAAATTAAATTAGCATATGAATCTATTATGAGAGCCACTTATGGATTGCCTACCAAAGATGGCAATACCTAGATCTATCCTCGCTTTTATGCCTAGCCAGGGGCGTTAAACGACAGCGCTTGTTGGGAGGCAACCCAATTTTATTTTTATTACTTGATTTTTGTTCCTGTTTAGTAATAAATAATTTATATAGCCTCTTTTTTGGTTATGTTTCTTGTGTTTAATTAGTGTTTGTGCCAAGTAGAACCCTTGGGAAGACTTGGGGAAAGTCTTCTTGATCTTGCTGTAAAAAACAGAAACTTTAACGCTCACAAGAATTGCTGCCATTTTTTATTGGACAGTGATATTTAGTTAATTCTTCTTGCAGATGATTAATAGATAAATTACTCACGTCCATCAATTTATTTTAAATTTTTTGGAGTTCCAGAAGTTTCCGTTAGTTACAGATTACTACAGACTGTTCTGTTTTTGACAGATTCTGTTTTTCGTGTATTGTTTGCTTATTTTGATGAATCTATGGCTAGTAACAGGGTCTATAAACCATATAGAAGTTGGAATACAGTAGGTTTAACACCAATACAAAAAAAGAATGAGTTAATTACAGTACCTTTAAGTGGTGTTTTGTTTTTCTTTCGCTAACGGAGCTCACGAGATTTTCTATTTGAGTTTTGTGTTGTGAAGTTTTCAAGTTTTGGGTAAAGATTTGATGGATTATGGAACAAGGAGTGGCAAGAGCCTAAGCTTGGGGATTCCCAAGGCACCCCAAGGTAAATCCAAGGACAACAAAAAGCCTAAGCTTGGGGATTCCCCGGAAGGCATCCCCTTTTTTGTCTTCGTTTATCAGTAACTTTACTTGGAGCTATATTTTTATTCACCACATGATATGTGTTTTTCTTGGAGCGTCTTGTATGATTTGAGTCTTTTCTTTTTTAGTTTACCACAATCATCTTTGTTGTACACACCTTTTGAGAGAGACACACATGAATCGGAATTTATTAGAATACTCTATGTGTTTCACTTATATCTTTTGAGCTATATAGTTTTTGCTCTTGTGCTTCACTTATATCTTTTAGAGCACGGTGGTGGTTTTATTTTATAGAAATAATTGATCTCTCATGCTTCACGTATATTATTTTGAGAGTCCTTTAGAACAGCATGGTAATTTGCTTTTACTATAATAAAAAACTTTCATATAAGTGCATTGAATATTAAGAGAAGTTTGATACTTGATGATTGTTTTGAGATATGGAGATAGTGATATTAAAGTTGTGCTAGTTGAGTAGTTGTGAATTTGAGAAATATTTGTGTTGAAGTTTGCAAGTCCCGTAGCATGCACGTATGGTAAACGCTGTGTAGCAAATTTGAAACATGAGGTGTTATTTGATTGTCTTCCTTATGAGTGGCGGCCGGGGACGAGCGATGGTCTTTTCCTACCAATCTATCCCCCTAGGAGCATGCGCGTAGTACTTGGTTTTTGATGACTTGTAGATTTTTGCAATAAGTATGTGAGTTCTTTATGACTAATGTTGAGTCCATGGATTATACGCACTCTCACCCTTCCATCATTGCTAGCCTCTTCAGTACCGTGCATTGCCGTTTCTCACCTTGAGAGTTGGTGCAAACTTCGCCGGTGCATCCAAACCCCATGATACGATACACTCTATCACACTGATAACCCACAAGTATAGGGGATCAATTGTAGCCTCTTTCGATAAGTAAGAGTGTCGAACCCAAAGGGGAGCTAAAGGTAGAACAAATATTCCCTCAAGTTCTATCGACCACCGATACAACTCTACGCACGCTTGACGTTTGCTTTACCTAGAACAAGTATGAAACTAGAAGTACTTTGTAGGTGTTTTTGGGTAAGCTTGCAAGAAAGTAAAGAACACGAAAATAAAAGCTAGGGGCTGTTTAGATAAAGACACAACTAAATTAGTTTTAGTAGAGAGCTTTTGTCAACAAGAAAGTTATTTGTCCCTAGGCAATCGATAACTAGACCGGTAATCATTATTGCAATTTTATTTGAGGGAGAGGCATAAGCTAACATACTTTCTCTACTTGGATCATATGCACTTATGATTGGAACTCTAGCAAGCATCCGCAACTACTAAAGATTCATTAAGGTAAAACCCAACCATAGCATTAAAGTATCAAGTCCCCTTTATCCCATACGCAAACAACCTACTTACTCGGGTCTGTGCTTCTGTCACTCACGCCATCCACCATAAGCAAATCATGAACATATTGCAAACCCTACAGCGGGAATCCCTCACGCTTGCGCGACACGGAGAGCACCATAGGACAGCACCAATGATAAAACATACAACTCAAACCAATCTTGATCATCAAATAGCCATTAGGACAAAACAGATCTACTCAAACATCATAGGATAGCCATACATCATTGGGAAGTAATATATAGCGTTGAGCACCATGTTTAAGTAGAGATTACAGCGGGTAAGAGAGAGGTTACACCGCTGCATAGAGGGGGGAAGAGTTGGTGATGATGGCGGTGAAGTTGTTGGTGAAGATGGCGGTGATTGATGAAGCTGTGTACCTAGGGTAGGGTCATGGACCAGTCCTAACTGCCCTACCCAAGGACATCTCTAGAAGAAATCACCTTTCAATCGACTTGAAGGTGTTCCACTCGACAGACTCGAAGACACTCGACCAAGAAGCAATCACTCGACCAAGATCCAACCACTCGACGGCCAGGAGACCTAAAGTCACTCCTCACACTAACGGTCGGTCATTAAATAGCTTTTATGGTCATCATAGCACTTTATTACTAGCGTTACCAGTAACGCCCTGCCTTAATGTACATTGAACCCTTTGCAAAGTGGGCTGGCCGGGGTCCTGGCGCACTCTATATAAGCCACCCCCTCCTCCGAGACAAGGGTTCACACCTCTGTAACTCATACTCACATAATCCAGTCGACCACCTCCGGGCTCCGAGACGTAGGGCTATTACTTCCTCCGAGAAGGGCCTGAACTCGTAAACCTTGCATGCTTACAACTTCTCCATAGCTAAGATCTTGCCTCTCCATACTTACCCCCCCCCCCTACACTACTGTCAGACTTAGAACCACGACAGTTGGCGCCCACCGTGGGGCAGGTGTTTTAGCGTTTATTGGAGAAGTTGCGACCTTTTCCGACCCGAATCATCATGGTTTTCGGCGGAGTTTCAGTGGAGGGCCGCGAGATCCGTCTCGGCGCGCTCACGTTCATCGTCGATGACTCTGCTTGGCTCTAGGAGGCTCCGCTCGACGTGGACGCACTTCCTGCTCGCGGGGCAACACACTTTAGCGCGTGCGTACGCGGCGTTCTCCTGCGGCAACCGTCGACCCCTATCGGTCGGCTCCTGTGTTGTCCTCCCTCCCCGTTTCCCGCCAGCGCAAGCGCTCCGGTCGGTCGAGACTTTAGCGGTGGGTGAGGCACGCGGCGGCACGTCAGTTGGCCACCCCTCAAGTCGCGGCAATCGAGCCCGACGAATCCCTCTACGGCATGTTCGACCTGTCGACTGGCTCCGCAGAGACCGCATCCGAGTGCGACAGCAGCGATCCGGCGGCGAAGGTTCTGATGGTCGATGGACCACCCAGTCCTCCCGGTTTTCCCTGCACCGACGGAGGCGCGGGTGGAGGCGACCCGTCGCGTCTCCATGAGGAGTATCTTCCCGAGCCTCTCACGTCGCTGCAGAGAGAAGAACTTCGCCGCCGGAACATGGATGCACTGCACACTCCTATCGTTGGAGAAACCCCCGAGGCTCGCGCCTTGGAGGACGCGCGCCTGGCAAACTTGGCCGAGCGCACTCGACTGGAGAACCTCCAGCGAGCACTCGACGAGCGTGCGCGACAACGGGTTCCCAAATCCAGTCGACGTCAGCTCTTCCCGCCCCCGCAGGTATATCAAACTCCGATTCAGAATTTAGCAGCTGCGGACCGTATAGCAGAGTCGATTCAGCCTTCCCAGTCGGAGGCTGGCAGAGGCTTGCTACAGATCAGAGTGTTACTCCGGGCAGTAGGAGATCAGAATTCCGTTGTTTCTCAGTCACAGAACAGGATTCACAGCAGATCCGTTGCCGCAGACACAGTCCAGTCGGCTCACAGCCCGAGATCGCCTCCGAGGCGTGAGGGACGTGGAGATCGGCGTGACCAGTATGGGAACCATGAGCAGTATGATCACCGAGTCGATCGTGACGGTCGACGTTGAGTGCCCATGCCTCCCCCGAGGAGCGGGTCGTATGTGCCTCGCCAGCAGGATGACAAGCGCCCTCATAGTGGTGGGCGAAGGATTCCAGTCGATCCCAGAGGACCAGGCTTTGACGCGAGATCCATTCTTGTCTGGGGTTTAGTCGACAGAAACAGGTCTCACTGAGAAGGTCACGACAGAGATGCACCTACCAGCAGCAGAGTACATGTTTCGGGGCCAGAGTGCTTTAGTAGAGCCATCAGGGCCGCTGTGATTCCTCCCAACTTCAGGTTGGCGACTGGAGTCAGTAAGTTCACTGGCGAGTCCAAGCCCGATACTTGGCTTGAAGATTAGTGGCCGTCCAGATCGGCGGCGGCAATGATGAAGTGGCCATGAAGCATCTGCCTCTCATGTTGGAGGGCTCGGCTAGAGCGTGGCTGAACCAGTTAGCGCCTAGCAGCATTTACACTTGGGAGGATCTCTCCCGAGTGTTCGTCACCACATTTGAAGGCACGTGCAAGCGACCGGCGGGGCTGACGGAACTGCGGTCTTGTGTACAGAAGCCGAATGAAACTTTGAGGGATTACATCCAGAGGTGGATCACGTTACATCACTCGGTGGAGAATGTGCCTGACCACCAAGCAGTTTGTGCCTTCAAGGAAGGCGTCAAGTACAGAGAACTGAATTTGAAATTCGGTCGAACCGGGGATATGTCCCTGAATCGGATGATGGAGATTGCCACCAAGTACGCTAATGGCGAAGATGAGGATCGACCCAGGAGTGACAAACTCAAGTCAGTCGCCCAAGAACCCGGAGGCAATTCCAATCGGAAACAGAAGCGGAAAACCGAGCCAGCGGCTCCTGGGGAAGCCTTGGCTTTAACCCAAGGAAAGTTTAAAGGGAAACCTAAAGGGCCTTGGAACCCCAAAAAGGTTAAGGACCAGGACGGAAATGATGTGTTGGACTTGCCATGTCTCGTCCACACAAAGAAAGATGAAGAGGGTAATTTCATTTACCCAAAACATACCACTCGACAGTGTCGACTCTTTATCCAGCAGTTCCAAGGCAAGCAGCCCAAAGTTAAGGAAAGGGAGTCGGACAAGGTCGAGGACAAAGAGGACAGTGACGACGGATACCCCCAAGTCAATTCCACCTTGATGATTTTTGCTGATGTTGAGAGCAAAAGTCGACTGAAAGTCATCAACCGATAGGTGAATATGGTTGCTCCAGCGACACCAAGTTATTTGAAATGGTCCCAGACTGCCATCATGTTCGACCAGTATGATCACCAACGCATATTGCCACCCCTGGGAGGCAAGCTGTGGTGGTCGACCCAGTGGTTGAAGGCACTCGACTGACCAAAGTCTTGATGGATGGTGGCAGTGGCTTGAACATATTGTATGCTGAGACATTGAAAGGGATGGGCATTCCGATGTCCAGACTCAGTGCCAGCAACATGAGTTTCCATGGAGTCATTCCTGGGAAGAAGGCTGAATCACTCGGCCAGATTGCTCTTGATGTGGTTTTCGGTGATTCCAAGAATTACCGCAAAGAGAAGTTGACATTTGAAGTTGTAGACTTCCAGAGTGCCTACCACGCTATTTTGGGCAGGCCGGCTTATGCACGCTTCATGGCCCGACCATGTTATGTGTATCTCAAATTGAAGATGCCTGGCCCCAAAGGTGTGATCACCATTACGGGCAATCGGAAGAAAGCGGAAGAATGTTTTCAGAAAGGTTCGAAGATCGCCGATGCTCAGATGGCAGTGGTGGAGTTGCAGAGTACCAGAAGACTGCAGACCTGAGTGATTTGTTGCGAGCCAAGAAGCCTACTACAGAGTGTGGTTTTCAGTCGACTGGCGATACGAAGACAGCTCACATCCACCCGACCGACCCCATCGCTGCTCCAACTCATATCTCGATGACACTCGACTCCAAATAGGAAGAAGCGCTCATCCAGTTCCTCCGTGAGAACTGGGACATTTTCGCATGGAAGCCCTCTGACATGCTGGGTGTTCCCAGGGAGCTGGCTGAGCACCGCCTAAGAGTCGACTCAAAAATAAAACCTGTTAAGGAACATCTCCGATGGTCCGCCGTCCAGAAGAGAAAGGCCATTGGCGAAGAGGTAGCTCGGCTCTTAGCGGCAGAGTTCATCCGAGAAATCTATCACTCCGAGTGGCTCGCCAATGTTGTCATGGTCCCCAAGAAGGACAAGTCACTTCGCATGTGCATTGACTTTAAACATATCAATCGGGCCTGCCTGAAAGATCATTTTCCTCTCCCCCACATCGACCAGATAGTCGACTCGACTGCGGGATGTGAGCGACTGTCTTTTTTAGACGCCTATTCCGGGTACCATCAGATCCGTCTGTATGGGCCTGATGAGATCAAAACAACTTTCATCACTCCATTCGGGTGCTTTTGTTATGTTACCATGCCATTCGGCCTCAAGAATGTCGGAGCCACATTCATGAGGATGATTCAGAAGTGTTTGCTCACCCAAATCAGTCGGAATGTGGAGGCGTACATGGATGATATTGTGGTCAAGTCACGGAAGGGTTCCGACCTGCTGACTGACCTTGCTGAAACCTTTGCCAACCTCAGAAGGTTTGATATCAAGCTTAATCCATCAAAATGCACATTCGGGGTTCTTGGCGGAAAGTTACTCGGTTTTCTCGTTTCCGAATGGGGAATTGACGCCAATCCAAAAAAAGTCGGTACTATACTCCGAATGAAAAGCCCTGGGCGAGTGCACGATGTTCAGAAGCTTACTGGTTGCTTGGCCGCCCTAAGTCGATTCATATCTCGTCTCGGTGAAAAGGCATTGCCTCTTTACCGATTGATGAAGAAGTCTGACAAGTTCGAGTGGACTCCTGAAGCTGACGCAGCGTTCGCAGAGCTCAAAGCTCTGCTCTCCACCCAGCCGGTGCTTGCTACCCTAATCAGCAAGGAGCCTTTGCTGCTTTACATTGCAGCCACAGGACAAGTCGTCAGTACGGTACTTACGGTCGAGCGGGAAGAAGAAGGGAAAACCTTCAAAGTTCAGCGCCCAGTGTATTATATTTCTAAAGTCTTGACCCCATCAAAGCAAAGATATCCTCATTATTAGAAGCTCGTATATGGGATTTATATGACCACAAAGAAAGTTGCCAACTACTTCTCTGATCATTCCATTACAGTCGTCAGCGACGCTTCATTGTCAAAGATCTTGCATAACAGGGACGCAACTGGTCGAGTGGCAAAATGGGCGATTGAACTCCTTCCTCTAGATATCAAGTTTGAGGCAAAGAAAGCTATCAAGTCCCAGGCAATCGCGGATTTCGTCGCCGAGTGGATTGAACAGCAACTGCCGACTCAGGTTCACTCGGAGCATTGGACCATGTTCTTTGACGGTTCCAAGATGATAAATGGCGCCGGCGCCGGCGCCGGAGTGGTGTTGGTCTCCCCCAGAGGAGATAAACTCAGATATGTTCTTCAAATCCACTTTGATTCCTCTAACAACAAGGCAGAATACGAAGCACTTTTATATGGGTTGCGCATGGCCATTTCACTCGACGTCCGTCGCCTCATGGTCTATGGCGACTCAGATTTGGTGGTCAATCAAGTGATGAAGGAATGGGACGTCAGAAGTCCAGCCATGACTGGTTATTGCAATGCAGTGAGAAAGCTGGAGAAGAAATTCAAGGGGTTAGAGCTTCATCACATACCCCGACTGAAAAATCAAGCAGCTGATGATCTGGCAAAAATAGGTTCCAAAAGAGAAGCCATTCCCAGCAATGTGTTTTTGGAACACATCCACACACCATCAGTCCAGGAGGATCCCTTCACTGAAGAGGCCCCGCAATCAAAAGGCGCCACAAATCCGACTGAAGTTGAAGTTCCAGCTGTGGTCGACCTGATCATGGAAGTCTTGGTTATCACTCCCGTTTGGACAGAACCGTACATTGCGTACATCCTAAGGAAAGAACTCCCAGAAGACGAAGAAGAGGCTCGACAGATCGTCCATCGATCCAAGGCCTTTACAGTCATAAAGGGACAGTTATATAGAGAAAGCGCGACTGGGGTCGGCCAGAAGTGTATTACACCAGAAGAAGGTCAGATGATCCTTAACGATATCCACTCGGGGACCTGTGGTCATCATGCGTCCTCTCGGACCATTGTGGCTAAAGCATATCGAGCGGGGTTCTACTGGCCAAGAGCCAATGAGATGGCAAAAGAGATAGTCGACAAATGTGAAGGATGTCAGTATTACTCCAACATGCCGCACAAGCCCGCGTCATCCCTGAAAACCATTCCACTCGTTTGGCCTTTCGCTGTTTGGGGGCTGGACATGGTTGGACCACTGAGGACAGGCAGGAGCAGCTTCACTCATGTGCTGGTAGCAGTCAACAAGTTCACCAAATGGATTCAAGCCAAGCCTATCAAGAATCTTGATGCTTGCACCGCTATCAGTTTCATCAGAGAGTTGATATTCAGATATGGAGTTCCACACAGCATCATCACCGACAACGGGTCAAACTTCGATTGTGACAAATTCAGGGCCTTTTGCGCCTCTCAGGGCACTCGGGTCGACTATGCTTCGGTCGCTCACCCTCAGTCGAATGGGCAAGCAGAAAGGGCAAACGGCCTAATTCTCAAAGGACTGAAACCCCGATTGATGCGCGATCTCAAGCATGCAGCAGGTGCATGGGTCGACGAGCTTCCATCAGTCCTTTGGGGATTGAGGACAACCCCGAATCGATCGACCGGAAGAACCCCATTCTTTCTGGTCTATGGAGCCGAGGCAGTCTTACCGAGTGACCTGCTTCACAATGCTCCTAGAAGTCGAGCTCTACTCAGAAGATGAAGCAGAACAAGCCCGACAGGATGCAGTCGACCTCCTAGAAGAAGAAAGAGAAATGGCCTTGATTCGATCGACCATCTATCAGCAAGACTTGCGTCGATTCCATGCCAGAAACGTGAAGAGTCGAGCCTTCCAAGAAGGAGACTTAGTCCTCCGAGTGGATCAGCAGAAACCACACAAGCTCGCTCCTACTTGGGAAGGCCCCTTCATAGTCACCAGAGTCCTCCACAATGGAGCATACCACCTCTACAATGTCGATCGCCAGATTGATGAGCCACAGGCCTGGAATGCAGAGCTACTCCGCCCCTTTTATACTTAAATTCTCACTCGGATGAGATGTAATAAGAAAAACTCATGTAGTTTATTTATCAAAGACAAGAGCGTTATAATTTTCCCAGTGATTATTATTGTTTTTGTTTGCATAAGAAATCCCCCAGTGGGTGGCTTAGCTGCGAATCCGCTTCGCCTAAGTTTGTAAAAACAGTTTCCTACCGGGTGGCGAGCCAGCCTCCCACTCGGGGGCTTAGCTGCGAATTCGCTTCGCCTAAGTTTGTAAAAACAGTTTCCTACCGAGTGGCGAGCCAGCCTCCCACTCGGGGGCTTAGCTGCGAATCCGTTTCGCCTAAGTTTGAAAAAATCCTACCGAGTGGCGAGCCAGCCTCCCACTCGGGGGCTTAGCTACGAATCCGTTTCGCCTAAGTTTGAAAAAATCCTACCGAGTGGAGAGCAATCCTCCCACTCGGGGGCTTAGCTGCAGTCCAGTACTCGCCTAAGTTCTCTCACTTAGAGACTTAGCTGCAGTCCGGCACTCACCTAAGTTCTCTCACTTAGAGACTTAGCTGCAGTCCGGCACTCGCCTAAGTTTGAAAAAATCCTACCGAGTGGAGAGCAATCCTCCCACTCGGGGGCTTAGCTGCAGTCCAGTACTCGCCTAAGTTCTCTCACTTAGAGACTTAGCTGCAGTCGGGCACTCG
>NC_041380.1:4979800-5014585 GCF_002162155.2 Triticum dicoccoides
CTAAGTTCTCTTACTTAGAGAATTAGCTGCAGTCCGGCACTCGCCTAAGTTTGAAAAAATCCTACCGAGTGGAGAGCAATCCTCCCACTCGGAGGCTTAGCTGTAGTCCAGTACTCGCCTAAGTTCTCTCACTTAGAGACTTAGCTGCAGTCCGGCACTCGCCTATGTTTGAAAAAATCCTACTGAGTGGAGAGCAATCCTCCCACTCGGGGGCTTAGCTGCAGTCCAGAACTCGCCTAAGTACGAAACACATCTCATTCCTCAAGGACGACGAGGGGCAGGTCGACTGCCACCTTCTCCTGGGGAGCTTCGCCACAAATACAAGACATGGGTCGACTGCTTCCCTCTCCTTCGGAGCTGCGCTGCGAATGCAAAAGTTGTCTCGAATGAAGAATGGGTTCATTCAGCAGGAGATTCATAAAGATATTCAACGGTAAACCAAGTTCAGGTAAATTCCAAAGGTTCCAGATCGCGGATCGAAGTACTCGGGCATGCAGCCCGGAAAAGTTTAACGGTTACAAAAACCACTCGGCATTCCGAGGCAAATTTAAGGTGGGACATAAGAGTTTGTTCACTCCGCGGGAGGAGGGTTGCCAGGCTCGACGAACTCATCCAAGTCAACACCGTCGGCTATCCGAGTGGCTGCAGCGATGAAAGTCTCCATAAAGGTTCGGAAGTCATGCTTCTGGGTGTTGGCGACCTTGATTGCTGCCAGTTTGTCCTGTCGCACCTCCTTGCAGTGGACACGAACCAAAGACAGAGCCACGTCAGCGCCACACCGAGCAGCAGACTTCTTCCACTCCTGCACTCGGTCGGGGATTTCATTTAGTCGAGTCATCAGGGACTCGATATCATTTTGGAGCACGGCCTCTGGCCAAAGTGCCGGGTCAATCCGCGACATGGCAACCTTCAGTCGAGCCAAGTAGTCCACGGCACTGTCGATGCGAGATTCCAGATGGAGCAGATTCAGGGCAGTTTTGTCTTTCACGGGAGAGTTGATTGGATCCAAGCCTGGTTCGATCCGCCCAGTCTCCTCTTCAAAGTTCTGGCAAAACTCTGCATTCACGACCCAAGGATAAGTCAATTTTCGTACACTGAGTCGACACAGAAAAAAGTCAGTCGGAATAGAATGTGCACCTTCAAGCTTGATGAACAACTTCTTGGCAAGACTTCTCAGATAGCTGTCCAGATCATCCCTCCTGCGAGCAATGCCTTCCATTTTCTCGCCCTGGACGAGATTCGCCTTCTTCCAGCGCGAGAACTCCTTGTTGGAGTCATTCAAAGTGGTCTTCAGCCTGGTATTCTCTTCTTCCAACTGGCCGACCGAAGCCAGCTTCTGTTCGGCCAGAGCGGTCTTGTCGTCAGCCTCCTTACGAGCAGCGGCCAAATCCTGATCCTTCTTCGCTGGAGCTTCTCTCAGTTTTTCTGCAAAGAAATGATGATTGATTCAGAAATACCAGAAGGGTACTCAAGCCTAAAACTGACCAGTCGACAAACTCGTCTTACCTGCGGCGCCGTCTCTGACCTTTTGCAACTCTGTCCCGGCCAGCTCCAAGTCAAGGTTCAGTTGAATCTGCTGCTTCTCCAAGTCAGCAAAGCGAGCTCCAAGATCACAAGATTTCTGAAATCAAAGGGGAGAAGTTATTTTTACAGCAAAAACAACAAAGGCAATAAATACTAAAGACTACGGTCGACTGCCCGCAGTCCACCATAGTCTCGGGGACTACACCCAGTGGGTGCACTTAGCATGGCCCCACTGGTTCTGATCCCACTCGACCGGCCCGCCGAAGTCGAGTTCAAAAAAAAGAGGCAGAAAGAGAGAAAGTAGAACTCAGACTACAGTCGACTGCCAGCAGTCCACCGTAGTCTCGGGGACTACACCCAGTGGGTGCACTTAGCGTGCCCCCACCGGTTCTGATCCCACTCGACCGGCCCGCCGAAGTCGAGTGGAAGAGACAAACTACCAGTTTGGTTTATACATTCGGCAAAATACAAAGACTACAGTCGACTGCCAGCAGTCCACTGTAGTCTCGGGGACTACACCCAGTGGGTGCACTCAGCGTGCCCCCACTAGTCCAAAAATTCAATCGACGCACCCAGTGGGTGTACAGATGCAAAGATTTTCGGAAAGAATCTTCAGGTAGCATATCCTAACAGAACAAGCGGCGACCAACTAACCTGAATGTTGCTTTGGAGAGCCGAGCTGGCATCATAGGCGGCTTGGCTGGCGTCTCGCACCATCTTCATCTTCTCCATCATAACGCTCGCCTGGCGTATGGCTTCCCTAGCAGCATTCACCTCGTCCTCTGGGACATGATGGGTCGCAAAAACTGAAGGTGGGTCGACAGAGGCCCGGGCAATCGACGAAGAAGGCAAAGCACTCGACAATGGCTCGGCGAAGGTATCAGAACCCCGATTGACGTTGCCAGTGTCCTGAATGACTGGTTCCGCCCTCGGCGTCGACTGTAGCGCCTCGCTTACAGGAGCTCGCCTACTCTTCCTCGTCAAAGGCCTTTCGGGCTCTTCATCATCATCAGGGAGGTCAATAATGTTGGGAGCTGTGCAAAGTTCGATTGCCAAAATCACATCACCAAATGATGCACATTGCAGTCGAATCGACCGAATAAAGATAGTATGGCAGAAATCATACCCGGATTAGAAGTGACCGCATCCTCCATCACCTCATCATCATCCTTGTAAGCCGAGGTCCCGGAAGTGGCAGCGCTGAAAATTCCAAAGTTCGTCCAGTTAAAACAAGAAAAACAAACAACGCGGAGTGTCGAGTGAATACAAAGAGAGACACTCACGTGGAGGCAACGGGGATATCAATCTTGATCTTCGGCAACGCCTTCCGAGTCCTCGGCTCTGCAACTTTGGGGTGCTTGGGCGCCTTCTCAATCGGGGTTGGTGAAGAGATCCGAGGACGCTTCAAAGACTGACCAGCCTGAGCAGTTGCCTTGTCGCGGGCACTCGGCCGTTCTTGGTCAAGCTTGGATCGCCTCTCCCTGTGAGGGGGCGACTCGACTTCTTCTCCATCACTTGAGTCGTCGCTTCCTCCATCCCCTTCACCATCGGAAGTCCACTTGCCACTTTCGCCGCCACTCGCCTCGCCTTCCAGAACTTGTTCTTGCTCCCCGTTGGGCATTGAATACATTTCAATAATGGCCTGAAAGAAAGCAAGGAAAGCAAAGTCAGTTGACGCAATATAGGCAGCTGCGCGAGTGAATTCAGATTACAAGCAAAAACTCAGAATCAGACCTGCTCTAGTGCATGAGACTGGTAGAATGGGGGAACCCTCCTGGCTCCCCTGGGATTGTCCTTGTTCCCGGTAATGCCCGACAGCCACTTCTCTAGCGTGTCGTCGTCGACCTCCTCCGGGTGGATCCGAGTGGAGTCTTCAAGACCCGAATACATCCACATCGGATGGTCTCGAGCTTGAAGAGGCTGGATGCGCCGCTGAAGGAAGACCTCCAAGAGATCCATACCAGTGACCCCGTCACGAATAAGCTGGACCACTCGATCGACCAACAGCTTCACGTGCGCCTTCTCCTCCGGGAGCACCTTCAAAGGGGAGGGTTTCTCCACTCGGTCCATGGTAAAGGGAGGGAGGCCAGTCGATTGCCCTGACGTCGACTGGTCTTTACAGTAAAACCAGGTCGACTGCCATCCGCGAACCGAGTTAGGAAGAATCATGGCCGGAAAGGAGCTTTTCCCTCTCGTCTGGATGCCAAGACCCCCACACATCTGGATCACTTGGGTCCTCTCATCACTCGGATTAGCCTTTTTCACTGTCTGGGAGCGACAAGTGAAAATATGCTTGAAAAGACCCCAGTGAGGCCGGCAACCCAGGAAATTCTCACACAAAGAAATGAAAGCGGCGAGATAAACGATTGAGTTGGGGGTAAAATGGTGGAGTTGTGCCCCAAAGAAGTTCAGAAACCCTCGAAAGAAGGGGTGAGGAGGCAAGGAAAATCCACGGTCGACGTGGGTGGCAAGAAGAACACGCTCACCCTCCCGAGGTTGCGACTCGGATTCCTTCCCGGAAGCCGCGCCGAGTCATAGGGGATCAGCCCCCCTTCGGCCAGGTCGTCGAGGTCCTCTTGGGTGATCCTCGAGTGGATCCAGTCGCCCTGGATCCAGCCCTTCGGCAGGCCAGTCCGCGAAGAAGATCCGCCCCGGGTGGTCGCCTTCCCCTTCGACCTTGCCATCACCTTCTTTGCCCGCTCCAGAGCCGCCGTCTTATCCTTCCCCATTGCCGCCGGCGAGACGCGTACGAAGCGGTGATGCTGGGGCGAGAACGAGCGCAGCGGAGGGACGTGGAGAGAAGAAGAGGGAATGAGAACGCACTGTGCAGGAGACTCCGGTCCAATGCCTTATATGAGGCCGCTTCCGAGTGCCTGACGGGTAGGCCCAGGTGACTCTGTCAAATCCCGTAACGACCGCGCTCGCGATACGTGGCGAAAAAGGCGGCGCGGGGATCGAGGCGGCTCCGCTCTATCCCATCCAATTACTGCGGCCTCCCCCGTCCCCCGCGCTTCCCAAAATTCGGATCCCATGAAATCTGCGGGCAGCAAACAACTTGTCAGACCAAAGATCTCCTCCGCATCGTCACTCGGAGCCTTACAAGTAAAGAAATTCACTCGATGAAGAATTAGGAATGGATCAAGGCGACTGGAAAGGAAGTTGTTGTCATCACTCAGGTCCGTTGATCCGAAACAAGATACGCTCACGGCATGAAAAACGAGTCGGAGAAGTTCTCAACTCCTTCCACACTCAAACCTCGATCCATTCAGGGGCTAATGATGAAGCTATGTACCTAGGGTAGGGTCATGGACCTGTCCTAACTGCCCTACCCAAGGACATCTCTAGAAGAAATCACCTTTCAATCGACTTGAAGGTGTTCCACTCGACAGACTCGAAGACACTTGACCAAGAAGCAATCACTCGACCAAGATCCAACCACTCGACGGCCAGGAGACCTAAAGTCACTCCTCACGCTAACGGTTGGTCATTAAATAGCTTTTATGGTCATCATAACACTTTATTACTAGCATTACCAGTAATGCCCTGCCTTAATGTACATTGAACCCTTTGCAACGTGGGCTGGCCAGGGTCCTGGCGCACTCTATATAAGCCACCCCCTCCTCCGAGACAAGGGTTCGCACCTCTGTAACTCATACTCACATAATCCAGTCAACTGCCTCCGGGCTCCGAGACGTAGGGCTATTACTTCCTTCGAGAAGGGCCTAAACTCGTAAACCTTGCGTGCTTACAACTTCTCCATAGCTAAGATCTTGCCTCTCCATACTTACCCCCCTACACTATGTCAGACTTAGAACCACGACAGTGATGATGATGGCCCCAGCAGCGCTCCGGCGCCACCGGAAGCAAGGGGGAGAGGGCCCCCCTTCTTCTTCTTCTTCTTCCTTGACCCCCTCCCTAGATGGGAGATGGGTTTCCCCTCTGGTCCTGCGCTCTCTTCTGGCTCTGTTTCACTGTTTCGTATATATATATGGAGATCCCTAACTCCGATTGGCCTGAAACCTTCGCCGTGATTTTTTTTCTTTTGAATATTAGCTTTCTTGCGGCAAAAGAAGAGCGTCAACCGCCTTACGGTGGGCTCACGAGGGTAGGGGGCGCGCCCTAGGGGGGGGGGCGCCCCCTGCCTCGTGACCACCTCAGGCACTAGTTCGCGTTGATTTTCCTTCCGAATTTTCCATATTTTCCAAAAATAAGCTCCATCCGTTTTTATCCTGTTTGGACTCTGTTTGATATGGGTATTCTGCGAAACCAAAAACATGCAACAGACAGGAACTGGCACTGGGCACTGGATCAATATGTTAGTCCCAAAAATAATATAAAAAGTTGCCAAAAAGTATATGAAAGTTGAATAATATTGGCATGGAACAATCAAAAATTATAGATACGACGGAGACGTATCAGCATCCCCAAGCTTAATTCCTGCTCGTCCTCGAGTAGGTAAATGAAAAAAGAAGATAATTTTTGATGTGGAATGCTACCTAGCATAATCTTGATCATATGTCTAATCATGGCATGAATATTAAGACACGAGTGATTCAAAGCAATAATCTATCCTTTGACATAAAAATAATAATACTTCAAGCGTACCAACCAAGCAATTATGTCTTATTGAAATAACATAGCCAAAGAAAGCTCATCCCTACAAAATCATATAGTCTTGCTATGCTCCATCTTCACCACACAAAGCATTCACATCATGCACAACCCCGATGACAAGCCAAGCAATTGTTTCATACTTTTGACGTTCTCAAACCTTTTCAACTTTCATGCAATACATGAGCGTGAGCCATGGATATAGCACTATAGGTGGAATAGAATATGATGGTGGGGGTTATGTGGAGAAGACAAAAAGGGAGAAAGTCTCACATCGACGCGGCTAATCAACGGGCTATGGAGATGCCCATCAATTGATGTCAATATGAGGAGTAGGGATTGCCATGCAACGAATGCACTAGAGCTATAAGTGTATGAAAGCTCCAACTGAAACTAAGCGGGTGTGCATCCAACTTGCTTGCTCATGAAGACCTAGGGCATTTGAGGAAGCCCATCATTGGAATATACAAGCCAAGTTCTATAATGAAAATTCCCACTAGTATATGAAAGTGATAACTCAATAGACTCTCTATATGAAGAACATGGTGCTACTTTGAAGCACAAGTGTGGTAAAAGGATAGTAACATTGCCCCTTTTTCTTTTTTTTCTTTTTTTGCGGGCTTCTTTGGCCCCCCCTTTTTTTATTTAGGCTTCTTTGGCCTCTTTTTTTGGGCAATGCTCTAATAATGATGATCATCACACTTTTATTTACTTATAACTCAATATTACAACTCGATACTAGAACAAAGATATGACTCTATATGAATGCCTCCGGCGGTGTACCGGGATGTGCAATGATCTAGCGTAACAATGACATCAAAAAATGGACAAGCCATGAAAACATCATGCTAGCTATCTTACGATCATGCAAAGCAATATGACAATTAATGCTCAAATCATGTATATGATGATGATGAAAGTTGCATGGCAATATATCTCGGAATGGCTATGGAAATGCCATGATAGGTAGGTATGGTGGCTGTTTTGAGGAAGGTATAAGGAGGTTTATGTGTGACAGAGCGTTCGTATCACGGGGTTTGGATGCACCGGCAAAGTTTGCACCAACTCTCGAGGTGAGAAAGGGCAATGCACGGTACTGAAGAGGCTAGCAATGATGGAAGGGTGAGAGTGCGTATAATCCATGGACTCAACATTAGTCACAAAGAACTCACATACTTATTGCAAAAATCTATTAGTCACCGAAACAAAGTACTACACGCATGCTCCTAGGGGGATAGATTGGTAGGAAAAGACCATCGCTCGTCCCCGACCGCCACTCGTAAGGAAGACAATCAATAAACACCTCATGCTCCGACTTCGTTACATAACGGTTCACCATACGTGCATGCCACGGGACTTGCAAACCTCAACACAAGTATTTCCCAATTTCACAGTTACTCAACTAGCACGACTCTAATATCACCACCTTTATATTGCAAAACTATTGCAAGGAATCAAACATATCATGTTCAGTGATCTACAAGTTTTATGTAGGATTTTATGACTAACCATGTGAATGACCAGTTCGCGTCATCTCTCTAAATAGATATAAGTGAAGCAAGAGGGTTTAATTCTTTCTACAAAAGATATGCCCACGCTCTAACAAGTATACGTGAAGCAAAAGAGCATTCTACAAATGGCGGCTGTCTAAGTGAAGAGAAACAGGTAATCCAAACTTCAAATGATATAAGTGAAGCACATGAAGCATTCTATAAAGCCATACTCAAAAGATATAAGTGAAGTGCAAAAAGCATTCTATAAATCAAACAAGGACCATCTCATACCAGCATGGTGCATAAAAGAAAAAAAGAAAACGAAAGCAAAAGACGCTCCAAGATTGCACATATCGCGTGAACGAAATGAATCTGAAAACATACCGATATTTGTTGAAGAAAGAGGGGATGCCTCCCCAGCATCCCCAAGCTTAGACGCTTGAGTCTCCTTGAATATTTACTTGGGGTGCCTCGGGCATCCCCAAGCTTGAGCTCTTGCCTCTCTTCCTTCTTCTCACATCAAGACCTTCTCGATCATCGAACACTTCATCCAGACAAAACTCCAACAGAAAACTCGGTAAGATCCGTTAGTATAATAAAGCAAATCACCACTCTATGTACTGTTGCAAACCAATTCATATTTTGTTTTTGCATTGTGTCTACTGTAATATAACTTTTTCATGGCCGTCGGTGTCAAAACCGGCGTATCTCGGGTAGGGGGTCCCAAACTGTGCGTCTAGGCCGGATCGTAACAGGAGGCAAGGGACACGAAGTTTTACCCAGGTTCGGGCCCTCTTGATGGAGGTAAAACCCTACGTCCTGCTTGATTAATATTGATGATATAGGTGTTACAAGAGTAGATCTACCACGAGATAAGAGAGGCTAAACCCTAGAAGCTAGCCTATGGTATGATTGTATGTTGTGATTGTTGTCCTACGGACTAAAACCCTTCGGTTTATATAGACACCGAAAAGGGTTAGGGTTACACAAGGTCAGTTGCAAAGGAGGAGATATCCATATACGTATTGCCTAGCTTGCCTTCCATGCCAAGTAGAGTCCCATCCGGACACGAGACGAAGTCTTTAATCTTGTATCTTCATAGTCTAACAGTCCGGCCAATGGAGATAGTCCGGCTATCTGGAGACCCCCTAATCCAGGACTCCCTCAGTAGCCCCTGAACCAGGCTTCAATGACGATGAGTCTGGCGCACTGTTGTCTTCCGCATTGCAAGGCGGGTTCCTTCTCCGAATACATCACAGAAGAATTTGAATACGAGGATAGTGTCCGACCCTGCAAAATAAGTTCCACATTCCACTGTAGAGAGAATAATGTTTTCGCAGATCTAATTTGCTAGCTTGTTTTGGCAACATGACGTTACGTCATGGCCCGGTGATTATTCAAACTGTTTCTTTTAACCAGCCCCGCACATAACGCGAGGCAGTTTTTCGACATGTCTTGTCAAAGCAGAGATCGTGTCCCCTTATTACGGGATTCTCATCAATACGGGCGTGGGTAACCCAACCGCGCCATCAATTATGGCGCTTGGGGGATAAGCGAGTTTTACCAGGCAAGTGGGGACACTTAGTTGTGTCCGCCCATATAAAGGGATAAGGATTCACCTGTCTATCCACGCCTTCTTCCTCATCTGCTCATCCGCTCCCGCACACTCAAGCTCTAGCGCCCAAGTCCTCACTTCCATCTCAACCTTCTCCAACCATGTCTAGAGCAGGAGGCAAGTGGATGGTCTCCTCCATTACAGAGGGAGACGTCAAGAAACTGAGGAGAGCCGGATACTTGCCCGACGACTTCGCGCACCGGCTCCCAGATGAGGGGCAACTCATCCCCACCCCCAGGCCCCATGAGAGGGTCGTATTCCTCACCAATTTCTTCCACGGAATGGGATTCCCTCTCGATCCCTTTGTCCGGGGGCTCATGTTCTATTACGGCCTGGATTTCCACGATCTGGCCCCGAACTTCATCCTCAACATCTCGGCGTTTATCGTTGTGTGCGAGGCCTTTCTCCGCGTCAAGCCCCACTTCGGCCTATGGCTGAAGACCTTCAACGTCAAGCCGAAGGTGGTGGGCGGCCGCCAGGCGGAGTGCGGAGGTGCCATGGTGGGCAAGATGCCCAACATAACATGGCTCGAGGGCTCCTTTGTGGAAACCATAAAGGGATGGCAATCGGGGTGGTTCTATATCACCGAGCCACGCGACCCTGCATGGGTAGCGGCCCCTGAGTTCCGATCCGGCACCCCCATGCGGCTCACCTCCTGGAAGGAGAAGGGCCTGTCCTGGGGTAACTCAAAAGAGCTGACCGGACTCCAGTCATGTATTCAAAACATTGTGGACAAGAAGCTCAAGCTCGTCAACATAGTCCAGGTTATGCTCATCCACCGGATACTCCCCTACCAACAATAGGAGTTCACCTTGTGGGAGTTTAATACGGCGCAACACTGAACTCTGAACAGGCTCTTCGACACGACACGTGAAGATGCCTGGAGGGTGCTGTTCAAGAGCGCCGAGGTCCCTCCCCCCATTACTGAGGACCGCGGATTCAGCGCGAAGCGCCAAGCCAGCGCGGTAAGTTGTTTTACCCTTTACAGGATACTTGCCTTTTCTATATAGATTGACTCTGTGCGGGATCTAAACCCCCGTAATTTTGACAGGACTGGCAGAAGATGGCCGGACAGATCGACTGTCCGGCTCCCTTGCCCGAAGGCCCCGCAGATGCTCTTCTGACGAAGATGCTGACTCCGGCCCCTTACAAGGTGCTGGAGAAGACCAAGAAGGCCAAGGGAGCTCGAAAGAGTTCCCGACGCCAGGCGTCGTCGGACTCACCGTCCGACGACTCTGCGGTGCACTCTCCCCCCAAAGATGAGGAAGAGGAAGAAGAGGCTCCCCCACCGACTAGGGGAGACAAGAAAAGGAAGGCCGCCCCAACTGGGGAGGCCAGAGGGTCCAAGAAGGGAAGGACTCTCCTTCCGGACAGCTCCACCGCCGCCGACGAAAGTGAAGACGAGTGGTTGCCCAGGGCCAAGCCCCAGGGGAGATCGTAAGTATTCGGATACAAAAGTAACCCATAGGATTCCTTTGTTGCATTGCTTTCCCTAATCGCCGAACATAATTACGCAGGCCGCCACGAGCCAATATCGAGGTATCATTGGACGGCTCCCTGGGTTCGTCGGACATGGATAGCGATCCAGTCCCGACTGCCACCTCCCCTCATCCTGCCGACGACGCCGAGGTGTTGTCTCAAGAGGCACCGGATCGAGGGGAGACAGTCCTGGAGGCGCCTCAAGGCGACCTTCCGGACTCCGGGAGCAGAGGGGAAGGGGCCCCTGAGAGCTCTGAGTTCGGCCCTCAGCCGAACACCGCGCCGGATCCTCCAGCAGTTCCAGGCTCGGGCAGGCTGTCTCCTTCTAAGAGGGGTGAGACACCTGTGCCGGTGACCTCTGTCCATCCAGAGGAACCGGTCGATCTGCTGGAAGCGCTTCGCGGCGCTTCCATCGACGAGGAGCACCGCACTATCATGAGTGCGATGATCCAGAAGGTTCAGTCCGCCAAGAGCGGATTGACTGAAGCCTGTGCCAGCCTTTTAATAGGCTTTGAGGTAAGTGTGTTTAAAATGTAGTAGAAATATTACCGCATAGACAGTAGCCCTGATGCTTTGTTCGGTGTTCACAAAGAAAAGCCGAACAGAGGATCAAATAATATCGCATGAGTCTAATATAAGTATGTCAATACGCATATGCAGGCTTCGCTGCTGGCGTCCGCCGCACTAACTGCGGAGGTCCCCGTACTGAAGGAGGCCCTCGAGGGGTCCTGGAAAGAGCTCGGCCTTGCTAAGAGGCAGCTCGAGGAGAACAAGGGTAAGTAATACCCCGTCTATAGATATGTGTATATGAAGAAAAGGACGTGATTACCGAATGACAGGATCATTGTATGTTTGTCAGGGGCCACGGCCGAGGTGGCGACCCTGAAGCAAGCGCTGTCCCAGGCCGAAGAGAAGGCGGCCCAGGAGCGCACAGAGCAAGAGAAGCACGAGGCTCGGGTGGGCGAGGTGCAGCAAGAGCTCCAGGCTCTCGTGACAAAGCACGAGGTTCTGGAGCTTGACTCAAACACACGAGAGTCTAAGCTTGTCGCGGCCCTTGAGAGCGCGAAGAGTGCCAAGGCCGAGGCCCAGAAGGCCCTCTAGGAAATCGACGCAATGAAGAAGATAGCGGCGGGTAAGGCTTCCTATATGCAAAGCAAGCATGTAAAAGTAAATTATCGGTTGCTTACCCGGATCCGGAGCTCTTCAGGAGCATTCGCAGATTTGCCCCGCAGTGTGTCCGATGCCGCACAATTTTACCAGGCCGAGGACGGGAGCTCGACGGAGAAGCTGTTCTGGTCTTAGTATGCTGAGGCCGAACATCCGGTGCCAATGAGCGACCAGCTGAAGCAGATGGTCGAGCTACAAAAGCGGCCGATCAGGCCATGAAGGGCTTCATAGTCCGGTTGTGGCCTGGCAACGCCCTTCCGAACAGCTTCTTCGGCCTGGTGAGGCGGCTTGTGGATGCCTACCCACGGCTGGAGGTCGTCAAGCGATCCGTCTGCATTGAAGGTGCACGTCGAGCTTTTGCCTGTGTGAAATTGCAGTGGGTCAAGCTAGACGCCGTGAAGCTGGTCAATGAGGGGCCGCCGGAGGGTAAGGAGCACTGCCACCCCGAGATGTACTACGAGGGTGTTTTGCCGGGTGCCCATCTCGTTGCGGATGAGTGCTCGAAAGATGTAATATTTGAGTAAACTCGCTCGTTTTATCCTGTATTTATGAAAACATGTTTCATATGCGCTATGCAACGCTTGTTTGAATTTAAAATATTACCTTCTGTTTGGCTGTTTATCCAATCTGAGAGATGGCTAGTCCTCGGCTTCTGCCCCCATGCCACAAGTGCTGGGGTGTTCGGGATAAACCTGAGCACTCTTGTTCCCATATTTGGGTCCTTCGAGGGAGGTGCTCAGCGCAACGAACAAGGCAACTGGACTAATAATGCTTTATCACTCTCACTTAGCCATAGAATTCTACAATTTTAAATTTCAGCGAAGCCCCTGGTATTCGGAAGGCCAAATTCAGGGCGCGATACACACCTGTAAGCCGGACAGGGCCGGCCCCTCGCCCTAAGCGGCATAAGTCTTTAGGGACTCGAAAAACCTTGCTGAACAACGACCAGTCTCTCGCCTTATTGTGACAGTCAGTTTTAGCTTTCTCTACTGAGGTGCTCAACCCGGCAGAACCGGGGCACAATCGTAGTAGTTCTCCTAGCGCTACCTTAGCCGATAGAGCGGACCGTAAGGTACAAAACATATGAGCCGGGCAAACCCAACATTTGACCAAAGACACGATTCGGAGCTGATGCATATAATGCTATAAGTTCGGGGTGCCGCATTTGTGAAAGTGTTCAGACTTTTCACACCATATTGTGGGTATGTAAGCCCCTGGTGCATTAGCCGTACCAGAGTGTACGGTTGCAAGGCGTCATTAATGAACACACACACACACACACACACATATATATATATATAACAAAAATGCAATAATAGTCGTAATGTCATGCATTGTATATTAAAAAATTGCATTAAAGCAGAGTGATACAGATAGTGCAATAAGCAAAAGAGTAGGACTATGTCACTTCCAAAGGCGAGCTGAGGAATGGTATGAAATCTGTAATCAACCTGGGAATTCCGTAGTTGTCTGCCTCCTTGGTTGTTGTATCATGTGTTCGGTAATAGAGCTGCCGGACAGTGTTTCCAGAGATTAAAGTCTTGAAAGAAAAAGAAAAATAACCAAACGAGAAGCCCCTAGTGCGGTTTAGGCTGCGTTTTAGGGCGTGTCGCAGTTGTGCCCCCCTCCCCACCTGTGCCCATGGTATTTTTAATGCGTAATTATGTACGCGCGGCACGAATAACGCCGTTGGGCTGGGATTGGGGTGGCCGCCGTATTGCTACGCGAGCTCAGATCGCGCCAGGCGGTCTATTTGCCGATTGCCCTGAGCGTGCTTGAAGGTGTCTGGGCTTTGAAACGCCGAACTGGTAGATTGCCTTGAGAGGCTGCTTTGCGCTTCTGCTGCAAGGGTCGTGGTGTGCTCCGCTGTTCAGAGAGAGCGCTCTGTGTTTCCATTGACTGTAATAACTCCACGAGGTCCTGACATCTTGAGCTTGAGGTATGCATAATGTGGTACCGCATTGAATCTAGCAAATGCGGTTCGTCCGAGCAGCGCATGATGACCACTGCGGAACGGGACTATATCGAAGATTAACTCTTCGCTTCGGAAGTTATCCGGGAATCCGAAGACCACTTCCAGTGTAATTGAGCCTGTACAGTGGGCCTCTACGCCTGGAATGACGCCCTTAAAGGTCGTTTTTGTGGGTTTGATCCTTGAGGGGTCTATACCCATTTTGCACACTGTGTCCTGATAAAGCAGGTTGAGGCTGCTGCCGCCGTCCATAAGGACTCGAGTGAGGTGAAATTCGTCGATGATTGGGTCTAGGACCAGTGCGGCGAATCCGCCATGACGGATACTAGTGGGGTGGTCCCTGCGATCGAAGGTGATCAGACAGGAGGACCAAGGGTTGAACTTTGGGGTGACTGGCTCCAACGCATATACGTCCCTAAGAGCATGCTTCTGCTCCCTCTTGGGGATGTGGGTTGCATATATCATGTTCACCGTCCACACTTGCGGGGGAAACCTCTTCTGTCCTCTAGTGTGCGGCTGCCGGGGTTCGTCCTCGTCATCGCTATGTGGCCCTTTGTCCTTGTTTTCGGCAATTAACTTGCCGGCCTGCTTGAACACCCAACAATCCCTGTTGGTGTGATTGGCTGGCTTGTCTGGGGTGCCGTGTATTTGACACGAGCGATCGAGTATACGGTCCAAGCTGGACGGGCCCGGCGTACTTTGTTTGAATGGCTTTTTCCGCTGACCGGGTTTAGAGCCTTTGAATCCGGCATTGACTGTCATATCCTCCGTAATTTCGCCGTTAATGCGGCGCTTATGCTTGTTGCGACGTGACCTGCTATTGCCGTCCTTTGTATCTAAGGTACCATGGTTCTTTGATATGTTATTACTGCGAGCCAATCAGCTGTCTTCTCCCGCACAAAAGCGGGTCATGAGCGTCGTGAGAGCTGCCATAGATTTCGGCTTTTCCTGACCAAGGTGCCGGGCTAGCCACTCATCTCGGATGTTGTGCTTGAAAGCCGCTAAGGCCTCTGCATCCGGACAGTTGATGATTTGATTTTTTTTCTTTGTAAGGAACCGAGTCCAGAATTGCCTGGCTCACTCTTCTGGCTGCTGAATTATGTGGCTCAAGTCATCGGCGTCTGGTGGTCGCACATAAGTGCCCTGAAAGTTGTCGAGGAATGCGGCTTCCAGATCTTCCCAACAGCTAATGTAGTCCGCTGGCAAGCTATTAAGCCAATGCCGCACTGGTCCTTTGAGTTTTAGTGGGAGGTACTTGATGGCATGTAAGTCATCACCGCGGGCCATGTGGATGTGGAGGAGGAAGTCCTCGATCCATACTGCGGGATCTGTTGTGCCGTCGTATGATTCAATGTTTACATGTTTGAAACCTTCTGGGAATTGATGTTCCATTACTTCGTCTGTGAAGCATAAGGGGTGTGCGGCGCCTCTGTATTGGGCTATATCGCGACGCAGCTCGAACGGGTCCTGCCCGCTGTGTTCGGCCCGACCGGATTTGCTTTTACTGTATCCGGCATGACGTTTATCGTCTCGTAGAGTGGTGCGCCCTCGTGATCCATAGATCGATCTTGAATGCTTTGCTTTGTCCTCCAATATGTCTTGCAGGTCTGGCGTATATCCCCATCCCTTTTTATTTGGATGGCGTTGGGGTGGAGGTTGAGCTTTTGGCTGGAATGCCTCTCTATCACGGCCACGAGGTGGCCGATCAGCCGTATCGTACGCTTCTTCCTCTAGTCGGGGAAGTAACCTGTGCCTTGGATAACTCTTGGAGGGACGCTCGAGTTTATATTCCTCGGCCGCGAGGACTTCAGTCCATTTATCAGCTAGCAGATCTTGATCAGCTTGAAGCTGCTGCTGCTGCTTTTTCTTCAGGCTATTTGCCGTGGCCATAAGCCTGCGCTTGAAGCGCTCTTGTTCGATGGGATCCTCTGGTTCGGTGAATTCATCGTCGCCGATGCTTGCCTCGTCTTTGGAGGGGGCATGTAATTGTCATCCTCCTCCTCTCCGCCAGCCGCTCTCTCAGGAGAGCTGGCTCCTTCATCCTCCTGCTCTAAATCTTGCTGGAGGGGATTGTTGTTGTCTTTGGCGCTATCCGGAGTGTTATTATCTCCTGTGCCGGTATCACCACTTTTGCTTTGGCGGGACTTAGAGCGGTGCCGCTGACGTCGGCGCTTGGGTTGCTTCTTGGAGGGGTCATCCTCTGCTATCTCGTCACAATTGCCTTCATTGGGTGTATCCACCATGTATATGTCATACGACGAGGTGGCTGTCTAGTGCCCTATAGGTGCTGGTTCATGTTCGTCTCCTACATCGTCGTCCATACCGTCGATGTCTTCGGAGTTGAAGTCGAGCATGTCGGTTAAATCATCGACAGTGGCTACAAAGTGGATGGTGGGTGGGCGTCGAATTTCTTCGTCGTCCGCATCCCAATCCTGTTGGCCATAATCCGGCCAGGTCTCTCCTAACAAAGAGAGAGAGCTTAGTGAATTCAGAATGTCGCCGAAGGGCGAGTGCTAAAAGATATCCGCAGCGGTGAATTCCATGATCGGCGCCCAATCGGATTCGATTGGCAGGGGCGCGGATGGTTCGGGGTCCGGAAGAGAGTCCGACACCTTGGAGTCACGGGCTGTGCAGAGGTTTATGCTGGTGTTTGGCTCGATCGCCGTCGAGACTGCAGCCCCTGAGGCGGTGTCTAGCCACCCGTCCTCGATTGGCGCAGTTGGCTCCGAGCTAAGGGTCGGAGCTGATGCGGGCGCGGCCTCTGGAGTACCGTCCGGTGGCAGAGCTAGGTCATACCCGTCGCGATAGTGCGGCGCGCCCGGCTATGGCTCAAATCCATCGAAGATCAAGTCCCCACGGATGTTGGCCGTGTAACTCAAACTTCCAAATCTGACCTGATGGCGAGGGGCGTAGCTTTCAATCTGCTCTAGATGGCCAAGCGAATTAGCCCGCAGTGCAAAGCCGCCGAATACGAAGATCTGTCCGGGGAGAAAAGTCTCACACTGGACCGCATCGCTATCGATGATAGTAGGAGCCATCAAGCGTAACGGCGACGACACAGAGGAACTCTCAATGAAAGCACAAATGTCGGTGTCAAAACCGGCGGATCTCGGGTAGGGGGTCCCGAACTGTGCGTCTAGGCCGGATGGTAACAGGAGGCAAGGGACACGAAGTTTTACCCAGGTTCGGGCCCTCTTGATGGAGGTAAAACCCTATGTCCTGCTTGATTAATATTGATGATATAGGTGTTACAAGAGTAGATCTACCACGAGATCAGAGAGGCTAAACCCTAGAAGCTAGCCTATGGTATGATTGTATGTTGTGATTGTTGTCCTACATACTAAAACCCTTCGGTTTATATAGACACCTGAGAGGGTTAGGGTTACACAAGGTCGGTTACAAAGGAGGAGATATCCATATACGTATTGCCTAGCTTGCCTTCCACGCCAAGTAGAGTCCCATTCGGACATGAGACGAAGTCTTCAATCTTGTATCTTCATAGTCTAACAGTCTGGCCAATGGAGATAGTCCGGCTATCCGGAGACCCCCTAATCCAGGACTCCCTCAATGGCTTAATCCACTGATATGAATTGATAGTCTCATCCAAACAAGCAAACTATGCATCAAAAATAGAATATGTCTAAAAGAGAACAGTCTGTAACAATCTGACCATTAACCATACTTCTGGTACTTGAAAATTTCTGCCAAAATTAGGAAAAATAAACAATTTGTACAGCAAGACACTGCAAAAAGAATTAGAACCATTTGACTTTCCTGTAAAAAATTAAAATTCGCGCACTACAGCCAAAGTTTCTGTCCTGCACCGTACAAATCAACAAGCATCGTAAACATCCTAAAGGCAAACCTTGGCAAATTATTTTTATAATACAATGGAATTGTACAAGGGAATAATTATTTTTGTTGAAAAGTTTCTGTAATCAAGATTCACAAAGTTGCCGTGAGCATGAACAAAGTTCAAGGAGCTCTCCCACTTCAACAATGCTTGTCTTTCTCACTTTCACTTTCCTTTTTGAAAAGTTTTGGGTTCCCCTCTTTATTTCTGTTGTTTTTAAACTATAAGAAAGCACTCAACAGAAATAAATGACTCTCTAAAACTTCCGGGTTGTCTCCCTGGCAGCGCTTTCTTTGAAGCCATTAAGCTAGGCATCTAGTGCTCAAGTAGTGAATCCACCAGGATCCCAAGGTATTCCAAAGCCAATTTTAATTAGCAATGATTTGTAATTTAGTAGTGAGCACAAAGTAACATATATCATGTAATGACGAAGTCTAACTCTCTTCCTATGCATCGGCATGTCATAAAAGAACAATTCATGCACACATAGTAAAGGCCAATGCATAGCATAAACAGTTTCTTGCAATTCTATCATATTGGAAACATAGAGAGGTGGAGATATAGTTCCTCTCTCATAATAATTGCAAGTAGGAGCAGCAAGCACATGCATATTATACTCATCAAAATCATCATGTGCATCAGTAAAAGGCAACCCATCAATGTAATCCTTAATAAGTGCAAACTTCTCCGATATAGTGTAGTTTGGAGAATTCAAAAGGATAATAGGACTATCATGCGTGGGTGCAATAGCAACAATTTCATGTTTAACATAAGGAACTATAGCAAGTTCATCTCCGTAGGCATAATTCATACTGGCATCTTGGCCACAAGCATAGCAAGAATCATCAAAAAGGGATATTTCAAGAGAATCAATGGGATCATAACAATCATCATAGCAATCATCCTTCGGTAAGCATGAAGGGAAATTAAACAATGTATGAGTTGAAGAGTTACTCTCATTAGAAGGTGGGCACGGGTGATCAATCCACTCTTCCTCCTTTTGTTCTTCGCTCTCCTCATCATCTTTTTCATCCAATGAGCTCACAATTTCATCAATTTCTTCTTCCATAGCTTCCTGCAAAATATTAGTCTCTTCTTGGACAGCGGAGACTTTCTCAATAAATGCATTAATATAGTAATTGTATTCATAATTTTCATAGCAATATCTAAGTATAGCAAGATTTTCAGGCCTATAAACATCATCATCTAAAGCTTCATACTTTTCAAACAAAGATTCAATTTCATAAGCAGCCTTAAAAGCAACAAATTCTTCTATTTGTTCCACATCATAGTAATCATATATACCATTAGCATAAGAAGCTAAGGTTTCATTAACATTAAATTTTCATGAAAAGGGAAGGTGTGGAGCCTTCATCCTAGAGCAACAAGTAATGTCATATCTCAAGCATAGTTGCCAAGCATACCAACACAACATAATAAATTGGTCCCATAATAGTTTCCCTTTTTGTGTCAAGTGATAATCCCTAAAGTATTCACGTTGATCCAACGTGTCTCCCATTATAAAGTTGAACGGGGTTTTCTCAGGATTATCAAAGTAGTACTTAATATCTTTCACATAATGAGAATTGAGGGTTTTAGGAGTTACCCCATCTCCATGAGTAGCGAGTACATCTAATTTTTTTGGTATTTTGCGTTCCATATCCATAACTAAAGATAGAGAACAACTTAGAACAGCAAATAAAAATTACTTCGTGATAAAGCAAACAAGCACACACGAGAATATTCACCCCACGCTGTTGCTCCCCGGTAACGGCGCCAGAAAAAGGTCTTGATAACCCACAAGTATAGGGGATCAATTGTAGCCTCTTTCATAAGTAAGAGTGTCGAACCCAATGAGGAGCTAAAGGTAGAACAAATATTCCCTCAAGTTCTATCGACCACCGATACAACTCTACGCACACTTGACGTTCGCTTTACCTAGAACAAGTACGAAACTAGAAGTACTTTGTAGGTGTTTTTGGGTAAGCTTGCAAGAAAGTAAAGAACACGAAAATAAAAGCTAGGGGCTGTTTAGATAAAGACACAACTAAATTAGTTTTAGTAGAGAGCTTTTGTCAACAAGAAAGTTATTTGTCCCTAGGCAATCGATAACTAGACCGGTAATCATTATTGCAATTTTATTTGAGGGAGAGGCATAAGCTAACATACTTTCTCTACTTGGATCATATGCACTTATGATTGGAACTCTAGCAAGCATCCACAACTACTAAAGATTCATTAAGGTAAAACCCAACCATAGCATTAAAGTATCAAGTCCCCTTTATCCCATACGCAAACAACCTACTTATTCGGGTCTGTGCTTCTGTCACTCACGCCACCCACCATAAGCAAATCATGAACATATTGCAAACCCTACAACGGGAATCCCTCATGCTTGCGCGACATGGAGAGCACCATAGGACAGCACCAATAATAAAACATACAGCTCAAACCAATCTTGATCATCAAATAGCCATTAGGACAAAACAGATCTACTCAAACATCATAGGATAGCCATACATCATTGGGAAATAATATATAGCGTTGAGCACCATGTTTAAGTAGAGATTACAGCGGGTAAGAGAGAGGTTACACCGCTGCATAGAGGGGGGAAGAGTTGGTGATGATGGCGGTGAAGATGGCGGTGATGATGATGGCCCCGACGCCACCGGAAGCAAGGGGGAGAGGGGCCCCCTTCTTCTTCTTCTTCTTCCTTGACCTCCTCCCTAGATGGGAGAAGGGTTTCCCCTCTGGTCCCGCGTTCTCTTCTGGCTCTGTTTCACCGTTTCGTATATATATGGAGATCCGTAACTCCGATTGGCCTGAAATCTTCGCCGTGATTTTTTTCCGCATATTAGCTTTCTTGCGGCAAAAGAAGAGCGTCAACCGCCTTACGGTGGGCTCACGAGGATAGGGGGGGCGCCCTAAGGGGGGGCGCCCCCTGCCTCGTGACCACCTCGGGCACTAGTTCGCGTTGATTTTCCTTCCGAATTTTCCATATTTTCCAAAAATAAGCTCCGTCTGTTTTTATCCTGTTTGGACTCCGTTTTATATGGGTATTCTGCGAAACCAAAAACATGCAACAGACAGGAACTGGCACTGGGCACTGGAACAATATGTTAGTCCCAAAAATAATATAAAAAGTTGCCAAAAAGTATATGAAAGTTGAATAATATTGGCATGGAACAATCAAAAATTATAGATACGATGGAGACGTATCACACACATAAACCTTCTTATATCTGACTCAAAACAGCCACCATACCTACCTATTATGGCATTTCCATAGCCATTCCGAGATATATTGCCATGCAACTTTCCACTGTTCCGTTTATTATGACTTGCATCATCATTGTCATATTGCCTTGCATGATCATGTAGTTGACATCGTATCTGTGGCAAAGCCACCGTTCATAATTATTTCATACATGTCACTCATGAGTCATTGAACATCCCGGTACACCGCCGGAGGCATTCATATAGAGTCATATCTTGTTCTAGAATCGAGTTGTAATCATTGAGTTGTAAATAAATAGAAGTGTGATGATCATCATTAATAGAGCATTGTCCCATAAAAAAGAGAAATGCCAAATAAAAAAAGGAAGGCCCCCCAAAAAAGGGTCAATGCTACTATCCTTTTTTCCACACTTGTGCTTTAAAGTAGCACCATGATATTTATGATAGAGAGTCTCTTGTTTTGTCACTTTCATATACTAGCGGGAATTTTTCATTATAGAACTTGGCTTGTATATTCCAACAATGGGCCTCCTCAAGTGCCCTAGGTCTTCGTGAGCAAGCAAGTTGGATGCACACCCACTTAGTTTCTTTTGTTGAGATTTCATACATTTATAGCTCTAGTCATCTGTTGCATGACAATCCCTACTCCTTGCATTGACATCAATTGATGGGCATCTCCCTAGCCCATTGATTAGCCGCGTCAATGTGAGACTTTCTCCTTTTTTGTCTTCTCCACATAACCCCCTTCATTATATTATATTCCACCCATAGTGCTATATACATGGCTCACACTCATGTATTGCGTGAAAGTTGAAAAGGTTTGAGAACGTCAAAAGTATGAAACAATTGCTTGGCTTGTCATCGGAGTTGTGCATGATGAGAGCATTCTTGTGTGATGAAAATGGAGCATGACCAAACTATATGATTTTGTAGGGATGAACTTTCTTTGGCCATGTTATTTTGAGAAGACATGATTGCTTAGTTAGTATGCTTGAAGTATTATTATTTTTATGTCAATATTAAACTTTTATCTTGAATCTTTCAGATATGAACATTCATGCCACAATAAAGGAAATTACATTGAGAAATATGTTAGGAAGCATTCCGCATCAAAAATATGTTTTTATCATTTACCTACTCGAGGATGAGCAGGAATTAAGCTTGGGGATGCTTGCTACGTCTCCAACGTAACTGTAATTTTTGATTGCTCCGTGCTATTATATATTCTGTTTTGGATGTTTATTGCTCTTATTTATGCACTTTTATATTATTTTTGGGACTAACCTATTAACTGGAGGCCCAGCCCAAATTGCTGTTTTTTTTGCCTATTTCAGTGTTTCGTAGAAAAAGAATATCAAACGGAGTCCAAACGGAATGAAACCTTCAGGAGCGTGATTTTTGGAACAAACGTGATCCAGAGGACTTGGAGTGGATGTCAAGAAACAATCGAGGAGGCCATGAGGCAGGAGGCGCGCCTACCCCCTGGGCGCGCCCTCCACCCTCGTGGGCCCCTCGTTGCTCCACCGACCTACTTCTTCCTCCTATATAGACCTACGTACCCGAAAAACATCCAGGAGCACCACGAAAACCTAATTCCACCTCCACAACCTTCTGTACCCAAGAGATCCCATCTTGGGGCCTTTTCCGGAGCTCCGGCGGAGGGGGCAACAATCACGGAGGGCCTCTACATCAACTCCATGGCCTCTCCGGTGATGTGTGAGTAGTTTACCTCAGACCTTCGGGTCCATAGTTATTAGCTAGATGGCTTCTTCTCTCTCTTTGGATCTCAATACAAAGTTCTCCTCGATCTTCTTGGAGATATATTCGACGTAACTCTTTTTGCGGTGTGTTTGTTGAGGTCTGATGAATTGTGGGTTTATGATCAAGATTATCTATGAACAATATTTGAATCTTCTCTGAATTCTTTTATGTATGATTGGTTTATCTTTGCAAGTCTCTTCGAATTATCAGTTTGGTTTGGCCTACTAGATTGATCTTTCTTGCAATAGGAGAAGTGCTTAGCTTTGGGTTCAATATTGCGGTGCTCGATCCCAGTGACAGAAAGGGAAACAACACGTATTGTATTGTTGCCATCGGGGATAAAAAGATGGGGTTTATATGATATTGCATGAGTTTATCCCTCTACATCATGCCATCTTGCTTAAGGCGTTACTCTATTCTTATGAACTTAATACTCTAGATGCATGCTAGATAGCGGTCGATGTGTGGAGTAATAGTAGTAGATGCAGGCAGGAGTCAGTCTAGTTGTCACGGACGTGATGCCTATATACATGATCATACCTAGATATTCTCATAACTATTCGCTTTTCTATCAATTGCTCGACAGTAATTTGTTCACCCATCGTAATACTTATGCTATCTTGAGAGAAGCCACTAGTGAAACCTATCACTAGTAGAAAAAGGGTCAAACATGAAGCACATTAGTGCCGGTTTGAATTTGAGCCGACACTAATGTGTACACTAGTGCCGGTTCCAACGGCTAGCCGGGCCGCTCTCATTAGTACCGGTTCGTGGTGAACCTTTAGCACCGGTTCGTGCCACGAACCGGTACTAAAGTGAGTGGTGGTAGGATGTTGTCAGTCCGGGGCCCCTCCAGCACCTTTAATACCGGGTCGTATCACGAACCGGTACTAAAGGTCGTCCTACATAGACCCTTCGTCCACCCGAGCTCGCTCTGTTCTTCCCCTTTCCCCTCTCCTCTCTGTTCTTTTCCCTCTTCCTCTCAAGCTCATCACACATTTTGCCCAAGATTTGAAGGCCCCCATCCATTCAAATGATCACAAAGGTTAGCAACTTTTTCCTTTCATCTCTCATTGCTAGATTAGCTCGTGCAATGCTTTATATAGTGATTGATTTTTGAGTTTATGATGATGCCAGTGCTCATCCAAGGCCCTAAGCAACCCGGCAACGACATTGATGTGTACCTAAGGCCATTAGTTGAAGAACTCTTACAACTGTGGAATGGAACAGGTGTACGTGCGTGGGATGAGCACATGGGGGAAGAATTTGACCTAAAGGCGTTGTTGTTCGTGACCATCAATGATTGGCCTGCTCTCAGTAACCTTTCAGGACAGACAAACAAGGGATACCGCGCATGCACGCACTGTTTGGACGATACCGACAGTATATATTTGGCTAATTGTAAGAAGAATGTGTACCTGGGACATCGTCGATTTCTTCCGAGCAGGCATCCCGTAAGAAAGAAAGGCAAGCATTTCAAAGGTGAGGCGGATCACCGGACGAAGCCTCGCCACTGTACTGGTGCTGATGTACATGATATGCTCAAGGATTTGAAGGTGGTCTTTGGAAAGGGTCCTGGTGGACAACCTGTTCCGAATAACGCTGACGGACGCGCACCCATGTGGAAGAAGAAATCTATATTTTGGGACCTGCCCTATTGGAAAGACCTAGAGGTCCGCTCCACAATCGACGTGATGCACGTGACGAAGAATCTTTGTGTGACCCTGCTTGGCTTCTTGGGCGTGTATGGGAAGACAAAAGATACACCTGAGGCACGGGAGGACCAGCAACGTATGCACGGAAAAGATGGCATACATCAGGGTCATGCAAGCTACACTCTTACCAAAGAAGAGAAGGAAATCTTCTTTGAATGCCTGCTTAGTATTAAGGTACCGTCTGGCTTCTCGTCGAATATAAAGGGAATAATAAACATGGCAGAGAAAAAGTTCTAAAACCTAAAGTCTCATGACTGCCACGTGATTATGACACAACTGCTTCTGGTTGCATTGAGGCGGCTTCTACCGGAAAACGTTCGATTAGCCATTGTGAAGCTATGTGCATTTCTCAATGCAATCTCTCAGAAGGTAATCGATCCAGAAATCATACCAAGGTTAGAGAATGATTTGGTGCAATGTCTTGTCAGTTTCGAGTTGGTGTTCCTGAAGGAAATATGCCCTAGAGGCAATAATAAAGTTATTATTTATTTCCTTATATCATGATAAATGTTTATTGTTCATGCTAGAATTGTATTAACCGGAAACATAATACATGTGTGAATACATAGACAAACAGAGTGTCACTAGTATGCCTCTACTTGACTAGCTCGTTAATCAAAGATGGTTATGTTTCCTAACCATGAACAAGGAGTTGTTATTTGATTAACGAGATCACATCATTAGGTGAATGATCTGATTGACATGACCCATTCCATTAGCTTAGCACCCGATCGTTTAGTATGTTGCTATTGCTTTCTTCATGACTTATACATGTTCCTATGACTATGAGATTATGCAACTCCCGTTTGCCGGAGGGACACTTTGTGTGCTACCAAACGTCACAACGTAAATGGGTGATTATAAAGGTGCTCAGGTGTCTCCAAAGGTACATGTTGGGTTGGCGTATTTCGAGATTAGGATTTGTCACTCCGATTGTCGGAGAGGTATCTCTGGGCCCTCTCGGTAATGCACATCACATAAGCCTTGCAAGCATTGCAACTAATGAGTTAGTTGCGAGATGATGTATTACGAAACGAGTAAAGAGACTTGCCGGTAACGAGATTGAACTAGGTATTGAGATACCGACGATCGAATCTCGGGCAAGTAACATATCGATGACAAAGGGAACAACGTATGTTGTTATGCGGTCTGACCGATAAAGATCTTTGTAGAATATGTAGGAGCCAATATGAGCATCCAGGTTCCGCTATTGGTTATTGACCGGAGACGTGTCTCGGTCATGTCTACATTGTTCTCGAACCCGTAGGGTCCGCACGCTTAAGGTTTCGATGACAGTTATATTATGAGTTTATGAGTTTTGATGTACCGAAGTTAGTTCGGAGTCTCGGATGTGATCATGGACATGACGAGGAGTCTCGAAATGGTCGAGACATAAAGATTGATATATTGGACGGCTATATTCGGACACCGGAAGTGTTCCGGGTGATTTCGGACATTACGCGTACGCTTACGCGAGACCGGTTCTCCCGACGTGCTTTGCACATAGGTGGCTTGCGGGTGATAGTTTCTCCAACTTTAGTTGAACCGAGTGTGGCTACGCCCGGTCCTTGCGAAGGTTAAAACAACACCAACTTGACAAACTATCGTTGTGGTTTTGATGCGTAGGTAAGATTGGTTCTTGCTTAAGCCCGTAGCAGCCACGTAAAACTTGCAACAACAAAGTAGAGGACGTCTAACTTGTTTTTGCAGGGCATGTTGTGATGTGATATGGTCAAGACATGATGCTTAATTTTATAGTATGAGATGATCATGTTTTGTAACCGAGTTATCGGCAACTGGCAGGAGCCATATGGTTGTCGCTTTATTGTATGCAATGCAATCGCGCTGTAATGCTTTACTTTATCACTAAGCAGTAGCGATAGTCGTGGAAGCATAAGATTGGCGTGACGACAATGACGCTACGATGGAGATCAAGGTGTCGTGCTGGTGACGATGGTGATCACGACGGTGCTTCGATGGAGATCACAAGCACAAGATGATGATGGCCATATCATATCACTTATATTGATTGCATGTGATGTTTATCTTTTATGCATCTTATCTTGCTTTGATTGACGGTAGCATTATAAGATGATCTCTCACTAATTATCAAGAAGTGTTCTCCCTGAGTATGCACCATTGCGAAAGTTCTTCGTGCTGAGACACCACGTGATCGGGTGTGATAGGCTCTACGTTCAAATACAACGGGTGCAAAACAGTTGCACATGCGGAATACTCACGTTATACTTGACGAGCCAAGCATATACAGATATGGCCTCGGAACAAAGACCGAAAGGTCGAGCGTGAATCATATAGTAGATATGATCAACATAGTGATGTTCACCAATGAAACTACTCCATCTCACGTGATGATCGGACATGGTTTAATTGATTTGGATCACGTAATCACTTAGAGGATTAGAGGGATGTCTACCTAAGTGGGAGTTCTTTAAGTAAATTAATTCAACCTAAATTTATCATGAAACTTAGTACCTGATAGTATCTTCCTTGTTTATGCTTGATTGTAGATAGATGGCTCGTGTTGTTGTTCCATTGAATTTTAATGCGTTCCTTGAGAAAACAAAGTTTAAAGATGATGCTAGCAATTACACGGACTGGGTCCATAACTTGAGGATTATCCTCATTGCTGCACAGAAGAATTACGTCCTGGAAGCACCGTTGGGTGCCAGGCCTGCTGCTGGAGCAACACCAGATGTTATGAACGTCTGGCAGAGCAAAGCTGATGACTACTCGATAGTTCAGTGTGCCATGCTTTACGGCTTATAATCGGGACTTCAACGACGTTTTGAACGTCATGGAGCATATGAGATGTTCCAGGAGTTGAAGTTGATATTTCAAGCAAATGCCCGGATTGAGAGATATGAAGTCTCCAATAAGTTCTATAGCTGCAAGATGGAGGAGAACAGTTCTGTCAGTGAGCATATACTCAAAATGTCTGGGTATAATAATCACTTGATTCAATTGGGAGTTAATCTTCCAGATGATTGCGTCATCGACAGAATTCTCCAATCACTGCCACCAAGCTACAAGAGCTTCGTGATGAACTATAATATGCAAGGGATGAATAAGACTATTCCCGAGCTCTTCGCAATGCTGAAACCTGCGGAGGTAGAAATCAAGAAGGAGCATCAAGTGTTGATGGTCAACAAGACCACTAGTTTCAAGAAAAAGGGAAAAGGGAAGAAGAAGGGGAACTTCAAAAAGAACGGCAAGCAAGTTGCTACTCAAGAGAAGAAACCCAAACCTGGACCTAAGCCTGAAACTGAGTGCTTCTACTGCAAGCAGACTGGTCATTGGAAGCGGAACTGCCCCAAGTATTTGGCGGATAAGAAGGATGGCAAGGTGAACACAGGTATATGTGATATACATGTTATTGATGTGTACCTTACTAATGCTCGCAGTAGCACCTGGGTATTTGATACTGGTTCTGTTGCTAATATTTGCAACTCGAAATAGGGACTACGGATTAAGCGAAGATTGGCTAAGGACGAGGTGACGATGCACGTGGGAAACTGTTCCAAAGTCGATGTGATCGCAATCGGCACGCTACCTCTACATCTACCTTCGGGATTAATATTAGACCTAAATAATTGTTATTTGGTGCCAGCGTTAAGCATGAACATTATATCTGGATCTTGTTTGATGCGAGACGGTTATTCATTTAAATCTGAGAATAATTGTTGTTCTATTTATATGAGTAATATCTTTTATGGTCATGCACCCTTAAAGAGTGGTCTATTTTTGATGAATCTCGATAGTAGTGACACACATATCCATAGTGTTGAAGCCAAAAGATGCAGAGTTAATAATGATAGTGCAACTTATTTGTGGCACTGCCGTTTAGGTCATATCGGTGTAAAGCGCATGAAGAAACTCCATACTGATGGACTTTTGGAACCACTTGATTATGAATCACTTGGTACTTGCGAACCATGCCTCATGGGCAAGATGACTAAAACACCGTTCTCTGGTACTATGGAGAGAGCAACAGATTTGTTGGAAATCATACATACAGATGTATGTGGTCCGATTAATATTGAGGCTCGTGGCGGATATCGTTATTTTCTCACCTTCACAGATGACTTAAGCAGATATGGGTATATCTACTTAATGAAACACAAGTCTGAAACATTTGAAAAGTTCAAAGAATTTCAGAGTGAAGTAGAAAATCATCATAACAAGAAAATAAAATTCCTACGATCTGATCGTGGAGGAGAATATTTGAGTTACGAGTTTGGTGTACATTTGAAAAATTATGGAATAGTTTCGCAACTCACGCCACCTGGAACACCACAGCGTAATGGTGTGTCCGAACGTCGTAATCGTACTTTACTAGATATGGTGCGATCTATGATGTCTCTTACTGATTTATCGCTATCGTTTTGGGGATACGCTCTAGAGACGGCCGCATTCACGTTAAATAGGGCACCATCAAAATCCGTTGAGACGACGCCTTATGAACTGTGGTTTGGCAAGAAACCAAAGTTGTCGTTTCTGAAAGTTTGGGGCAGCGATGCTTATGTGAAAAAGCTTCAACCTGATAAGCTCGAACCCAAATCGGACAAATGTGTCTTCATAGGATATCCAAAGGAAACTATTGGATACACCTTCTATCACAGATCCGAAGGCAAGACTTTTGTTGCTAAGTTTGGAAACTTTCTAGAGAAGGAGTTTATCTCGAAAGAAGTGAGTGGGAGGAAAGTAGAACTTGACGAGGTAACTATACCTGCTCCCTTATTGGAAAGTAGTGCATCACAGAAAACTGTTTCTGTGACACCTACGCCAGTTAGTGAGGAAGCTAATGATGATGATCATGTAACTTCAGAACAAGATACTACTGAACCTCGTAGATCAACCAGAGTGAGATCCGTGCCAGAGTGGTACGGTAATCCTGTTCTGGAAGTCATGCTACTAGATCATGATGAACCTATGAACTATGAAGAAGCGATGGTGAGCCCAGATTCCGCAAAATGGCTTGAAGCCATGAAATCTGAGATGGGATCCATGTATGAGAACAAAGTATGGACTTTGGTTGACTTGCCCGATGATCGGCAAGCAATTGAGAATAAATGGATCTTCAAGAAGAAGACTGACGCTGACGGTAATATTACTGTCTGCAAAGCTCAACTTGTCGCAAAAGGTTTTCGGCAAGTTCAAGGGATTGACTACGATGAGACCTTCTCACCCGTAGCGATGCTTAAGTCTGTCCGAATCATGTTAGCAATTGCCGCATTTTATGATTATGAAATTTGGCAGATGGATGTCAAAACTGCATTCCTGAATGGATTTCTGGAAGAAGAGTTGTATATGATGCAACCAGAAGGTTTTGTCGATCCAAAGGGAGCTAACAAAGTGTGCAAGCTCCAGCGATCCATTTATGGACTGGTGCAAGCCTCTCGGAGTTGGAATAAACGCTTTGATAGTGTGATCAAAGCATTTGGTTTTATACAGACTTTTGGAGAAGCCTGTATTTACAAGAAAGTGAGTGGGAGCTCTGTAGCATTTCTGATATTATATGTGGATGACATATTACTAATTGGAAATGATATAGAATTTCTGGATAGCATAAAGGGATACTTGAATAAGAGTTTTTCAATGAAAGACCTCGGTGAAGCTGCTTACATATTAGGCATTAAGATCTATAGAGATAGATCAAGACGCTTAATTGGACTTTCACAAAGCACATACCTTGACAAAGTTTTGAAGAAGTTCAAAATGGATCAAGCAAAGAAAGGGTTCTTGCCTGTGTTACAAGGTGTGAAGTTGAGTAAGACTCAATGCCCGACCACTGCAGAAGATAGAGAGAATATGAAAGATGTTCCCTATGCTTCAGCCATAGGCTCTATCATGTACGCAATGTTGTGTACCAGACCTGATGTGTGCCTTGCTATAAGTCTAGCAGGGAGGTATCAAAGTAATCCAGGAGTGGATCACTGGACAGCGGTCAAGAACATCCTAAAATACCTGAAAAGGACTAAGGATATGTTTCTCATATATGGAGGTGACAAAGAGCTCATCGTAAAAGGTTACGTTGATGCAAGCTTTGACACTGATCCGGACGATTCTAAATTGCAAACCGGATACGTGTTTACATTAAACGGTGGAGCTGTCAGTTGGTGCAGTCCTAAACAAAGCATTGTAGCAGGATCTACATGTGAAGCGGAGTACATAGCTGCTTCGGAAGCAGCAAATGAAGGAGTCTGGATGAAGGAGTTCATATCCGATCTAGGTGTCATACCTAGTGCATCAGGACCAATGAAAATGTTTTGTGACAATACTGGTGCAATTGCCTTGGCAAAGGAATCCAGATTTCACAAGAGAACCAAGCACATCAAAAGACGCTTCAATTCCATCCGGGATCTAGTCCAGGTGGGAGACATAGAGATTTGCAAGATACATACAGATCTGAATGTTGCAGACCCGTTGACTAAGCCTCTTCCACGAGCAAAACATGATCAGCACCAAGGCTCCATGGGTGTTAGAATCATTACTGTGTAAACTAGATTATTGACTCTAGGGCAAGTGGGAGACTGAAGGAAATATGCCCTAGAGGCAATAATAAAGTTATTATTTATTTCCTTATATCATGATAAATGTTTATTGTTCATGCTAGAATTGTATTAACCGGAAACATAATACATGTGTGAATACATAGACAAACAGAGTGTCACTAGTATGCCTCTACTTGACTAGCTCGTTAATCAAAGATGGTTATGTTTCCTAACCATGAAAAAGGAGTTGTTATTTGATTAACGAGATCACATCATTAGGTGAATGATCTGATTGACATGACCCATTCCATTAGCTTAGCACCCGATAATTTAGTATGTTGCTATTGCTTTCTTCATGACTTATACATGTTCCTATGACTATGAGATTATGCAACTCCCGTTTGCCGGAGGAACACTTTGTGTGCTACCAAACGTCACAACGTAAATGGGTGATTATAAAGGTGCTCTACAGGTGTCTCCAAAGGTACATGTTGGGTTGGCGTATTTCGAGATTAGGATTTGTCACTTCGATTGTCGGAGAGGTATCTCTGGGCCCTCTCGGTAATGCACATCACATAAGCCTTGCAAGCATTGCAACTAATGAGTTAGTTGCGAGATGATGTATTACGAAATGAGTAAAGAGACTTGCCGGTAACGAGATTGAACTAGGTATTGAGATACCGACGATCGAATCTCGGGCAAGTAACATATCGATGACAAAGGGAACAACGTATGTTGTTATGCGGTCTGACCGATAAAGATCTTTGTAGAATATGTAGGAGCCAATATGAGCATCCAGGTTCCGCTATTGGTTATTGACCGGAGACGTGTCTCGGTCATGTCTACATTGTTCTCGAACCCGTAGGGTCCGCACGCTTAAGGTTTCGATGACAGTTATATTATGAGTTTATGAGTTTTGATGTACCTAAGTTAGTTCGGAGTCCCGGATGTGATCACGGACATGACGAGGAGTCTCGAAATGGTCGAGACATAAATATTGATATATTGGACGGCTATATTCGGACACCGGAAGTGTTCCGGGTGATTTCGGAGAAAACCGGAGAGCCGGAGGGTTACCGGAACCCCCCCCCCCCGGGAGAAGTAATGGGCCATATAGGCCTTAGTGGAGAGAGAGAGGGGCTGCCAGAGGTGGGCCGTGCGCCTCCTCCCCCCTGGTCCGAATTGGACTAGGAGAGGGGGGCGGCGCCCCCCTTTCCCTCTCCCTCCCCACTTCTTTCCCCCTCCTAGTAGGAGTCCTACTCCTACTAGGAGGAGGACTCCTCCTGGCGCGCCTATAGGGGCCGGCCGGCCTCCTCCCCTTGCTCCTTTATATACGGGGGTAGGGGGGCACCCCTAGACACACAAGTTGATCTTCATGATCGTTCCTTAGCCGTGTGCGGTGCCCCCTGCCACCATATTCCACCTCGGTCATATTGTAGTGGTGCTTAGGCGAAGCCCTGCGACGGTAGAACATCAAGATCGTCACCACGCCGTCGTGCTGATGGAACTCCTCCCCGACGCTTTGCTGGATCAGAGCCCGGGGATCGTCATCGAGCTGAACGTGTGCTAGAACTCGGAGGTGCCGTAGTTTCGGTGCTTGATCGGTCGGGCCATGGAGACGTACGACTACATCAACCAAACGCTTCCGTTGTTGATCTACAAGGGTACGTAGATCACACTCTCCCCTCTCGTTGCTGTGCATCACCATGATCTTGCGTGTGCGTAGGAATTTTTTTGAAATTACTACGTTCCCCAATAGTTCCCACCATCCTTCTTCAACATCATGACGCACGTCCTAGTTCACCTATGCGAAGAGATTAACATTTTGGGTCCTGTATTTCTACACAATATGTTCCCCTTTGAGAGGTTCATGGGAGTCTTAAAGAAATATGTTCACAACCATGCTAGGCCAGAAGGAAGCATCTCCAAGGGCCATGAAAATGAGGAGGTCATTGAGTTTTGTATTGACTTTATTCCTGACCTTAAGCCGATTGGTGTTCCTGAATCGCGGCATAAGGGCAGACTGGATGGAAAAGGCACGCTAGGAGGGGAACAAATAATATGTATGGACGGACATTCTCTCACTGAAGCACACTACACAGTTCTACAGAATTCTGCTTTGGTGGCTCCGTATATGGATGAACACAAGAATTTGCTACGCTCCAAACACCCGGAGCGGTCTGATGACTGGATTGCACATGAACAAACCAGGAGTTTCGCCAGCTGGTTGCAGACACGTACCATGCATGACACCTCTATTGAAGATGACCTATACTTGCTGTCCCAGTTACCATCTTCGAATATAATGACTTTCAAAGGGTACAAGATAAATGGTAATACATTTTACATGATCGCCCAAGATAAGAAGAGCACCAACCAAAACAGTGGTGCCCGCTTTGATGCAGAAACCAAGACGGGAAAGGAAACATATTATGGTTATATACAGGACATATGGGAACTTGACTATCGATGTGGTTTGAAGGTCCCTTTGTTTCGGTGCAAATGGGTCAATATGACACGAGGCGGGGAAGACCCGCAGTACAGAATGACAACAGTGGATCTCAACAGTCTTGCGTATGCAGACGAACCATTCGTCCTAGCCAATGATCTGGCATAGGTTTTCTATGTGAAGGACATGTCTACCAAGCCAAGAAAAAGAAAAGATAAGGAAGCGAATGTATCATACGATGAGCCAAAGCGGCACATAGTTCTTTCTGGGAAGAGAAACATCATGGGAGTGGATGAAAAGACAAACATGTCAGAAGATTATGAAAAGTTTGATGAAATTGCTCCATTCACAGTGAATATTGACCCGAGCATCCCGTTAAATGATGAAGATTTTCCATGGTTACGGCGCAAAGGGACACACGCGAAGAAAAAGTTTCACACCCAAAGATCTGGGATGTGATCGGCTTCACTATCATCACTTTCTTCTGTGTTTCACACCTAGGAGGGAATCTCTGTAATAGTTAGGGTAGTTATGTGTTTTGGCATTTGAAACGCGAAGAAATTTTATGTGCAAACAAATTCTTTCATGCCTTTATTGATTTTTAAAGTTAAGTTATTCACAAACTAGTGATTCACACTAATTTCAAATAATTCAAAATTTAAACTATTCAAATTTGAAAACTACGGGCACTAACAGAAAGTTTGTAATTTTTTGTACCTAAAGCAAAAATATTCACAAAGAAACTCTAAATACACAAAAAAACAACTCAAACATAAATAAAGCAAAAAAAAAGCCCGCCTACTGGGCCAGAGCGGCCTGCATACGACTAGAAACCCAACCTGTTGTTGGGCCAGGATGCAGGCCCGCAAAGGCCCAGTAGGCCCACAGGGCTGCACAGAACATGTAGGCCTAGTAGGCCTGCTTTGGAGAGGAGCTCGAGAGAGCTACCGCGTGGGGGGTTATAAACCAGTGCGGACGCCCCTCGGCTAACGAGGTGGGACTAAACTTGCCGCACCGCACCTTGCCAGCGCACCCCCTTTAGTACCGGGTGATGGCACCAACCGGTACTAAAGGGGGGGCCTTTAGTACCGGTTGGAGCCACCACCCGGTACTAAAGGGGGTGCGGTTCCTGCCGCTTGGCCTAGCCAAAACAGGCCTTTAGTACCGGTTGGTGGCTCCAACTGGTACTAAAGGTCCATCCTATATAACTAAACACTTCAAAAATTTCAGTTTCTCATCTGCTTCTTCTCCTCTGCCCCGTCGCCCGCCGCCCCCGTCTCCATATTCCTTGTCGCCGCCCCCGTCGCCGCCCCCGTCCCCGTCGTCGTCACCCTATCATCCCGTCCCCGTCGTCACCGCCGCGCCGTCCCGACCCGCGTCGTCCCCGTCCCCGTCAT
>NC_041380.1:5014972-5020400 GCF_002162155.2 Triticum dicoccoides
CGCCGCCCCGGCCCGTCCCCATCGTCACCGCCCCGTCCCTGTCCCCGTCGTCGCCATCCCCGTCGTCGCCGCGCCCGTCGCCGTCCCCGTCGCCGCCCCCCGTCGCCTCTTGCCCCGCCGGTGAGCACACACACACACATACATTTTTTTAGTTTTTTAGTTATAGAAATAGTTATAAAAATGTTAGAAATTTTTCCTTTTTTAGTTATAGAAATAGTTAGTTATATAGCATTGTTAGAAATGTTAAAATTGTTAGAAATTTTTTCTGTTTTTTAGTTATAGAAATAGTTATAAAAAAGTTAGAATTGTTAGAAATTTTTCTGTTTTTTAGTTATAGAAATAGTTATAAAAAAGTTAGAATTTTTTCTTTTTTTTAGTTATAGAAATATTAGAAATGTTATACAAATGTTAGTTATATATATAGAAATGTTATAATTTTTTTCTGTTTTTAGTTATAGAAATATTAGAAATTGTATAGAAATGTTAGTTATATAGCATTGTTAGAAATGTTATAGGAATGTTAGTTATATAGAAATGTTAGAAATTTTAGTTATCAAAATCCAATCATTGAAAAATGTTACTTTTTGCGGGCATATAGCTAGTATTTGTTCTCGACGATGCCCGGCCCGCATCCTCGCCGTCGACCCGTCCGCGACGATGTCCGGCTGACCCATGTCCGGGACTGGGCTCCGCCGGGCTGGCACTGGGAGGTGCTGCCTGGAGGGGCGCGCCGCTTGATGAGGAACCCGGCCCCGGTCGTCGACCCTGATCTCGTTTGGTGGCGTTCGCGTGGGCCAGTTTCGGTGCGGAGGGAGCTGGCCCCGCCGGAGGTGGTACATCGCCGTGTCAGGGAGGAGGACGAGCATGTCCATCGCTACATGGTTGCGTTAGAGGGCGGCAGGTTCTCCAATACCTGGCAGTTTCTTCAGGGATCTCACTTCAGCTATGATCCTATGAGGGTTCCTTCTCTTTGGGTGTCCATCGCCCGCGCCGCATGATCCGACGATGTATTCGAGATTATATATTATTCGAGACGATGTATTCGAGATTATATCTATTATTCGAGACGATGTATTCGAGATTATATATATTATTCGAGATGACGTATTCGAGATTATATTCGATGATGCTTATTATGTACTATGATTGATTCAGTTTTTCCTTGTTAATTGATTGCATCCATGCATTGTAATTTGAATATATTTCTTTTGGATTAGTTAAACAAAACCTATGGCGGACAATACCGGCAGAGAGGGAGAAGAGGCCCTGTTCAATATCATACGCAATCCTCGCGGGCCAGATGAGGATCAGAATGAACAAGATTATGACGGCTGTGACTATCTAAACAACACCGGGGAGGGTGATATGATATTCGATCGCGATGACCGAATTAATGAAGTCATGAACTATGAACATGACAAAGAAAATGTTGATCTTGAAACAATAAAGACTGGAGAGGTATATATATTTATATAAGCAGGCATCTGGTGATCATCACATGTTTTAAATGACTTGAAGATATATTAATGAATCGATATTTCTTCTTTCAGCCATCCGGATCGAGCAAATCTTCGGGAAACAGGACGAAATGAGGCCCGAACAAAAAGTTGAAGGAGGGCGTAAAGTACAATATCGAGGCAATCAGACCTAATGGCGAACCATTAGCGCCTAAGAAGATTGCGGACAAGTTCATTCGTCAGTGTGGAGTTCTTGTGAAGGACCAACTCCCGATCTCCCTTCAAGAATGGAGAGAGCTAGCAAAGCCACGTCCAGATCTTACTTTTGTCGATGACAGACAAAAACTTCTGCTTTGGGAAACGCTCATGTGACATTTCACCCTACCAGATCATTTCACAGATGAAGATGTGGAGAAAGTCAAGGACGCTGCTCTTAGGAAGATGGCGGTTGCATTCAAGAACCACAAGATGAGTGAATGGGCCAAGTACGTCAAGGGAGGAAGGAAGACTCCACTATTCGAGGGAACACTAGAGAAGCAAAGTGCTCATTGGGACGATTTCGTGAAATTCAAGGATTCGTAATTATCCAAGGAACGGTCCAGAATAAACAAGGCCAATGCCACAAAAAAGGATAAGTTCCATAAGCTGGGGCTAGGTGGCTATGCGGTGGGAATGCCTAAGTGGGATAAGTCTGAGAAAGATATGTTGGATGCATGTGTCACTCTAGAAACATTGAGCTGTCCCCCCAGGTGCAGGACTTGGTTCTATGCGCATGGAGGGGAGTTGGACCCGAAGACAGGCAAAGTTTCGAAGAAGGCATGTCTGGACGGAGCCGAAGATAAGCTACTTGTTGCAATAGAAGAGGCTTGATCGGGGTTGTTTGAGCCCAACAGAGAGAACGACGAGCTTACGCGTGCCCTGGGAAATCCTGAACACCCGGGAAGAACACGAGGCATGGGCGCTATTCCGTGGTATGAGGGGTTTTCGGACTGGAACGCCGACTACAGAACCCGTGCGAGAAAGAAGATTGCGGAGGAGAAGAAGAGGAAGATGGAGGAGGAGCAGAGGAAGCTAGACTATGAATGCCTTCAAGGCCTAGAATCAGCGCACGCGGACTTGGCAATCAAATTCCAGCGGCAGCAGGAGCAGATCGACTCACTTAGCCAGCAAAGGGGGTCTCAGCAGCTAGCGGATGATCCATCAATGGATAGCACCGTCCCATCCATGCCGAGAAGCAGTGTGGGTTCCGTCCCGGGCGACGCATTGCTGGATAGCTACCCAGTGGATGACATCGTGGAGAACACTAACTGCGAGCTACACTTCAAAATGAAGAACATATCCATGAAGGTGGCGGACGCCCTTGCTTTTACAAATCCCCCTGAGGCAACCTTCCATTGCAACCCGATTCCAGCGGGCTATACTCGTGTCTTGGTTGATGAGGTGGTGGACCAATATTCGGGGCTAGAGCTTGACATTCCTGGAGGTGACGATGAGCACACACTAGGAGAGGCCAACCATCGTATCATCCTATGGAGAAAGGATTGCATCATCTTTCGAAGGCCACCGACACCGCGTCATCCGACTCCTCATCGCAGTCCGCCACCGAGTCAGCAGACTCCCGCTCCTCCAAGTCCACCAACGCGTCAGGCCACTCCTCCTCCAAGTCCGGCACAGCTTCAGGCCACTCCTCCTCCTCCAAGTCCGGCAAAGCGTCAGGCCACTCCTCCTCCAAGTCCGGCACAGCTTCAGGCAACTCCTCCTCCAAGTCCGGCACGGCTTCAGGCCACTCCTCCTCCTCCAACTCAGCCACGTCAGCCGTCTTCGCCGCCTCAGCAATCACGGAAGAGAGCTGCCTCAGCTATGGTGCGTAGCGGTACAAGTCGAGGTAGTACTGGAGGTACAGGCGGAGGCAAACGATTTCAATATGGTCCAAGCCTCGCGCCTCTTCCGCAGAGGCCTTACGACAAGTCCGAGGAGGAAAATGTAGCCATATCGAAGGCCGAGGTGGAAGCCCATTTTGCACCGAAACCGCCACCGCCGCCAAGGGAGAAAGTTCCTGTGGAAAATATTGACCACTTCATTCGTATGGCTAGATCACCAGCTCCCAAGCCTGTTGACACAGACTATGAGCGCCACATCAAGAAGTTAAATCGAGCACGTCTAGAGAAAGAGGCGAGCTCGAGCTCGACCAAATTAGCTGGCAAAAGGAGCGGTAAAACCATTCCCCATCTGGGAGAACAGGCGGCGCAATCAATCCCCCCGCTTGTTGTGCCAACAACACATGAGAGTAGGCGTGCCCAATATTATTGTGGGCAAACCGTTAACGTTCTCGGGGTGGGCGATGTGGTAATAACCGAGGAGCATATTGCGCAGGCAAAATCGATCGGGATCACTGTTGGACAACTCCTCGATATCGAGCCCATGTCTTCGACTAGAGAGGAGGAAATAAAATGGAAATATGCCCGGGGCCAACCTTTGGTCGAGCCAGAGGATGTCAATAAGCTCCCAACGAGAATGTATGAATTGCATCAATGGTACATGGACATTACCAAGATTTCCAATCGAGAGTCCCTCGTGGTGAATGTCAACAAGGAGCATTACTACCATGAGAAAGTTGTGACCGTTGAGTATTCAGAACTATTTCAGCTATACAATAAAGACGCACTCGACAAATCTATCGTCAGTTGCTATTGTCTGTAAGTGATTTCTTTCTGTAATTTAAGTCTCAAGCTAGCTATAGTGATCATTTTGATCAATCATTACCTATAATTATCCTCACTATATTCTTTTCTATGGTATTATGCAAGATGAAGATTTATGAAATGAAAAAAGGTGGACGTTATGGCATTGGGTTCGTTGACCCAAATACCATTAATGAATACACATGGAAAATAGATCCATATCACGAAAAAAGTGTAGAGGAAAGCATGCTACAGTTCTTCAAGGAACTCAAATACAATGAAGATATACTACTTCCTTACAACTTCCAGTGAGTCACACTGTCTTGTACTACAAATTCTGTTTTTCCCTACTAGCTATAGCTACATGTTTTTGCTTACATATGCCCGCTTAATTAAGACATGCAAACGTGTGTGCATGCAGATTTCACTGGATCTTGTTAATCATTAAAGTTGATGAAGGAACAGTTGAAGTACTAGACTCACTACTTAAGAAAGCAAGTGACTACACCATCGTGAAGGGGATAGTCAACAGGTAATTTCAATCATTATTAACTATATCTCGGCCTATTTAATTAGTTCGTCATTTCCTGATAACAACTATTTAATAACCCATTTATTCATTTTCTTTGTCGGCGGGCAGGGCTTGGGCAAAGTTCATCAAGGCCACTCCAGGCCCATGGAAACAAAATCTGAAATGGTATCGACCTAAGGTAAGTAATTAAGTAGTACTAGCTAGCTGCCATCTCTTTAATTATCATGCTTGATTAATTATTATCTGATCAAATTCCATTCTCGTAAAGGCCCTGAAGCAGGCGCCGGGGAATGATCTATGTGCATACTACGTTTGCGAGAACATTCGCATGATGGCGTCCGAAAGGAGAAAATCTCAAAGACAGGAGTGGGTACGATATCGATTGTCAGAACACTATTCACAATTTTTACACCATTATCGATATCTAGTCACACAACTAATACACATGCATATTGATCTCCTTCTTAACAGTTCAAAGAGGTGCGGGACAAGCTCCTAGCACAGGACCGCATAGAAGCAATTCAAGAGGAAATAGCGGGATTTTTGCTCGACCAGGTCATAGATCCCAAAGGAGAATACTATTACCCGCTACCGCCCCCATGAACCACTTCCAATTGTTATCGTGCTCCGAAGGCACCAATTAGCTAGGCTAATGCCACTTGCTCCGAAGGCACCAATTAGGAGAAATTGTATATATATACATGTGTGTATATATGTGTGAATTAATTAATGGTGGTTGTGAGACATTCGATGATATA
>NC_041380.1:5020804-5081080 GCF_002162155.2 Triticum dicoccoides
GGTTCTACTAGAAATTCTATTTATATATATGCATAACGTGTACAATATGTAGTATCGTAAAATACCAACAAACGAAAAATAATTAAATGGAAAACACAAAATTAAATGAAAAAGAAATCATAAACCCAAAACCGCCCCAACATTTTAATACCGGTTGGTGACACCAACCGGTACTAAAGGTCTCCCTGCCCCCGAAGCTGGCTCGTGCCACGTGGTTGCCCTTTAGCACCGGTTCGTGCTGAATCGGTACTAAAGGGGGGGCTTTAGTGCCCACATTTTAGTGCCGGTTACCGAACCGGCACTAAAGGGCCTTACGAACCGGTGCTATTGCCCGGTTCTGCACTAGTGTATGGCCCCTGGGTCTAGTCTCCATCATTCAAGTTTCCAATCTATTTTATTTTGCAATCATTACTTTAAATCTATATCATAAAAATACCAAAAATATTTATCTTATTATTATCATCTCTATCAGATCTCACTCTTGCAAGTGGCCGTGAAGGGATTGACAACCCCTTTATCGTGTTGGTTGCGAGGTTCTTATTTGTTTGTGTAGGTACGAGGTGACTCGCGCGTGGTCTCCTACTAGATTGGTACCTTGGTTCTCAAAAACTGAGGGAAATACTTACGTTGCTTTGCTGCATCACCCTTTCCTCTTCAAGGGAAAACCAACGCAGTGCTCAAGAGGTAGTAGCTAGTTCTGTGTCACCCTATGTTATAACTGTTGCATGAGGAATCGCTTCCGACATAATTATCCATCACTGATCCATTGCCTACGAGCTTTTCACATATTGATCTTTGCTTAGTTACTTTTCCGTTGCCACTGTTACAATTACTACAAAACTGCTACTGTTACTTTTGCCACCATTACCGTTACTTCCATACTACTTTGCTGCAGATATTAAGTCTTTCAGGTGCGGTTGAATTGACAACTCAACTGTTAATACTTGAGAATATTCTTTGGCTCCCTTGTGTCGAATCAATAAATTTGGGTTGAATACTCTACCCTCGAAAATTGTTGCGATCCCCTATACTTGTGGGTTATCAAGACTATTTTCTGGCGCCATTGCCGGGGAGCATAGCTCTATTCTTTGAGTCACTTGAGATTTATATCTGTTGATCACTATGAGGAACTTGAAAGATGAAAGAACCAAGATTTTTCCCTCAACTACAAGGGGAGGCAAGGAACTACCATCTAGCTCTGCACTTGATTCACCTTCTATTTTGAGTAAACTTGCGACACCTACACCTGCTATTGATTCTGATATGTCGCATGTTATTGATGATGCCACTTCTGCTATACATTATGCTTATGATGAAACTACTTCTATGCTTGATAATAATGTGCCATTAGGTGAATTTCTTGATGAACAACTTGCTAGGGTTAGAGAGAATGAAATTATTGAAACTGATAATATTGATGAAAGTGATGAGGATGATTCTCCCCCTAGATATGAATTGCCTGATGTGCCTGAGGGTTATGTTATGGATGAAGAAACTTCTAGAGATCTTTTAGCTTGCAAAGATAGATATGATCTTAAGAAACTGTTAGCTAAGCTGAAAGAAAAATCTTTGAATGCTAGAATGAAATATGACCCTGCTTTTGCTACTTCACCTATCTATATTTCTGATAAGGATTATGATTTCTCTGTCGATCCTAAGATAATTACTTTGGTTGAATCTGATCCTTTTTATGGCTATGAATCTGAAATTGTTGTGGCACATCTTACTAAATTAAATGATATAGCCACCTTGTTCACTAATGAGGAGAAAATTTGTTACTACTATATCATTAAGTTATTCTCTTGATGCTAAAACATGGTTTAATTCTCTTGATCCTGGTTGTGTGCGTAGTCCCCAGGATATGATTTACTACTTCTCTGCTAAATATTTCCCCGCTCATAAGAAACAAGCTGCCTTAAGGGAAATATATAATTATGTGCAAATTGAAGGAGAGAGTCTCCCACAAGCTTGGGGGAGGCTTCTCCGATTACTTAATGCTTTGCCTGATCATCCTCTCAAGAAAAATGAAATACTTGATATCTTTTATAATGGACTAACCAATGCTTCCAGAGACCACCTGGATAGTTGTGCTGGTTGTGTTTTCAGGGAAAGAACTATTGATCAAGCTGAATTGCTATTGAATAATATGTTTGATAACCCACAAGTATAGGGGATCATAACAGCTTTCGAGGGTAGAGTATTCAACCCAAATTTATTGATTTGACACAAGGGGAGCCAAAGAATATTCTCAAGTATTAGCAGCTGAATTGTCAATTCAACCACACCTGGAAACTTAGTATCTGCAGCAAAGTGTTTAGTAGCAAAGTAATATGATAGTGGTGGTAGCAACATCAAAAGTAAAGACATCAAAAGTAATGTTTTTGGTATTTTGTAGTGATTGTAACAGTAGCAACGGGAAAGTAAACAAGCGGGAACCAGTATATGGAAAACTCGTAGGCACCGGATCAGTAATGGATAATTATGCCGGATGCGGTTCATCATGAAACAGACATAACATAGGGTGATACAGAACTAGCTCCAATTCATCAATGTAATGTAGGCATGTATTCCGTATATAGTCATATGTGCTTATGGAAAAGAACTTGCATGACATCTTTTGTCCTACCCTCCCGTGGCAGCGGGGTCCTATTGGAAACTAAGGGGTATTAAGGCCTCCTTTTAATAGAGAACCGGAACAAAGCATTAGCACATAGTGAATACATGAACTCCTCAAACTATGGTCATCACCAAGAGTGGTCCCGATTATTATCACTTCGGGGTTGCCGGATCATAACACATAGTAGGTGACTATAGACTTGCAAGATAGGATCAAGAACTCACATATATTCATGAAAACATAATAGGTTCAGATCTTAAATCATAGCACTCGGGCCCTAGTGACAAGCATTAAGCATAGCAAAGTCATAGCAACATCAATCTCAGAACATAACGGATACTAGGGATCAAACCCTAACAAAACTAACTCCATTACATGATAAATCTCATCCGACCCATCACCGTCCAGCAAGCCTACGATGGAATTACTCACGCACGGCGGTGAGCATCATGAAATTGGTGATGGAGGATGGTTGATGATGATGACAACGACGAATCCCCCTCTCCGGAGCCCCGAACGGACTCCAGATCAGCCCTCCCGAGAGGTTTTAGGGCTTGGTGGCGGCTCCGTATCGTAAAACGCGATGATTTCTTCTCTCTTATTTTTTCTCTCTGAAAGCAAATATATAGAGTTGGAGTTGGCATCGGAGGGCATCCAGGGGGCCCACAAGGTAGGGGGCGCGCCCTAGGGGGGTGCCCCACACCCTCGTGAGAAGGGTGTGGGCCCCCTGGTCTTCATCTTTGGCGAGGATTTTTTATTATTTTTTCTAAGATGTTCCGTGGAGTTTCAGGTCATTCCGAGAATATTTGTTTTCTGCACATAAAACAACATCATGGCAATTCTGCTGAAAACAGCATCAGTCCGGGTTAGTTCCATTCAAATCATACAAGTTAGAGTCCAAAACAAGGGCAAAAGTGTTTGGGAAAGTAGATACGACGGAGACGTATCAACTCCCCCAAGCTTAAACCCTTGCTTGTCCTCAAGCAATTCAGTTGACAAACTGAAAGAAAGAAAGAAAAACTTTTACAAACTCTGTTTGCTCTTGTTGTTGTAACTATGTCAAGCCAGTATTCAAGTTTTCAGCATAGATCATAACTAACCACATTTGCAATAATTCTCAGGTCTCACAATTACTCATATCAATAGCATAATCAACTAGCAAGCCATAATAATAAATCTCGGATGACAACACTTTCTCAAAACAATCATAATATGATATAACAAGATGGTATCTCGCTCGCCCTTTCTGAGACCGCAAAACATAAATGCAGAGCACCTTTAAAGATCAAGGACCGACTAGACATTGTAATTCATGGTAAAAGACATCCAATCATAGTCATACCCAATATAAATTAATAGTGATGAATGCAAATGACGGCTGTGCTCTCCAGCTAGTGCTTTTTAATAACAGGGTGATGACTCAACAGAAAAGTAAATGGATAGGCCCTTCGCAGAGGGAAGCAGGGATTTGTAGAGGTGCCAGAGCTCAGTTTTGAAATAGAGATAAATTGTATTTTGAGCGGTATACTTTCATTGTCAACATAACAACCAAGAGATGGCGATATCTCCCATGCTACACACATTATAGGCGGTTCCCAAACAGAATGGTAAAGTTTATACTCCCCCTCCACCAACAAGGTATAATGGACTCATCTGGAATAACTTTGGGGTTTAAGGGATTGGATGCACAAGCAGTATTCCCGCTTAGTACAAGTGAAGGCTAGAAAAAGACTGGGAAGCGGCCAACTAGAGAGCGACAACAACCATGTACATGCATTAAAATTAATAAACATTGGATGCAAGCATGAGTAGGATATAATCCACCATTAACATAAATATCGTGAAGGCTATGTTGATTTTGTTTCAACTACATGCGTGAACATGTGCCAAGTCAAGTCACTTAAATCATTCAAAGGAGGATACCACCCCATCATACCACATCATAATCATCTCAATAGCATGTTGGCACACAAGGTAAACCATTATAACTCATAGCTAATCAAGCATGGCACAAGCAACTACGATCTCTAATTGTTATTGCAAACATGTTTATTCATAATAAGCTGAATCAAGAACGAGGGGCTCATCATATTTACAAAAACAAAAGAGGCCGAGTTTATAACAGCTTTTCTCATCTCAGTCAGCCCATCATATATCATCATAATTGCCTTTCACTTGCACGACCAAACGGTGTGAATAATAATAAGGGTGCACATGCATTGGACTAAGCTAGAATCTGCGAGCATTCAATAAACAGGAGAAGACAAGGCAATATGGGCTCTCGGTTAAATCAACAATAATGCATATAAGAGCCACTTCAACAATTTAATTATGGTCTTCTCCTATTGACCCCCAAAGAAAAGAAAAGAAATATAACTATTTACACGGGAAAGCTCCCAACAAGCAAAAGAAGAACGGGAAATATTTTTGGGTTTTCTTTTTTTTATTACTACTACTACAGCAGAAAAGTAAACTACAACTAATTTTTTTTGTTTTTCTTAACGTTTAACAAACACACAAGAAGAAAGCAGGAAAAAGAAAATAAACTAGCATGGATATTACAGTGAAAAAGTATGAGCACCGACATGTAGTAATGAGTGTGTCTGTGAACATAAATGTAATGTCGGTGAGAAATACGTACTCCCCCAAGCTTAGGCTTTTGGCCTAAGTTGATCTATGGCCACGGCTGGCATGGTGGATATCCATAATAATAGTTGTTGGGGTCGTACTGTGATGAGGAAGAATAGTTGGGATCATACTGATGTGCAGCGATTATCGCCTGTTGAGCTGCAGCATGGAGTCGAGCTGCCTCCGCTCTCCTCTCGTACTCTTCTGCCTCCTCTCTGGTAATAACATATCTTATTTTTGTCTGTGAATCAAAGAAGGCAAGAGCAGGGAGAGTAATATGGAAAACACGTCATTTATCAAAAATTAAACGACATAAGAGAGGTAATTCAGGCCTTTGGACAAACTGGTGCGAAGCCATAGAGTTATAATCTAAATATGCAGGAGGCAACTATGTATCACCCTCACGAATGTCTATCTCAAGAAAATGAGCTAAGCGGGTTGCATAAATTCCTCCAAAGAAATCTCCATTGTGTCTATTATGATGCAACCTACGAGCTACAATGGCACCCATATGATAAGATTGGTCTCCTAACACAACACTCCTAAGAACGCTAAGATCAGGGACACACATGTGACATGCTTCATCCTTAGCATTTATGCATCTACCGATGGAGAGAGCAAAATAATGTATAGCGGGAAAGTGAATGCTCCCTATGGTAGCCTGCGTTATATCTCTAGATTCCCCCACAGTTATACTAGCAAGAAAGTTTCTAAATTCAGATTTAGGGGGATCCCTAACACTACCCCATGATGGAAGTTTGCAAGCAGAAGTGAAATCCTCTAAGTCCATGGTATAAGATTTGTCATAGAGATCAAACATGACTGAAGGAGAATTACGCGAAGATGAATAATCAAACCTCCTCACAAATGAACTTGTGAGATCATGATACTTGGGGCATTTGTTAGCCTCAAAATCCTCAAGACCGGCATTGCACAAATATGCTTTGAATTCTTCTTTAATTCCCGCACGGTCCATAAAATTTTCCGACGGCCATTCGCAAGGCCGTACTGGAGCATCTCTTGGTGGATCCTCGTCAGCATCGCGCATAGCAATCTTGGGTCCTTGCTTCTTAGAGGAACCACCTTGGAACATCTTCCTAAGCATATTGTTTTTCTCTGAAAAATTCTGAAAATTTTAGTAACTTCAAACAAAAGTGAACCAACTTCAATAAAACTGATAGCAACTGCTCCTACAAGTGCCTAGAGCCTACATCAAGCATTAGAACTACTTAGAACCATATAAATTTGACATGCAAGCTCAAGAACATGGTCACCTATGCAGCACAAATTTGCAAAGAATAAAGCACTAGAACAAAAACTAATTGGACCAATGTAGGAGTCACATACCAAGGAACAATCTCCCCAAGCAGTTTTGTGAGAGGTGCTTTGAGCAAGGAGATCGAAAATCACAGCAAAAGTGGCTGGAACTCGTGCTTGAGTTGGTTTTTCGGGTTTGTGGGAGACAGAGGAAGAAGATGGGTACTGGGATAAGTGGAGGAGGGCCACCGTGGGCCCACAAGGCAAGGGGGCGCCCTAGAGGGGGGGCGCCCACCACCCTCGTGGCCAGGTGGCAGCTCCTCCCGCGGTAATTTTTGCATAGTAAATCCTCAAATATTCCCGAAAAAATCATATTAAATTGGCATGTCATTCTGAGGACTTTTATTTTCGAGATATTTTTATGTTACACGGATAAGTCAGGAAAAAGACAGAAAAATACTATTTTTACTTTATTTAATATAAATAACAGAAAGTAAAAGTGGGGTACAGAAGGTTGTGCTTCTAGTTTCATCCATCTCATGCTCATCAAAAATAATCCACTAACAAGGTTGATCAAGTCTTGTTAACAAACTCATTCCGATAATCATGAAACCGGAGAAATTTCGGATAACACTAAGTTACCTCAACGGGGATATGCATATCCCCAATAATAAGTATATCATATTTCTTTTTGACAGTAGGAAGAGGAAATTCAAAACCTCCAATTATAATCGATGGAATTTTTCCAATGGAGTTGATACTATGAATTTGAGGTTGTTTCCTCAGAAAGTGTACCGTATGCTCATTACCATTAACATGAAAAGTGACATTGCCTTTGTTGCAATCAATAACAGCCCCTGCAGTATTAAGAAAAGGCCTTCCAAGAATGATAGGCATACTATCATCCTCGGGAATATCAAGAATAACAAAGTCTGTTAAAATAGTAATGTTTGCAACCACAACAGGCACATCCTCACAAATACCGACAGGTATAGCAGTTGATTTATCAGCCATTTGCAAAGATATTTCTGTAGGTGTCAGCTTATTCAAGTCAAGTCTATGATATAAAGAGAGAGGCATAACACTAACACCAGCTCCAAGATCACATAAAGCAGTTTTAATATAATTTATTTTAATGGAGCAAGGTATAGTAGGTACTCCGGGGTCTCCAAGTTTTTTTGTTATTCCACCCTTAAAAGTATAATTAGCAAGCATGGTGGAAATTTCAGCTTCCAGTATCTTTCTTTTATTAGTAATGATATCCTTCATATATTTAGCATAAGGATTTGTTTTGAGCACATCAGTTAATCGCATACGCAAAAAGATAGGCCTAATCATTTCAGCAAAGCGCTCAAAATCCTCATCATCCTTTTTCTTGGATGGCTTCGGAGGAAAAGGCATGGGTTTCTGAACCCAAGGTTCCCTTTCTTTACCATGTTTCCTAGCAACAAAGTCTCTTTTATCATAACATTGATTCTTTGATTGTGGGTTATCAAGATCAACAGCAGGTTCAATTTCTACATCATTGTCATTACTACGTTGAGCATCATCATGAACATCATACTCAACCTAGCAATAACAATGATGTAGAGATTGAACCTGCCGTTGATCTTAATAACCCACAATCAAAGAATCAGTGTTATGATAAGAGAGACTTCGTTGCTAGGAAGCACGGTAAAGAAAGAGAACCATGGGTTCAGAAACCCATGCCTTTTCCTCCTAAACCATCCAAGAAAAAGGATGATGAGGATTTTGAGCGCTTTGCTGAAATGATTAGACCTATCTTTTTGCGTATGTGTTTGACTGATATGCTTAAAATGAATTATTGTGCTAAGTATATGAAAGATATTGTTACAACTAAAAGAAAGATACCGCAAGCTGAAATTTCCACCATGCTTACCAATTATACTTTTAAAGGTGGAATACCAAAGAAACTAGGAAATCCAAGAGTACCAACTATACCATGCCCCATTAAGAGAAACTATGTTAGAACTGCTTTATGTGATCTTGGAGCCGGTGTTAGTGAAGGAAATATGCCCTAGAGGCAATAATAAAGTTATTATTTATTTCCTTATTTCATGATAAATGTTTATTATTCATGCTAGAATTGTATTAATGATACGTCTCCGTCGTATCTATAATTTTTTATTGTTCCATGCCAATATTCTACAACTTTCATATACTTTTGGCAACTTTTTATACTATTTTTGGGACTAACATATTGATCGAGTGCCCAGTGCCAGTTCCTGTTTGTTGCATGTTTTTTTCTGCAAAATATCCATATCAAATGGAGTCCAAACGGGATAAAAACTAATAGAGATTTTTTTGGAATATATATGATTTTTGGGAAGAAAAATCCACGCGAGATGGTGCCCGAGGGAGGCACGAGGTAGGGGGCGCGCCCCTAACCCTCGTGGCCACACCGTAAGGCAGTTGATGCCCTTCTTTCGCCGCAAGAAAGCTAATATCCGGATAGAGATCGTGTTAAAATTTCAGCCCAATCAGAGTTACGGATTGATACGTCTCCAACGTATCTATAATTTTTGATTTCTCCATGCTATATTATCTACTGTTTTGGACATTATTGGGCTTTATTATCCACTTTTATATTGTTTTTGGGACTAACCTATTAACCGGAGGCCCGGCCCAGAATTGTTGTTTTTGCATGTTTTAGGGTTTCAAAGAAAAGGAATATCAAACGGAGTCCAAACGGAATGAAACCTTCGGGAACGTGATTTTCTCACCAAATACAACTCAGGAGACTTGGACCCTACGTCAAGCCAACTAACAGGAGGCCACGAGGTAGGGGGCGCGCCTGCCCCCCCCCCCCCAGGCGCGCCCTCCACCCTCGTGGGCCTCCTGTTGCTCCATCGACGTACTTCTTCCTCCTATATATATCCACGTACCCCCAAACGATCAGAACAGGAGCCAAAACCCTAATTCCACCGCTATAACTTTCTGTATCCACGAGATCCCATCTTGGGGCCTGTTCCGGAGCTCCGCCGGAGGGGGCATCGATCATGGAGGGCTTCTACATCAACACCATAGCCTCTCCGATGAAGTGTGAGTAGTTTACTTCAGACCTACGGGTCCATAGTTACTAGCTAGATGGCTTCTTCTCTCTTTTTGGATCTCAATACAAAGTTCCCCCCCTCTCTTGTGGAGATCTATTCGATGTAATCTTCTTTTTGCGGTGTGTTCGTTGAGACCGATGAATTGTGGGTTTATGATCAAGTCTATCTATGAATAATATTTGAATCTTCTCTGAATTCTTTTATGTATGATTGGTTATCTTTGCAAGTCTCTTCGAATTATCTGTTTGGTTTGGCCTACTAGATTGATCTTTCTTGCAATGGGAGAAGTGCTTAGCTTTGGGTTCAATCTTGCGATGTCCTTTCTCGGTGACAGTAAGGGCAGCAAGGCACGTATTGTATTGTTGCCATCGAGGATAACAAGATGGGGTTTTCTTCATATTGCAGGAGTCTATCCCTCTACATCATGTCATCTTGCTTAAGGCGTTACTCTGTTTTTAACTTAATACTCTAGATGCATGCTGGATAGCGGTCGATGAGTGGAGTAATAGTAGTAGATGTAGGCAGGAGTCGGTCTACTTGTCTCAGACGTGATTCCTATATACATGATCATACCTAGATATTCTCATAACTATGCTCAATTCTGTCAATTGCTCAACAGTAATTTGTTTACCCACCGTAGAATATTTATGCTCTCGAGAGAAGCCACTAGTGAAACCTATGGCCCCGAGGTCTATCTTTATCATATTAATCTCCTACTACTTGGTTATTTACTTTGCTATTTACTTTGCCTTTATTTTACTTTGCATCTTTATCATAAAAATACCAAAAATATTATCTTATCATATCTATCAGATCTCACTCTCGTAAGTGGCCCTATAGGGATTGACGACCCCTATTTGCGTTGGTTGCGAGGATTTATTTGTTTTGTGCAGGTATGAGGGACTCGCGCGTAGCCTCCTACTGGATTGATACCTTGGTTCTCAAAAACTGAGGGAAATACTTATGCTACTTTGCTGCATCATCCCTTCCTCTTTGGGGAAAACCAACACAGTGCTAAAAGAGGTAGCACAGATCTCCGGGAATATAAGAAACGGTGAAAGGGCAGAATCTGAGAACGCAGAAACAGAGAGAGACAGAGAGACAAATCCAATCTCGGAGGGGCTCTCACCCCTCCCACGCCATGGAGACCAAGGACTAGAGGGGAAACCCTTCTCCCATCTAGGGAGGAGGTCAAGGAATAAGAAGGAGGAGGGGGGCTCTCTCCCCCTCGCTTCTGGTGGCACCCGAGTGCCACCGGGGGCCATCATCATCACCACAATCTTCACCAACAACTTCACCGCCATCATCACCAACTCTTCTCCCCTCTATGCAGCGGTGTAACCTCTCTTACCCGCTGTAATCTCTACTTAAACATGGTGCTCAATGCTATATATTATTTTCCAATGATGTATGGCTATCCTATGATGTTTGAGTAGATCCGTTTTGTCCTATGGGTTATTTGATGATCATGATTGGTTTGAGTTGCATGTTTTATTATTGGTGCTGTTCTATGGTGGTCTTCGTGTCGTGCAAGCGTGAGGGATTTCCGCTGTAGGGTTTGCAATATGTTCATGATTTGCTTATGGCGGGTGGCGTGAGTGACAGAAGCACATACCCGAGTAAGTAGGTTGTTTGCGTATGGGATAAAGAGGACTTGATACTTTAATGCTATGGTTGGGTTTTACCTTAATGATCTTTAGTACTTGCGGATGCTTGCTAGAGTTCCAATCATAAGTGCATATGATCCAAGTAGAGAAAGTATGTTAGCTTATGCATCTCCCTCATATAAAATTACAATAATGATTACCGGTCTAGTTATCGATTGCCTAGGGACAAATAACTTTCTCGTAACAAAAAGCTCTTTACTAAAACTAACTTAGTTGTGTCTTTATCTAAACAGCCCCTACTTTTTATTTACGTGCTCTTTATTATCTTGTAAAACTATCCAAAAACACCTACAAAGTACTTCTAGTTTCATATTTGTTCTAGGTAAAGCGAACGTCAAGCGTGCGTAGAGTTGTATCGGTGGTCGATAGAACTTGAGGGAATATTTGTTCAACCTTTAGCTCCTCGTTGGGTTCAACACTCTTACTTATCAAAAGAGGCTACAATTGATCCCCTATACTTGTGGGTTATCAATTAACTGGAAACATAATACATATGTGAGTACATAGACAAACAGAGTGTCACTAGTATGCCTCTACTTGACTAGCTCGTTAATCAAAGATGGTTATATGTTTCCTAACCATAGACAGGAGTTGTCATTTGAAAAATGGGATCACATCATTAGGAGAATGATGTGATTGACTTGACCCATTCCGTTAGCTTAGCACTTGATCGTTTTAGTTTACTGCTATTGCTTTCTTCATGGCTTATACATGTTCCTATGACTATGAGATTATGCAACTCCCGATTACCAAAGGAACACTTTGTGTGCTACGAAACGTCACAACGTAACTGGGTGATTATAAAGGTGCTCTACAGGTGTCTCCGATGGTACTTGTTGAGTTGGCATAGATCAAGATTAGGATTTGTCACTCCGATTGCCGTAGAGGTATCTCTGGGCCCTCTCGGTAATGCACGTCACTATAAGCCTTGCAAGCAATGTAACTAATGAGTTAGTTGTGTGATGATGCATTACGGAACGAGTAAAGAGACTTGCCAGTAACGAGATTGAACTAGGTATTGAGATACCGACGATCGAATCTCGGGCAAGTAACATACCGATGACAAAGGGAACAACGTATGTTGTTATGCGGTTCGACCGATAAAGATCTTCGTAGAATATGTAGGAGCTAATATGGGCATCCAGGTTCCGCTATTGGTTATTGACCAGAGAAGTCTCTCGGTCATGTCTACATAGTTCTCGAACCCGTAGGGTCCGCACACTTAACGTTCATTGACGATATAATATTTATGAGTTATGTATGTTGGTAACCGAATGTTGTTCGGAGTTCTGGATAAGATCACGGACATGACGAGGAACTCCGGAATGGTCCGGAGATAAAGTTTGATATATGGGATAATAGTGTTTGGTCTCCGAAAGGGTTTCGGAATTCATCGGAAGGGGTTCCGGATGTTTCCCGAAATGTTTGGGTACGAGAACACTTTATTTGGGCCAAAGGGGAAAGCCCACAAGGTTTTTGGAAAGCGCAAAAGGAAGTTTTGCGGAGTCCAGGGGCCAGATGCCGGGAACCCTGGCGTCTGGCCCTGGAGTCCGAGAAGGACTCTTGCCTTTCAGGTGAAACCGACTTTGGGGAGGCTTTTACTCCAAGTTTCGACCCCAAGGCTCAACATATAAATAGAGAGGTAGGGCTAGCACCCAAGACACATCAAGAAACACCAAGCCGTGTGCCGGCAACCCCGTCCCCTCTAGTTTATCCTCCGTAATAGTTTCCGTAGTGCTTAGGCGAAGCCCTGCGGAGATTGTTCTTCACCAACACCGTCACCACGTCGTCGTGCTGCCGGAACTCATCTACTACTTCGCCCCTCTTGCTGGATCAAGAAGGCGAGGACATCATCGAGCTGAACGTGAACGCGGAGGTGCCGTACGTTCGGTACTTGATCGGGACGGGTCGTGAAGGTGTATGACTACATCAACCGCGTTGAGAAACGCTTCCGCTTTCGGTCTATGAGGGTACGTAGACATACTCTCCCCTCTCATTGCTATGCATCAGCATGATCTTGCATGTGTGTAGGAATTGAAATTACTGCGTTCCCCAACAGTTAGTGTTATGCCTCTTTCTTTATATCGTAGACTTGATTTGAATAAGCTAACACCTATTGAAATATCTTTGCAAATGGTCGATAACTCAACTGTTATACCTGTCGGTATTTGTGAGGATGTGCCTGTTGTGGTTGCAAACGTTACTATTTTAGCGGACTTTGTTATTCTTGATATTCCCGAGGACGATAGTATGTCTATTATTCTTGGTAGACCCTTTTTGAATACTGTAGGGGTTGTTATTGATTGCAACAAAGGCAATGTCACTTTTCATGTTAATGGTAATGAGCATACGGTACACTTTCCGAGGAAACAACCTCAAGTCCACAGTATCAATTCTATTGGAAAAACTTCAACAATTACTATTGGAGGTTTTGAATTTCCTCTTCCTACTATCAAGAAGAAATATGATATTCTTATTGTTGGAGACGTGCATATCCCCGTTGAGGTAACTTAGTGTTATTTGAAAATTCTCCTGTTTGATGCGACTTGGAAAGAGTTTGTTAACAAGACTTGATCAACCTTGTTAGTGGATTCCTTTTGATGAGCATGAGATGGATGAAGTTAGAAAGCACAACTCTCTGTATCCTCCTTTTACTTTCTGTTATTTAGATTAAATAAAGCAAAAATAGTGTTTTCTGTTTGTTTTCTGAATTATCCTTGCAATAAAAAATACCCCAAAATTAAAAGTTCTTCAAATGCCCTGAAAATGAAATATGATTTTTTTGTAGAATATTTAAAAATATCTGGCATTGAGAACACACCAGGGGGCCACACCACCTGGCCGCGAGGGTCCAGGGTGCGCCCACCCCCCTCGGGCACGCCCCCTGCCTCGTGGACCCCACGTGGGCCCCCTCCACTTATTCCAACACCCACACCCTTTGTCTTCCTCCAGAAAAAATCATCCCACAGCTCACACCCGAGTTCTAGCTCATCTTGCTGCCATTTTCGATCTCCTAATTCAAAGCTCCATTCACAAAACTGCTTTGGGGGATTGTTCTTCGGTATGTGACTCCTCCAATGGTCCAACTAGTTTTTGTTCTAGTGCTTTATTTATTACAAATTTTTGCTGCTTAGGTGACCCTGTTCTTGAGCTTGCATGTCAAATTTATATGGTCAAAAGTAGTTTTAATGCATGATATAGCCTCTAGGCACTTATGGGAGTAGTTGCTATCAATCTTGTTGAGTTTGATTCACTTTTATTTTGAGTCACTAAAAATTTCAGAAATTTTTCAAAGGAAGAAAAATGTTTAAGAAAATGTACCAAGGTGGTTCCTCAAGAAAGCAAGGACCAAGGCTCGCGATACGTGAGCAGGACTATGAACCACCAAGGGAAGCTCAAGTGCGGCCTTGTGAATGGCCGTCAGAGGACTTTATGGTCCAAGCAGGCATCAAGGATGAATTTGACGCGTATATGCATAATGCTGATCTTGAGGACTTCGTGTCAGATAAGTGCCGGCAATACCACTACCTAACCGATTCCTTTATGATAAGGTTTAAATTTACATCCTCGCGCAATTCTCACACTGTTTTATTTGATCTTTATGATAAATCATATACCATGGACCTAGAAGATTTTAACACTGCTTGCAAACTCCCGCACTGGGGCAATGTTAGTGAACCTCGCAAATCTGAATATAAAGACTTTCTTGCTATTATCACTGTGGGGGAATCTAGGGAAATCACATAAGCTACCATAGGGAGCATTCATTTCCCTTCCATACATTATTTTGCTCTCTTCATTGGTAGATGCATTAACGGTAAAGATGAGGCTTGTCACATGTGTGTTCCAGATCTTAGTGTCCTCAAGAGTGCGGTATTAGGTGATAAACAATATAACTTGGGGGCCATTGTTGCACGAAGGTTGCATCACAACAGTGTAAGTGGAGATTTATTTGGTGGAATTTATGCAACTCGTGTAGCTAATTATCTTAATATACCCATACATGGAAATGATATAGAGTTACCTCCTGCTTACCTAGATTATAATGCAATGGTTCACCATCAGTTTGTTGAGAGGAATGAACAATTCCTCCAGTACCGACTAATCTTTGATAGATGGCGCACCATCCATGTTGCCCTCCCTGCTCCTACTTTCTTTGACTTTCAGGAAAAAAGGAGATATGTTATAACTAGGAAGGAGGCGAACGAGTACGAGAGGAGGACAAAGGCAGCTCGCCTCCAAGCTGTAGCTCGTCAGGCAGTAGCTGCTGCATCTCAGTACGATCCCAGCTACAATTTTGGATATCCGCCAGGCCATCCGTGGCCATAGACCAGCTTAGGCCAAAAGCCTAAGCTTGGGGGTACGTATTTCTCACCGGCATTACATTCATGTTCACACACTCATGCCAGTTGTCGGTGCTCATACTTCTTCATTGTACTATCCATGCTAGTTTATTTTAGTTTCCAGCATTCTTCTTGTGTGTTTGGAAAACCTTAAGAAAACCCAAAAAACTTAGTTGTAGCTTTTAGCTAGTTTACTTTCCATGCTTGTAGTAGTAGTGATTAAAAGAAAACCCAAAAGGATTTCTCATTCTTCTTTTGCTTGTGGGGAGCTTCCCGTGTAAATAGCTTTATTTCTTTTCTTTGGGGGTCGAGACGAGAAGACCATGATGAAAATGTTGAGTGGCTCTCATATGCATTATTGTTGACCTAACCAAGAGCCCATATTACCTTGTCTTCTCCCTTGTATTAAATGCCTATAGATTCCGGCTTAGTCCAATGCATGTGCACTATTATTATTATCCACACCATTTCGGTCATGCAAGTGAAAAGCAATAATGCCGATATATGATGGACTGATTGAGATGAGAGAGAAGCTGGTATGAACTCGACCTATCTTGTTTTTTGTAAATATGATTAGTTCATCATTCCTGATTCAGCCTATTATGAATGAAACATGTTTGCAATGACAATTAGAGATTATAGTTGCTCATACCATGCTTAATTAACTAGGAGTTTATAATGGTTTACCTTGCATGCCAACATGCTATTAAAATGGTTGTGATGTGGTATGATAGGGTGGTATCCTCCTTTGAACGATTCAAGTGGCTTGACTTGGCACATGTTCACGCATGTAGTTGAAACAAAATCAACAATAGCCTCGATGATATTTATGTTCATGGTAAATTATATCCTACTCATGCTTACACTCAATGTTGATTAATTTTCATGCATGTTCATGACGGTTGTCGCTTTCTAGTTGGTCGCTTCCCAGTCTCTTTCTAGCCTTCACTTGTACTAAGCGGGAATATTGCTTGTGCATCCACTTCCATAAACCCCAAAAATTATTCCATATGAGTCCACCATACCTTCCTATATGCGGTATCTACCTGCCGTTCCAAGTAAATTTGTATGTGCCAAACTCTAAACCTTCAAATGAAATTCTATTTTGTATGCTCGAATAGCTCATGTATCAACTAGGGTTGTCTATATCTTCCATGCTAGGTGGGTTATTCTCACGAGGAGCGGACTCTGCTCCTCATTCAGGAGAAAATGGCTGGTAACTGGGATGCCCAGTCCCATGCTTAAATTAAAATAATTGCAAACAAAACTCCCACAGGATTGTTGTTAGTTGGAGGCACCCGTTGTTTCGGACAAGCCATGGATTGATGTTTGTTGGTGGTGGGGGAGTATAAACTTTACCATTCTGTTTGGGAACCGCCTATAATGTGTGTAGCATGGAAGATATAGAGATCTCTCGGTTGTTATGTTGACAATGAAAGTATATCACTCAAAATATTATTCATCTCTATTTCAAAACTCGAGCTCTGGCACCTCTACAAATCCCTGCTTCCCTCTGCGAAGGGCCTATCTATTTACTTTATGTTGAGTTATCATCCTCTTATTAAAAAGCACCAGTTGGAGAGCACCGCTGTCATGTGCATGCATTGCTATTAATTTACATTGAGTATGATTGTGACTGGATCTCTTTTACCATGAATTACAATGTCTAGTCAGTCCTTGATCTTCACAGGTGCTCTGCATTTATGTTTTGCGGTCTCAGAAAGGGCTAGCGAGATACCATCTTGTTATATCATATTATGATTGTTTTGAGAAAGTGTTGTCATCCGAGATTTGTTATTATTGCTCGCTAGTTGATTATGCCATTGATATGAGTAAACATGAGACCTAAATGTTATTGTGAATATAGTTAGTTCATAATCTTTGCTGAAAACTTGAATGCTGGCTTTACATATTTGCAACAACAAGATCAAATAGAGTTTGTAAACGTTTTTCTTTATCACTTTCAGTTTGTCAACTGAATTGTTTGAGGACAAGCAAATGTTTAAGCTTGGGGGCGTTAATACGTCTCCATCATATCTACTTTTTCAAACACTTTTGACCTTGTTTTGGACTCTAACTTGCATGATTTGAATGGAACTAACCCAGACTGACGCTGTTTTCAGCAGAATTGTCATGGTGTTATTTTTGTGCAGAAATAGAAGTTCTCGGAATGACCTGAAAATCAACGGAGACACGTTTTGGAATAAATAAAAACACTGGCGAAAGAGTCAACACCAGGGGGCCCACACCCTGTCAACGAGGGTGCAGGGCGCGCCCCCTACCTCATGGGCCCCCTGAGGCTCCACTGACGTCAACTCCAACTCTATATATTCACGTTCGGGGAGAAAAAAATCAGAGAGAAGGATTCATCGTGTTTTATGATACGGAGCCACCGCCAAGCCCTAATCTCTCTCGGGAGGGCTGATCTGGAGTCTGTTCGGGGCTCCGGAGAGGGGAATCCGTCGCCATCGTCATCATCAACCATCCTCCATCACCAATTTCGTGATGCTCACCGTCGTGCGTGAGTAATTCCATCGTAGGCTTGTTGGACGGTGATGGGTTGGATGAGATTTATCATGTAATCGAGTTAGTCTTGTTAGGGTTTGATCCCTAGTATCCACTATGTTCTGAGATTGATGTTGCTATGACTTTTCTATGCTTAATGCTTGTCACTAGGGCCCGAGTCCCATGATTTCAGATCTGAACCTATTATGTTTTCATCAATATATGAGAGTTCTTGATCCTATCTTGCAAGTCTATAGTCACCTATTATGTGTTATGATCCGTTAACCTCGAAGTGACAATAATCGGGATACTTACCGGTGATGGCCGTAGTTTGAGGAGTTAATGTATTCACTATGTGTTAATGCTTTGGCCCGGTACTCTATTAAAAGGAGGCCTTAATATCCCTTAGTTTCCGCTAGGACCCCGCTGCCACGGGAGGGTAGGACAAAAGATGGCATGCAAGTTCTTTTCCATAAGCACGTATGACTATATTCGGAATACATGCCTACATTACATTGATGAACTTGAGCTAGTTTTGTGTCACCCTATGTTATAATTGTTGCATGAGGAATCGCATCCAACATAATTATCCATCACTGATCCATTGCCTACGAGCTTTTCACATATTGATCTTTGCTTAGTTACTTTTCCGTTGCCACTGTTACAATTAATACAAAACTGGTATTGTTACTTTTGCCACCGTTACGATACTTTGCTACTAAATACTTTGCTGCAGATATTAAGTCTTTTAGGTGCGGTTGAATTGACAACTCAATTGTTAATACTTGAGAATATTCTTTGGCTCCCATTGTGTTGAATCAATAAATTTGGGTTGAATACTCTACCCTCGAAAACTGTTGCGATCCCCTATACTTGTGGGTTATCATGTACACGCCCAGAATCAGAATAAAGATGTGATAGGGTAGATTGGTCTTTACCAACAAACACAACGAAGAAGAGATGTTGATGAAGACGTGCGGGTTCTCGTAGCTATGTTAAACATCCAAACCACGAGAATTTTTTCCGATCTAGGACTGAACGTACGATCCTTCTACGGTATGCACGTGTTCCATGTTAGCGGTTTAGCAACACTTCTTCATCCAAGATGAAGAGTAACCGAAGAACAAGAGAGAGGTGGTGCAACCAAACGGCATGGAGAAATGTAAAGAGAGGGAGGGAAGGCGCAGTCAGAAAGCCAGATGGTTTGGAGGGTAACCCTTCCCCTCTATTTGTAGTCGCCAGGGAAGGACATGACTTGGAGGAGGGGTTCCTCCTCGTAGGGACGACGCATCAGGGAGGGGTGGTGCCCTCCCTGTTGGGGAACGTAGTAATTTCAAAAAAATTCCTATGCACACACAAGATCATGGTGATGCATAGCAACGAGAGGGGAGAGTGTTGTCTACATACCCTCGTAGACCGGCAACGGAAGCGTTGACACAACGGAAGCGATTTCACCCGGAACGTTTCCGATATCCAAATATAGGCTTCCAATATATCAATCTTTATGTCTCGACCATTTCGAGACACCTCTTCATGTCCGTGATCACATTCGGGACTCCGAACAACCTTCGGTACATCAAAACACAAAAACCCTAATTACGGTCGTCACCGAACTTTAAGCGTGCGGACCCTACGGGTTCGAGAACTATGTAGACATGACCAAGACACGTCTCCGGTCAATAACTAATAGCGGAACCTGGATGCTCATATTGGCTCCTACATATTCTACGAAGATCTTTATCGGTCAGACCGCATAACAACATACGTTGTTCCCTTTGTCATCGGTATGTTACTTGCCCGAGATTCGATCGTCGGTATCTTAATACCTAGTTCAATCTCATTACTGGCAAGTCTCTTTACTCGTTCTGTAATACATCATCCCGCAACTAAATTATTAGTTGCAATGCTTGCAAGGCTTGAGTGATGTGCATTACCGAGAGGGCCCAGAGATACCTCTCCGACAATCGGAGTGACAAATCCTAATCTCGAAATACGCCAACCCAACAAGTACCTTCGGAGACACCTGTAGAGCACCTTTATAATCACCCAGTTACGTTGTGACGTTTGGTAGCACACAAAGTGTTCCTCCGATAAACGGGAGTTGCATAATCTCATAGTCATAGGAACATGTATAAGTTATGAAGAAAGCAATAGCAACAAACTAAACGATCAAGTGCTAAGCTAACGGAATGGGTCAAGTCAATCACATCATTCTCCTAATGATGTGATCCCGTTAATCAAATGACAACTCATGTCTATGGTTAGGAAACATAACCATCTTCGATCAACGAGCTAGTCAAGTAGAGGCATACTAGTGACACTCTGTTTGTCTATGTATTCACACATGTATCATGTTTCCGGTTAATACAATTCTAGCATGAACAATAAACATTTATCATGATATAAGGAAATAAATAATAACTTTATTATTGCCTCTAGGGCATATTTCCTTCAGTCTCCCACTTGCACTAGAGTCAATAATCTAGATTACATAGTAATGATTCTAACACCCATGGAGCCTTGGTGCTGATCATGTTTTGCTCGTGGAAGAGGCTTAGTCAGCGGGTCTGCAACATTCAGATCCGTATGTATCTTGCAAATTTCTATGTCTCCCACTTGGACTAAATCCCGAATGGAATTGAAGCATCTCTTGATGTGCTTGGTTCTCTTGTGAAATCTGGATTCCTTCGCCAAGGCAATTGCACCAGTATTGTCACAAAAGATTTTCATTAGACCTGATGCACTAGGTATGACACCTAGATCGGATATGAACTCCTTCATCCAGACTCCTTCATTTGCTGCTTCCGAAGCAGCTATGTACTCTTCTTCACATGTAGATCCCGCCACGACGCTTTGTTTAGAACTGCACCAACTGACAGCTCCACCATTCAGTATAAACACGTATCTGGTTTGCGATTTAGAATCGTCCGGATCAGTGTCAAAGCTTGCATCAACGTAACCATTTACAGTGAGCTCTTTGTCACCTCCATATACGAGAAACATATCCTTAGTCCTTTTCAGGTATTTCAGGATGTTCTTGACCGCTGTCCAGTGATCCACTCCTGGATTACTTTGGTACCTCCCTGCTAGACTTATAGCAAGGCACACATCAGGTCTGGTACACAGCATTGCATACATGATAGAGCCTATGGCTGAAGCACAGGGAACATCTTTCATTTTCTCTCTATCTTCTGCGGTGGTCGGACATTGAGTCTTACTCAACTTCACACCTTGTAACACAGGCAAGAACCCTTTCTTTGCTTGATCCATTTTGAACTTCTTCAAAACCTTGTCAAGGTATGTGCTTTGTGAAAGTCCAATTAAGCGTCTTGATCTATCTCTATAGATCTTAATGCCCAATATGTAAGCAGCTTCACCGAGGTCTTTCATTGAAAAACTCTTATTCAAGTATCCCTTTATGCTATCCAGAAATTCTATATCATTTCCAATCAATAATATGTCATCCACATATAATATCAGAAATGCTACAGAGCTCCCACTCACTTTCTTGTAAATACAGGCTTCTCCAAAAGTCTGTACAAAACCAAATGCTTTGATCACACTATCAAAGCATTTATTCCAACTCCGAGAGGCTTGCACCAGTCCATAAATGGATTGCTGGAGCTTGCACACTTTGTTAGCTCCCTTTGGATCGACAAAACCTTCTGGTTGCATCATATACAACTCTTCTTCCAGAAATCCATTCAGGAATGCAGTTTTGACATCCATTTGCCAAATTTCATAATCATAAAATGCGGCAATTGCTAACATGATTCGGACAGACTTAAGCATCGCTACGGGTGAGAATGTCTCATCGTAGTCAATCCCTTGAACTTGTCGAAAACCTTTCGCAACAAGTCGAGCTTTGTAGACAGTAACATTTCCGTCAGCGTCAGTCTTCTTCTTGAAGATCCATTTATTCTCAATTGCTTGATGATCAACGGGCAAGTCAACCAAAGTCCACACTTTGTTCTCATACATGGATCCAATCTCAGATTTCATGGCTTCTAGCCACTTTGCGGAATCTGGGCTCACCATTGCTTCTTCATAGTTCGTAGGTTCATCATGATCTAGTAGCATGACTTCCAGAACAGGATTACCGTACCACTCTGGCACGGATCTTACTCTGGTTGATCTACGAGGTTCGATAGTAACTTGATCTGAAGTTTCATGATCATTATCATTAGCTTCCTCACTAATTGGTGTAGGTGTCATAGAAACCAGTTTCTGTGATGTACTACTTTCCAATATGGGAGCAGGTACAGTTACCTCATCAAGTTCTACTTTTCTCACACTCACTTCTTTCGAGAGAAACTCCTTCTCTAGAAAGGATCCATTCTTAGCAACGAAAGTCTTGCCTTCGGATCTGTGATAGAAGGTGTACCCCAACAGTTTCCTTTGGGTATCCTATGAAGACACATTTCTCCGATTTGGGTTCGAGCTTATCAGGTTGAAGCTTTTTCACATAAGCATCGCAGCCCCAAACTTTCAGAAACGACAACTTTGGTTTCTTGCCAAACCACAGTTCATAAGGTGTCGTCTCAACGGATTTCGATGGTGCCCTATTTAACGTGAATGCAACCGTATCTAAAGCATAACCCCAAAATGATAGTGGTAAATCTGTAAGAGACATCATAGGTCGCACCATATCTAGTAAACTACGATTTCGACGTTCGGACACACCATTACGCTGTGGTGTTCCGGGTGGCGTGAGTTGAGAAACTATTCCGCATTGTTTCAAATGTAGACCAAACTCGTAACTCAAATATTTTCCTCCACGATCAGATCGTAGAAACTTTATTTTCTTGTTACGATGATTTTCAACTTCACTCTGAAATTCTTTGAACTTTTCAAATGTTTCAGACTTATGTTTCATTAAGTGGAAATACCCATATCTGCTTAAATCATCTGTGAAGGTGAGAAAATAACGATATCTGTCACGAGCCTCAATATTCATCGGACCACATACATCTGTATGTATGATTTCCAACAAATCCGTTGCTCTCTCCATAGTACCGGATAATGGCGTTTTAGTCGTCTTGCCCATGAGGCACGGTTCGCAAGTACCAAGTGATTCATAATCAAGTGATTCCAAAAGTCCATCAGTATGAAGTTTCTTCATGCGCTTTACACCGATATGACCTAAACGGCAGTGCCACAAATAAGTTGCACTATCATTATCAACTCTGCATCTTTTGGCTTCAACATTATGAATATGTGTATCACTACTATCGAGATTCATTAAAAATATACCACTCTTCAAGGGTGCATGACCATAAAAGATATTACTCATATAAATAGAACAGCCATTATTCTCTGATTTAAATGAATAACCGTCTCGCATCAAACAAGATCCAGATATAATGTCCATGCTCAACGCTGGCACCAAATAACAATTATTTAGGTCTAAAACTAATCCCGAAGGTAGATGTAGAGGTAGCATGCCGACCGCGGTCACATCGACTTTGGAATCATTTCCCATGCGCATCGTCACCTCGTCCTTTGCCAGTGTTCGCTTAATCCGTAGTCCCTGTTTAGAGTTGCAAATGTTAGCAACGGAACCAGTATCAAATACCCAGGTGCTACTGCGAGCTCTAGTAAGGTACACATCAATAACATGTATATCACATATACCTTTGTTCACCTTGTCATCCTTCTTATCCGCCAAATACTTGGGGCAGTTCCGCTTCCAGTGTCCAGTCTGCTTGCAGTAGAAGCACTCAGTTTCAGGCTTAGGTCCAGATTTGGGTTTCTTCTCCTGAGCAGTAACTTGCTTACTATTCTTCTTGAAGTTCCCCTTCTTCTTCCCTTTGCCCTTTTTCTTGAAACTGGCGGTCTTGTTGACCATCAACACTTGATGGTCCTTCTTGATTTCTACCTCCGCAGCCTTTAGCATTGCGAAGAGCTCGGGAATTGTCTTATCCATCCCTTGCATGTTATAGTTCATCACGAAGCTCTTGTAGCTTGGTGGCAGTGATTGAAGAACTCTGTTAACGACACTATCAACAGTAAGATTAACTCCCAATTGAGTCAAGTGATTATGATACCCAGACATTTTGAGTATATGTTCACTGACAGAACTATTCTCCTCAATCCGAGCATTTGCTTGAAATATTAACTTCAACTCCTGGAACATCTCATATGCTCCATGACGTTCAAAATGTCGTTGAAGTCCCGATTCTAAGCCGTAAAGCATGGCACACTGAACTATCGAGTAGTCATCAGCTTTGCTCTGCCAGACGTTCATAACATCTGGTGTTGCTCCAGCAGCAGACCTGGCACCTAGCGGTGCTTCTAGGACGTAATTCTTCTGTGCAGCAATGAGGATAATCCTCAAGTTACGGACCCAGTCCGTGTAATTGCTACCATCATCTTTCAACTTTGCTTTCTCAAGGAACGCATTAAAATTCAATGGAACAACATCACGGGCCATCTATCTACAATCAAACATAGACAAGCAAGATACTATCAGGTACTACGTTCATGATAAATTTAAGTTCAATTAATCATATTACTTAAGAACTCCCACTTAGAAAGACATCCCTCTAATCTTCTAAGTGATCACGTGATCCAAATCAACTAAACCATAACCGATCATCACGTGAAATGGAGTAGCTTTCAATGGTGAACATCAATATGTTGATCATATCTACTATATGATTCACGCTCGACCTTTCGGTCTTAGTGTTCCGAGGCCATATCTACATATGCTAGGCTCATCAAGTTTAACCTGAGTATTCTGCGTGTGCAAAACTGGCTTGCACCCGTTGTATATGGACGTAGAGCTTATCACACCCGATCATCACGTGGTGTCTGGGCACGACGAACTTTGGCAACGGTGCATACTCAAGGAGAACAGTTTTATCTTGAAATTTAGTGAGAGATCATCTTGTAATTCTACCGTCAATCAAAGCAAGATAAGATGCATAAAAGATAAACATCACATGCAATCAATATAAGTGATATGATATGGCCATCATCATCTTGTGCTTGTGATCTCCATCTCCGAAGCACCGTCATGATCACCATCGTCACCGGCGCGACACCTTGATCACCATCGTAGCATCATTGTCGTCTCGCCAATCTTATGCTTCCACGACTATCGCTACCGCTTAGTGATAAAGTAAAGCATTACAGCGCAATTGCATTGCATACAATAAAGCGAAAACCATATGTCTCCTGCCAGTTGCCAATAACTCGGTTACAAAACATGATCATCTCATACAATAAAATTTAGCATCATGTCTTGACCATATCACATCACAACATGCCCTGCAAAAACAAGTTAGACGTCCTCTACTTTGTTGTTGCAAGTTTTACGTGGCTGCTATGGGCTTAGCAAGAACCGTTCTTACCTACGCATCAAAACCACAACGATAGTTTGTCAAGTTGGTGTTGTTTTAACCTTCGCAAGGACCGGGCGTAGCCACACTTGGTTCAACTAAAGTTGGAGAAACTGACACCCGCCAGCCACTTGTGTGCAAAGCACGTCGGTAGAACCAGTCTCGCGTAAGCGTACGCGTAATGTCGGTCCGGGCCGCTTCATCCAACAATACCGCCGAACCAAAGTATGACATGCTGGTAAGCAGTATGACTTATATCGCCCACAACTCACTTGTGTTCTACTCGTGCACAACATCAACGCATAAAACCTAGGCTCGGATGCCACTGTTGGGGAATGTAGTAATTTCAAAAAAAAATCCTACGCACATACAAGATCATGGTGATGCATAGCAACGAGAGGGGAGAGTGTTGTCTACGTACCCTCGTAGACCGGCAACGGAAGCGTTGACACAACGTAGAGGAAGTAGTCGTACATCTTCCCGATCCGACCGATCCAAGTACTGAACGTACGGCACCTCCGAGTTATGCACACGTTCAACTCGGTGACGTCCCTCGACCTCCATCCAGCAAAACATTGAGGGAGAGTTTATGATGTTCTACCGACGCAGGGCTTCGCCTAAGCACCGCTACGATATGATCGAGGTGGAATATGGTGGAAGGGGGCACCGCACACGGCTAAGGAACGATCACGAAGATCAACTTGTGTGTCATGGGGTGCCCCTTGCCCCCGTATATAAAGGAGGGAGAGGGGGAGGTGCGTCCGGCCCTAGGGGTGCGCCTGGAGGAGTCCTACTCCCACCGGGAGTAGGACTCCCCCCTCTTGCCTTGTTGGAAAAGGAAGGGGGAAAGGAGAAAGAGGAAAGGGGGGCGCCGCCCCCCTTCCTTGTCCTATTTGGACTAGGGGGGAGGGGGCGCGCGGCCTGCCCTGGCCGGCCCTCCTCTTCTCCCTTATGGCCCATGTAGGCCCAATAACCCCCGGGGGGTTCCGGTAACCCCCCGGTACTCCGGTAAAATCTCGATTTCACCCGAAACATTTCCAATATCCAAATATAGGCTTCCAATATATCAATCTTTATGTCTCGACCATTTCGAGACACCTCGTTATGTCCGTGATCACATCCGGGACTCCGAACAACCTTCGGTACATCAAAACACAAAAACCCTAATTACGATCGTCACCGAACTTTAAGCGTGCGGACCCTACGGGTTCGAGAACTATGTAGACATGACCGAGACACGTCTCCGGTCAATAACCAATAGCGGAACCTGGATGCTCATATTGGCTCCTACATATTCTACGAAGATCTTTATCGGTCAGACCGCATAACAACATACGTTGTTCCCTTTGTCATCGGTATGTTACATGCCCGAGATTCGATCGTCGGTATCTTAATACCTAGTTCAATCTCGTTACCGGCAAGTCTCTTTACTCGTTCCGTAATACATCATCCCGCAACTAACTTATTAGTTGCAATGCTTGCAAGGCTTGAGTGATGTGCATTACCAAGAGGGCCCAGAGATACCTCTCCGACAATCGGAGTGACAAATCCTAATCTCGAAATACGCCAACCCAACAAGTACCTTCGGAGACACCTGTAGAGCACCTTTATAATCACCCAGTTACGTTGTGATGTTTGGTAGCACACAAAGTGTTCCTCCGGTAAACGGGAGTTGCATAATCTCATAGTCATAGGAACATGTATAAGTTATGAAGAAAGCAATAGCAACAAACTAAACGATCAAGTGCTAAGCTAACGGAATGGGTCAAGTCAATCACATCATTCTCCTAATGATGTGATCCCGTTAATCAAATGACAACTCATGTCTATGGTTAGGAAACATAACCATCTTCGATCAACGAGCTAGTCAAGTATAGGCATACTAGTGACACTCTGTTTGTCTATGTATTCACACATGTATTATGTTTCCGGTTAATACAATTCTAGCGTGAATAATAAACATTTATCATGATATAAGGAAATAAATAATAACTTTATTATTGCCTCTAGGGCATCTTTCCTTCACTCCCAACCCTAGCTGCCCCCATCTGCTTGGCCCCCTAGTCCGAGGAGGGGGGGTCACATCACTTATGGTCCCATTTGGCCCAAGTGGCTGCCATCCCTTGGGTCAGCCACATGGTTGTAGATGGTTACATATATTTATATTATTACAAATATGTAGTCCAATGCAATCTACACGAGCTTCGCCTTGGATCGCGAAACATCACTATGTGGTGATGGCGAAAATTTGATTGTACCTTTGCAAGCCTTCGTCTCTCAAAAGTTTATATTCTTCCTACTTTTCTTGATTTTTTATGAGTTCGAGGAGGCTCCTCCAACTTCCAACATAAAATATGCGATCCCGCCCTTTTGCAATTTACAAGTGGGTTAGCCCAAGAACTGTATAAAAAATATTAAATAGAACACAGAAAGAGGGTAACTAAAATCAAAAGGATTAGATATGTTTAGGACTTTTTAGAGTCCTTCTATATAGCATAAACACAAATTCCCATGATTGTACTTGTTCCAGAATCACGCTACATTGCGAAAAGCCTTGCCATTGGTATTTTTACAAGTAAATGTCACGAGTTCTTACAGACGGGTCATCTGTCAATGATCTCTTTTCATAGCCAACACGTGGGTGGATAGTAGATATGAGAGAAGACCATGCCATCACCGAAATGCATGCCTTTGTTTATTTACCATCTAGATGAGTTGTTTATGTATTTCTATTCAGGGTTGTTTATATAAATTAATGCTTCTAATATGATGCAAACACACATGAAAAGTTGTATGCATGTATGGGTGCACAGCTCCCTTGGTGCCTGACATGGCCCATTGTGTCTTTAGAACAAATACTAAATGTGGTTAGTGGGATTAGTATCTGGAGATTATTGTTCGGTAGGGAGTAGTAAACAGACCAAAAAGGACTAAAGTGCGTTTCCATACGACAGCTGGGAAGCCAATGGAAGAACACGTGCACATGAGAACTAGTAGGTAGTGAAGTCCAGTCGGATGTGTGTGTCTTGGAGCTGCGAGTTAGTCTATATCTACACACCCCCTATGAACAAAGATACAAAGATAATATAGATGATGACTAGGCGGATGAGTACTTCATTGTGTTTCCTTATAATACTTCTTATCATCACTCATTCACATGTCATGTATGGATGTGACGATCTTTCCATTTTACCTTTATTAACATCCTTTGTCATGATCGATGCGATTGCATCTTGTAAGCATGATAACACATTTGTTGGTTGGCACACAAAAGTCTGGAGCAAAGGAAGTAACTCCTTAACTCTTGCAATTTTGGAAGGTGAAGTTGCTTGGTTGGTACACCTAAACCCAAAGCAAAATATGTTACTAATTTCTTTTCCAAGTTTGGAAGATAGTAAGGGAGTGTTTGGTTCGTGTCCTGGACCAAATTTGCCTAGCCTGAGACCTCCCTGAGATCGGCCTGGACACTGTTTGGTTCGTGCCTGAGTACCTGAAGCTAGCCTGGCCTAGAAACGAAAAGACACCATTAGCCTGTCTTGGGAATATCCCATCACCATTAGCCTGGCTCAGGCTGACGAGAAAGGACGCCTAGTTGCTGCCTGGGTCTGCCTGGGAGTACTAATCATGCATGAGAGGATCAAAAGTAAATTAATAGGCTGATGTGACATGTGTAACCCATCACCGGGTGTGGAGGCGAACCAAACAGGGCTTGCCTGCCCAGGCATAAAGCTGTTGTTTCCCAGGCCCGAGCCAGGCACTTGAATTTTTCAGGCACGTCACCCATGACGGCAACCAAACAACCCCTAAATTACAAGCTCTATTGTGGAGCACAAAAAAATCAAGAGCAAAGTACGTTTCTAAAAGTTTGGAAGGGAGTAAATTCTTGCTTGGTTGGTATACAGAAGTCTCGGGCAAAGTAACTCCTTTCTTACAAATTTGGAAAATAGTAAATGTGTGTCTGGTTGATATGCAAAAGTCCGGGTCAAAATAAGTAACTTCTTCCTTTTCATAAGTTTGGAAGATGGTAAATTCTTGTGGTTGGTCTACAGAATTTAGGGGCAAAGTAAGTGACTTCTTTGTTTTTGTAAGTTTGGAAGATCATAAATTCTTGTGGTTGATCTACATGATTTAGGGGCAAAGTAAGTGGCTCCTTTTTTTCAAGTTTAGAAAATAGTAAATTGTTGTCTGGTTGGTATGCTAGCAGAAGTCCAGGGCAAAGTAAGTAGTACATTCTTGTCTGGTTGATATCTAGGGGCAAAGTAAGTAACTTCTTTCTTCTTGCAAGTTTGGAAGATAGTAAATTCTTACTTGGTGTTATCAAAAAAATAGGGAACAAAATAAGTGACTCCTTTCTTTGTCATAAGTTTGGAAGGTAGTAAATTCTTTTCTAGCATATACTATTGTGCTTCAAAATGCACATGCAAAATGTGATTGCATTGCGTTGGGTCGGAGCAACTTCCTTGGCGGCTGATGTGGCCCACCATGACCTTACAAGCAAATATGAAATGTGGTCGATGAGATTGCTCAGTAGAGTAGTAACAGAACAAAGGAAAGCTATAGTGCATTTTCCATCTAGTGGGTGGGAAGGCGGAATGGAAGAGCACATGGGCACAAAAAAAAGTTGGTGTTGAAGTGAAGTCCAACCGAGCAAGTTTGGCTTAGAGCATATGATTAGTTTGTCTATGTCTATCATCGTTGTCATTGTCTTTATGTTCATATCTCTCCAAAAAAAAAGATAGATAAATAAACAAGTACTTCATCACTCAAAAAGTCTGTGACGATTTTTATCCGTTTTTCTGAAAATTAACTGGAGAACTATCTTTCTTTACAGATTAGGCAAATCTTTTGCCTCCGCTTAAAAAAAGGTAGTCCTATGTGACTTGTAGTGATAAGAAAAATAGATGGATTTTTGCAAAAAAAAGAATGGAAATAAAACTGAGTAATAGCCTTTTGCCCCCCAAAAAGAATGTGAACAAATGCACACAAAACCGAGAATATGCAGTGAATAAGCGTGGTCGGCAGGCCGTAAATTAACTGGAGAACTTTTTTTTACAGATTAGGCAAATCTTTCTTTCCGTTTAAAAAAAATAGACTTAAGTGGCCTGTAGTTATAAGAAAAAATAGGATGGGTTTTTGCAAAAAGAAAGATGGAAATGAAACAGAGTAATAGCCTTTTGACCCCAAAAAAGGAATGTGAAGAAGTGCACACAAAACCGAGAATTTGCAGTGAATAATTGTTGCCTTTATTCTGCAAACAAACTGGGCTGGGCCTGCACAAAATTAATTGGCGGATGCTGTGGCCCGTCATCGACAAAAAAGGAGTGGGAAATAATCATGTGGGCAAAGCCCACATGATTTCTAGTCATGCCCGATAACCACTCCGGCACGACCACTTTGATGCAATATTTTGTTCCGGTATTCTAGATTCTTGCATTCTGTAGTGTGCATATTCCAAGTTCGATGGTATAAATATTATTTTTTGTTGTAAAAAAACAGAGTATAACGCAATCCCACATGCTGACATGACGGTACTGAAGATTGAACATGGAGATTTCAACTGTAAAGCTAAACAAAGCGAGACACATTTGGCTAGACTTCGCTTCACTAGCTGCCATTTTTTCGTGCATATGTGTTCTTTCATTTCGGCTGCCCACCTGTTGTAGGAAAATGCATTCTGCCTTTTCATAGTTCGGTAATTATTTGTAGCAAACAACCCCCCAAGTATTATTTGTCATGTAAGGCTTGGGAGGTATATGGAACACGTTGCACTTTCAAGAATCTCTACATTCAGTTTCATGCGCAACAAAATATTACAATTATATGATGGGCATTTTCGTGTGTTCAATAATGTGTGCCACCTCCATCTTCTTTTTGAGCCTTCCAGACAAGCGACTTTGAGGAACAAATAGACAGCAAAAAAAGAGATGATGACTACGGAGGTAAGTTCTTCATTTCGTTTCCATGTAGTCCTCTTTATTGCCACTCATTCACACTCCACATAGGGCTTCAACGTCTATTCCCATTACATTGTTATTCTCACCACATGTCATGTTGTCGATGCCATTGCATATCGTGAGCATGATAATGTACACATTAATTGGTATACAAAAGCTAGGAAGAAAGTGAGTAAATTGTTTATTTTTGCGGGTTTGGAAGGTAGTACATTATTGCCTTGTAATATGTTGCAAAATGCATATGAATTTTGTGATTAAATATGTCATGGACTGCACAATTTCCTTGCTTGCTGCTGTGGCCCATCATGGCCTTCAGATCAAGATGAAACATGGTTGTCGACATTAAAATCTAGAGGTTGTTTGGTAGAGAGTAGTGACCTAACCGGAAAAAGGCCAGAGTGCACTTTCCCACTACAGGTGTGAAGCCGAAACGGAAGACCATGTGTGCACCGAAAAATAGTAGGCAATGACATGCAATCCATCCAAACGATTTTGGTGTATAGTGTAGGATTGACTAATCCATCTATATCTTCATATCCTTTGTCATCTTAATCTCCATGGGTCTACGAAAAAGATAGATGATGACTATGTAGTCATCATCCTTATCTCCTGGCTCCATGAAACCAAAAAAAAAAAAAGATAAGGGATAGATAGATGATGACTATGCAAGCTAGTACTCCATTTTGTTTTGTTTTGTTTGTTTCCATTACGATGTTTTCTATTATTACACACAACATACTACTCAGAAATTGTGATTTGTGGTGAGTAATAATGTATTCAGGCAATGACGAAAAGTTCTATTTCTATTATTTTTTTCAAGTACTGGCCTTCCCCAAGAAGCAAACAATAATGTATATGGGATGTGCGGTGATAAAAAAATATAAGGAAAACAAACCCAGTAGGTAGTGAGTAATTGTCGCCTCATACGACGACACTGCAAGATGCCCATGAAAATTGTGATTTAATTTTGGTCGGGCCTTCACGAAATCCTTGTTAGTCGCAATTTGGTTTGGACTTACACAAAAAATCTTGGTGGATGTGGCCCATCATACTTTCAAAACAAAATAAAAAGATTGAAAACTACTTTCAGGTATACTAGGTGCAAACTTAAACAATCTCAACTAAAAAACTATACCTTTTTACTTGATGTGAAGAAAAATAGATATTACGCATGCAGATTAACAACCATCTACTCGATAGTTTTGGAATTTTAATTGGAAATAATAAAACACGAATAACATTTGAATGACATAATTGTGGCTTTCCAATCCAGAACCACAATCTCCATCTCACACACATCAATTATTTGTTTATATAAGTAAAAGCTTTCAACTCAAAACACCCAATTTTGATGGGGGAACTTTCTACTTGTAAGTTGCGTTGGGATTTTTTCGAAGAGGAAGGGTGAAGCAATATAGTAGCTGGTAAGTATTTCTATCAGTGAGAACCAATGTTATCGAACCAATAGTAGAATCATACAAAGCCTAGTGAACAGCACCTACACACACAAGTGCAAATACTTGCACCCAACGCGGGCAAGATGGTCGTCAATTGCAAAGTAAAATAAAAAAAGTACAATTGCAGCAAGGTATTTTTGGTTTTAGTAATATGATAAAAGTAGACCCGGGGGCCATAGTTTCCACTACGACCTTCTCTCTTCAAACATAGCATATGGCGGGTACACAAAATATTGTTGGACAACTGATAGAAAAGGCGCATAGTTATGATGATATTCATGACATGATCATGTATATAGGCATTACGTTTGTGACAAGTAGACCGAAACGATTTTGCATCTACTACTATTACTCACCAGTCGACCGCTATCTAGCATGCATGTATGATATTAACTTCATGACAAACAAAGTAACGCCTTAAGCAAAATGATATAATGTAGACAAAATAAAGTCAAGCAATATGATTAAACCCCGTCGTTTTACCCTTAATGGTAACAATACAATACGTGCCTCGCTACCCCTACTATCACTGGGTGAGGACACCGCAATATTGAACCCATTACAAAGCACCTCTCGCAGTTAAGATAAATCAATCTAGTTGGCCAAACCAAACAGATAGATTGGAGAGAAATACAAAGCTATAACAATCATGTATAATAAAGTTCAAAAAAGATTCAATTACTTTTAATAAATATTCTAATTATAAACCCACAATTTATTGGATCCCAACAAACACACCGCAAAAGAAGATTACATCGAATCGATCTCCCTGAAGATCATGGAGCACTTTGGATTAAAGATCAAAGAGAGAGAAGAAGTCATCTAGCTAATAGCTATGGACCTGTAGGTCTGTAGTAACTACTCACACATCATCATAAGGCATCAAGGTTGGTGTATAAATCCTTTGTGATCGATTCACCCTCAGGCAGAGTAACGGAAAAGGCCTCCAGATAGGATCGCGGAAGAACAGAAGTTTGCGGAGGCGGAAAATTTGTTTCGAATGTCTCTCTATTGGTTTCAAGATTTATGAGAATTTTGTGTTGGGGAACGTTGCAGAAAATTAAAAAATTTCCTACGGTTTCACCAAGATCCATCTATGAGTTCATCTAAGCAACGAGTCAAGGGGAAGAGTTTGCATCTACATACCACTTGTAGATCGAGTGCGGAAGCGTTCAAGGGGATGGTGATGATGGAGTCGTACTCGTCGTGATTCGGATCACCGATGACCAAGTGCTGAACGGACATCACCTCCGCGTTCAACACACGTACAGGACGGTCGACGTCTCCTCCGTCTTGATCCAGCAAGGAGGAAGGGGAGGTTGAGGAAGGCAGCTCCAAGGGCAGCACGACGGCATGGTGCAGTTGGTGCAGCAGTATTCCGACAGAGCTTCGCCGAGCACGTACGGAGGAGGAGAGGTGTTGGGGAGGGGAGGGGATGCGCCTTGAGTTGTGGTGTAGCAGCCCTCCCCTCACCCCTCTATATATAGGAGGAGAGGGGCAAGGGGGCCAGCCCTCTAGGGGAAACCCTAGAGGGGGGCGGCGGCCAAAGGGTGGGGGGCTTGCCCCCCAAGCAAGGGGGGTGCGCCCCCTTTAGGGTTTCCCCCCCAACCCTAGGCGCATGGGCCCAAGGGGGGGCACGCCAAGCCCACTAGGGGCTGGCTGCTATCCCTACGCAGCCCAAGTGCCCCCCCGGGAGGGGTGGTCCCTCCCGGTGGACCCCCGGAACCTTTCCGGTGGTCCCGGTACAATACCGGTATGACCCCGAAACTTTCCGTTGCCCGTTTAACAACTTCCCATATATAAAACTTTACCTCCGGACCATTCCGGGACTCCTCGTGATGTCCGGGATCTCATCCGGGACTCCGAACAACATTCAGTAATCACATACTTGTCTTCATGATAACCCTAGCGTCACCGAACCTTAAGTGTGTAGACCCTACGGGTTCGGGAGACATGCAGACATGACCGAGACTCTCCGGTCAATAACCAACAGCGGGATCTGGATACCCATGTTGGCTCCCACATGCTCCTCGATGATGTCATCAGATGAACCACGATGTCGAGGATTCGATCAAACCCCGTATACAATTCCCTTTGTCAATCGGTACGTTACTTGCCCGAGACCCGATCGTCGGTATCCCAATACCTTGTTCAGTCTCGTTACCGGCAAGTCACTTTACTCGTACCGTAATGCATGATCCCGTGACCAGACACTTGGTCACCTTGAGCTCATTATGATGATGCATTACCGAGTGGGCCCAGAGATACCTCTCCATCATACGGAGTGACAAATCCCAGTCTCGATCCGTGTCAACCCAACAGACACTTTCGGAGATACCTGTAATGCACCTTTATAATCACCCAGTTACGTTGTGACGTTTGGTACACCCAAAGTACTTTTACGGTATCCGGGAGTTACACGATCTCATGGTCTAAGGAAGAGATACTTGACATTGGAAAAACTCTAGCAAACGAACTAACCGACCTTTGTGCTATGCTTAGGATTGGGTCTTGTCCATCACATCATTCTCCTAATGATGTGATCCCGTTATCAACGACATCCTATGTCCATAGCCAGGAAACCATGACTATCTGTTGATCACAACGAGCTAGTCAACTAGAGGCTCACTAGGGACATATTGTGGTCTATGTATTCACACGTGTATTAGGATTTCCGGATAATACAGTTATAGCATGAATAAAAGACTATTATCATGAACAAAGAAATATAATAATAACACTTTTATTATTGCCTCTAGGGCATATTTCCAACAGTCTCCCACTTGCACTAGAGTCAATAATCTAGTTACATTGTGATGAATCGAACACCCATAGAGTTCTGGTGTTGATCATGTTTCGCTCGCGAGAGAGGTTTAGTCAACGGATCTGCGACATTCAGATCCGTATGTACTTTGCAAATTTCTATGTCTCCATCTTGAACATTTTCACGGATGGAGTTGAAACGACGCTTGATGTGCCTGGTCTTCTTGTGAAATCTGGGCTCCTTCGCAAGGGCAATAGCTCCAGTATTTTCACAAAAAAGTTTGATCGGCCCCGACGCATTGGGTATGACTCCTAGGTCGGTGATGAACTCCTTCACCCAAATAGCTTCATGCGCCGCCTCCGAGGCTGCCATGTACTCCGCTTCACATGTAGATCCCGCCACGACGCTCTGCTTGCAGCTGCACCAGCTTACTGCTCCACCATTCAACATATACACGTATCCGGTTTGTGACTTAGAGTCATCCAGATCTGTGTCGAAGCTAACGTCGACGTAACCCTTTACGACGAGCTCTTCGTCACCTCCATAAACGAGAAACATGTCCTTTGTCCTTTTCAGGTACTTCAGGATATTCTTGACCGCTGTCCAGTGTTCCTTGCCGGGATTACTTTGGTACCTTCCTACCAAACTTACGGCAAGGTTTACATCAGGTCTGGTACACAGCATGGCATACATAATAGATCCTATGGCTGAAGCATAGGGGATGACGCTCATCTCTTCTTTATCTTTTGCCATGGTCGGGCATTGAGCCGAGCTCAATCTCACACCTTGCAATACAGGCAAGAACCCCTGCTTAGACTGATCCATTTTGAACTTCTTCAAAATCTTATCAAGGTATGTGCTTTGTGAAAGACCTATGAGGCGTCTCGATCTATTTCTATAGATCTTGATGCCTAATATATAAGCAGCTTCTCCAAGGTCCTTCATTGAAAAACACTTATTCAAGTAGGCCTTAATGCTGTCCAAGAATTCTATATCATTTCCCATCAAAAGTATGTCATCTACATATAATATGAGAAATGCTACAGAGCTCCCACTCACTTTCTTGTAAACGCAGGCTTCTCCATAAGTCTGCATAAACCCAAACGCTTTGATCATTTCATCAAAGCGAATGTTCCAACTCCGAGATGCTTGCACCAGCCCATAAATGGATCGCTGGAGCTTGCATACTTTGTTAGCGTTCTTAGGATCGACAAAACCTTCCGGTTGTATCATATACAGCTCTTCCTTAAGATGCCCGTTAAGAAATGCCGTTTTGACGTCCATCTGCCATATCTCATAATCATAGTATGCGGCAATTGCTAACATGATTCGGACGGACTTAAGCTTCGCTACGGGAGAGAAAGTCCCATCGTAGTCAATCCCTTGAACTTGTCGATAACCCTTAGCGACAAGTCGAGCTTTATAGATGGTGACATTTCCATCCGCGTCCGTCTTCTTCTTGAAGATCCATTTGTTTTCTATCGCTCGCCGATCATCGGGCAAGTCAGTCAAAGTCCATACTTTGTTTTCATACATGGATTCTATCTCGGATTTCATGGCTTCTAGCCATTTGTTGGAATCTGGGCCCGCCATCGCTTCTTCATAGTTCGAAGGTTCACCGTTGTCTAACAACATGATTTCCAGGATAGGGTTGCCGTACCACTCTGGTGCGGAACGTGTCCTTGTGGACCTACGAAGTTCAGTAGCAACTTGATCCGAAGTACCTTGATCATCATCATTATTTTCCTCTTCAGTTGGTGTAGGCATCACAGGAATATCTTCCTGAGCTGCACTACTGTCCCGCTCAAGAGGTAGTACTTCATTGAGTTCTACTTTCCTCCCACTTACTTCTTTCGAGAGAAACTCTTTTTCCAGAAAGCATCCGTTCTTGGCAACGAAGATCTTGCCCTCGGATCTTAAGTAGAAGGTATACCCTACAGTTTCCTTAGGGTATCCTATGAAGACGCATTTTTCCGACTTGGGTTCGAGCTTTTCAGGTTGAAGTTTCTTGACATAAGCATCGCATCCCCAAACTTTTAGAAACGACAGCTTAGGTTTCTTCCCAAACCATAATTCATACGGTATCGTCTCAACGGATTTAGACGGTGCCCTATTTAAAGTGAATGTGGTTGTCTCTAGAGCGTATCCCCAAAATGATAGCGGTAAATCGGTAAGAGACGTCATAGACCGCACCATATCCAATAGAGTGCGATTACGACGTTCGGACACACCGTTACGCTGAGGTGTTCCAGGCGGCGTGAGTTGTGAAACGATTCCACATTTCCTTAAGTGTGTACCAAATTCGTGACTTAAGTATTCTCCTCCACGATCTGATCGTAGGAATTTTATCTTTCGGTCACGTTGATTCTCTACTTCATTCTGAAATTCCTTGAACTTTTCAAAGGTCTCAGACTTGTGTTTCATCAAGTAGACATACCCATATCTACTCAAGTCATCTGTGAGAGTGAGAACATAACGATATCCTCCGCGAGCCTCAACACTCATTGGACCGCACACATCGGTATGTATGATTTCCAACAAGTTGGTTGCTCGCTCCATTGTTCCGGAGAACGGAGTCTTGGTCATCTTGCCCATGAGGCATGGTTCGCATGTGTCAAATGATTCATAATCAAGAGACTCTAAAAGTCCATCAGCATGGAGCTTCTTCATGCACTTGACACCAATGTGACCAAGGCGGCAGTGCCACAAGTATGTGGGACTATCGTTATCAACTTTACATCTTTTGGTATTCACGCTATGAATATGTGTAACACTACGTTCGAGATTCATTAAGAATAAACCATTGACCATCGGAGCATGACCATAGAACATATCTCTCATATAAATAGAACAACCATTATTCTCGGACTTAAATGAGTAGCCATCTCGTATTAAACGAGATCCAGATACAATGTTCATGCTCAAACTTGGCACCAAATAACAATTATTAAGGTTCAAAACTAATCCCGTAGGTAAATGTAGAGGTAGCGTGCCGACGGCGATCACATTGACTCTGGAACCATTCCCGACGCACATCGTCACCTCGTCCTTCGCCAGTCTCCGCTTATTCCGTAGCTCCTGCTGTGAGTTACAAATATGAGCAACGGCACCGGTATCAAATACCCAGGAGTTACTACGAGTACTGGTAAGGTACACATCAATTACATGTATATCAAATATACCTTTAGTGTTGCCGGCCTTCTTATCCGCTAAGTATTTGGGGCAGTTCCGCTTCCAGTGACCCTTCCCCTTGCAATAAAAGCACTCAGTCTCAGGCTTGGGTCCATTCTTTGACTTCTTCCCGGCAACTGGCTTACCGGGTGCAGCAACCTCTTTGCCGTCCTTCTTGAAGTTCTTCTTACCCTTGCCTTTCTTGAACTTAGTGGTCTTATTGACCATCAACACTTGATGTTCTTTCTTGATTTCAACCTCTGCTGACCTCAGCATAGAAAATACTTCAGGAATGGTCTTTACCATCCCCTACATATTGTAGTTCATCACAAAGCTCTTGTAGCTTGGTGGGAGCGACTGAAGGATTCTGTCAATGACTGCCTCATCAGGGAGGTTAATATTCAGCTGGGTCATACGGTTGTGCAACCCAGACATCTTGAGTATGTGCTCACTGACAGAACTATTTTCCTCCATCTTACAACTATAGAACTTGTCGGAGATGTCATATCTCTCGACCCGGGCGTGAGCTTGGAAAACTAGTTTCAACTCTTCAAACATCTCATATGCTCCGTGATGCTCAAAACGCTTTTGGAGCCCCGATTCTAAGCTGTAAAGCATGCCGCACTGAACGAGGGAGTAATCATCAGCACGAGACTGCCAAGCATTCATAATGTCTTGGTTCTCTGGGACGGGAGCGTCACCTAGCGGTCCTTCTAGGACATATTGTTTCCTGGCAGCTATGAGGATGATCCTCAGGTTCCGGACCCAGTCCGTATAGTTGCTGCCATCATCTTTCAGCTTGGTTTTCTCTAGGAACGCGTTGAAGTTCATGTTGACATGAGCGTTGGCCAATTGATCTACAAGACATATTTGCAAAAGTTTTTAGACTAAGTTCATGATAATTAAGTTCTAATCAAATTATGAACTCCCACTCAGATTAGACATCCCTCTAGTCATCTAAGTGTCACACGATCCGAGTCGACTAGCCCGTGTCCGATCATCACGTGAGACGGACTAGTCATCATCGGTGAACATTCTCATGTTGATCGTATCTTCCATACGACTCGTGTTCGACCTTTCGGTCTCCGTGTTCCGAGGCCATGTCTGTACATGCTAGGCTCGTCAAGTTAACCCTAAGTGTTTTTGCTGTGTAAAACTGTCTTACACCCGTTGTATGTGAACGTAAGAATCCATCACACCCGATCATCACGTGGTGCTTAGAAGCGACGAACTTTAGCAACGGTGCACAGTTAGGGGAGAACACTTCTTGAAATTGTTGTAAGGGATCATCTTATTTACTACCGTCGTCCTAAGTAAACAAGATGCATAAAACATAATAAACATCACATGCAATTATATAAAGTAGTGACATGATATGGTCAATATCATATAGCTCCTTTGATCTTCATCTTCGGGGCTCCATGATCATCTTGTCACCGGCATGACACCATGATCTCCATCATCATGATCTCCATCATCGTGTCTTCATGAAGTTGTCACGCCAACGACTACTTCTACTTCTATGACTAACGCGTTTAGCAATAAAGTAAAGTAGTTTACATGGCGTTCTTCAATGACACACAGGTCATACAAAAAATAAAGACAACTCCTATGGCTCCTGCCGGTTGTCATACTCATCGACACGCAAGTCGTGAATCCTATTACAAAGAACATGATCTCATACATCACAATTCATCATTCATCACAACTTCTGGCCATATCACATCACATGATCAATCGCTGCAAAAACAAGTTAGACGTCCTCTAATTGTTGTTGCATCTTTTACGTGGCTGCAATTGGGTTCTAGTAAGAACGTTTTCTTACCTACGAATAACCACAACGTGATTTTGTCAACTTCTATTTACCCTTCATAAGGACCCTTTTCATCGAATCCGCTCCAACTAAAGTGGGAGAGACAGACACCCGCCAGCCACCTTATGCAACTAGTGCATGTCAATCGGTGGAACCGGTCTCACGTAAGCGTACGTGTAAGGTTGGTCCGGGCCGCTTCATCCCACAATGCCGTTGAAGCAAGAAAAGACTAGTAGTGGCAAGTAAGTTGACAAGATCCACGCCCACAACAAAATTGTGTTCTACTCGTGCAAAGAGAACTACGCATAGACCTAGCTCATGATGCCTCTGTTGGGGAACGTTGCAGAAAATTAAAATTTTTCCTACGGTTTCACCAAGATCCATCTATGAGTTCATCTAAGCAATGAGTCAAGGGGAAGAGTTTGCATCTACATACCATTTGTAGATCGAGTGTGGAAGCGTTCAAGGGGATGGTGATGATGGAGTCGTACTCGTCGTGATTCGGATCACCGATGACCAAGTGCTGAACGGACAGCACCTCCGCGTTCAACACACGTACAGGACGGTCGACGTCTCCTCCGTCTTGATCCAGCAAGGAGGAAGGAGAGGTTGAGGAAGGCAGCTCCAAGGGCAGCACGACGGCGTGGTGTAGTTGGTGCAGCAGTATTCCGACAGAGCTTCGCCGAGCATGTACGGAGGAGGAGAGGTGTTGGGGAGGGGAGGGGCTGCGCCTTGAGTTGTGGTGTAGCAGCCCTCCCCTCACCCCTCTATATATAGGAGGAGAGGGGCAAGGGGGCCGGCCCTCTAGGGGAAACCCTAGAGGGGGGCGGCGGCCAAAGGGTGGGGGGCTTGCCCCCCAAGCAAGGGGGGTGCGCCCCCTTTAGGGTTTCCCCCCCAACCCTAAGCGCATGGGCCCAAGGGGGGGCGCGCCAAGCCCACTAGGGGCTGGCTGCTATCCCTACGCAGCCCAAGTGGCCCCCCGGGGGGGTGGTCCCTCCCGGTGGACCCCCGGAACCTTTCCGGTGGTCCCGGTACAATACCGGTATGACCCCGAAACTTTCCGTTGCCCGTTTAACAACTTCCCATATATAAAACTTTACCTCCGGACCATTCCGGGACTCCTCGTGACGTCCGGGATCTCATCCGGGACTCCGAACAACATTCTCTAATCACATACTTGTCTTCCTGATAACCCTAGCGTCACCGAACCTTAAGTGTGTAGACCCTACGGGTTCGGGAGACATGCAGACATGACCGAGACTCTCCGGTCAATAACCAACAGCGGGATCTGGATACCCATGTTGGCTCCCACATGCTCCTCGATGATGTCATCAGATGAACCACGATGTCGAGGATTCGATCAAACCCCGTATACAATTCCCTTTGTCAATCGGTACGTTACTTGCCCGAGACCCGATCGTCGGTATCCCAATACCTTGTTCAGTCTCGTTACCGGCAAGTCACTTTACTCGTACCGTAATGCATGATCCCGTGACCAGACACTTGGTCACCTTGAGCTCATTATGATGATGCATTACCGAGTGGGCCCAGAGATACCTCTCCGTCATACGGAGTGACAAATCCCAGTCTCGATCCGTGTCAACCCAACAGACACTTTCGGAGATACCTGTAATGCACCTTTATAATCACCCAGTTACGTTGTGACGTTTGGTACACCCAAAGTACTCTTACGGTATCCGGGAGTTACACGATCTCATGGTCTAAGGAAGAGATACTTGACATTGGAAAAACTCTAGCAAACGAACTAACCGACCTTTGTGCTATGCTTAGGATTGGGTCTTGTCCATCACATCATTCTCCTAATGATGTGATCCCGTTATCAACGACATCCTATGTCCATAGCCAGGAAACCATGACTATCTGTTGATCACAACGAGCTAGTCAACTAGAGGCTCACTAGGGACATATTGTGGTCTATGTATTCACACGTGTATTACGATTTCCGGATAATACAGTTATAGCATGAATAAAAGACTATTATCATGAACAAAGAAATATAATAGTAACACTTTTATTATTGCCTCTAGGGCATATTTCCAACAGTTTGAAGGAAATATGCCCTAGTGGCAATAATAAAGTTGTTATTTATATTCCTTATATCATTATAAATGTTTATTATTCATGCTAGAATTGTATTAACCGGAAACTTAGTACATGTGTGAATACATAGACAAAACAGAGTGTCCCAAGTATGCCTCTACTTGACTAGCTCGTTAATCAAAGATGGTTAAGTTTCCTGGCCATAGACGTGTGTTGTCATTTGATGAACAGGATCACATCATTAGAGAATGTTGTGATGGACAAGACCCATCCGTTAGCTTAGCATAATGATCATTAAGTTTTATTGCTATTGCTTTATTCATGACTTATACATATTCCTCTGACTATGAGATTATGCAACTCCTGAATACCGGAGGAACACCTTATGTGCTATCAAACGTCACAACGTAACTGGGTGATCATAAAGATGCTCTATAGGTGTCTCCGAAGGTGTTTGTTGGGTTGGCATAGATCGAGATTAGGATTTGTCACTCCGACTATCGGAGAGGTATCTCTAGGCCCTCTCGGTAATGCACATCACTATAAGCCTTGCAAGCAATGTGACTAATAAGTTAGTTACGGGATGATGCATTACGGAACAAGTAAAGAGACTTGTCGGTAATGAGATTGAACTAGGTATGATGATACCGACGATCGAATCTCGGGCAAGTAACATACCGATGATAAAGGGAATAACATATGTTCTTATTGCGGTTTGATCGATAAAGATCTCCGTAGAATATGTAGGAACCAATATGAGCATCCAGGTTCCGCTGTTGGTTATTCACTACTAGGGAAAGGCCTAGCAGCAGCCCGGGTTTTAGGCCTATCAGTAGTGTGGGCTGGAGCGCTACTAGTACGACGCTACAGCTAAAGGTTAGCAGTAGCGTGGGTTAACCCACGCTACTGCTATATCGACTTAGTAGTAGTGTTTTCTCCAAACAGCGCTACTGGTAATTACTAGTAGCGCTTCTCCCAGCACGCGCTACAACTATTATTTCGTATTTTATTTCTTTTTATTTCATGTTTTATTCATACACCTTTATACAAGTTTTCATACAGCAGCAATTTAGATATTATTTTTACATCATAATGAGTTATTACATCACTGGGTGAAAGAACCATGGACTAGTTTCAAGTGGATAGACATCCAATTGAAACTAATCCACGGTTCTTTCACCCAATGATATAATAAATATCATCGTCGTCGTCATCGTCATCATATCATTAACAACTTATCATCATAATACATCATTGCCATATAACACCTCCTCATGATCATCGTTTTCATCAATGAGACATCACATAGCAAGTTGGTCACTAGTCATAATCACAACTACTCCTCATCATCAACTCTAACACATTGTGCCATATAATAAATATTGTACCTCATAGGACCTATTACATTCTCTTAGGACCTACTATATTCTCTTAGGTAAAATAGCATAAAACAAGATAGTCCCTAACTCTCCATTATGGAGAATGGAGATTATCATGTCTCCAATTCTTGCCTTTCGCACAATGTTGCTTCCAAATACCTCCTTATGACTGTCCATACATTTTTTTCATTCTGTGATTTTCATGTCTCCACCTCTTTTAGAAATCCGATATGGACAGGTGAGATTCGTAGGACGACCTGGCTGTATGTTCAAAACATTAAGGCGACCTTTCTGATACATCAGATGAGGCACACAATCATCCGGGATTTTCTGTTGAAAAACATAGTAATAACTTCGTAGTTAGCAAATGTAGTTAAGTTTTAAAAGAATTTATGCAAAAGATGCACGGATGTCGTAATAGTAAAAAATCTTACCATGGCATCTCCATGGATGTTACCGTAGTTTAACACGTGCAAATAGTGGCACGTATTGACCATAATATGGAGGAGTTTTATTATAGATATTGTAATTCTCAAGATCAGTACAAAATGCGACCAGGTGATTTTTCTCCTGATAAGTTAACTTAGAGCCATCGATGTAGTAGGTTCTGTCTACCATGTTTCACACATTGTTTGAACAATGAAAATAAGTTGTCAATGGAAATAAGATGTAAACTATTTTGAAATGAACAATATAAATTAGTTAATAACTATGTTTGAGAAACTCACATAGTGGTATAATTGGAATCGTATCAATAAGGACCCAAATGTCCAAATTGTCTTGGTCGATGTCAGGATCCCCAAGATCCATGGTGACAAACATCCCCTCTTGAAAATCATACATCTTGCAAAGTGCTTCTCAACCCGGGCAACCAAAATGGGATACGCTCTCAGAATTGTATAGATTTACCTCAAAATCCATACCATGATGGGTCCTTAGGTTAATTTTCTTTGTTTCATTCCTCTCATGGTCTTCAAAACCCATCCTCTCTAAGACATAGCATCTTGCATGGCATGGGATAAGCTAGTCGAATTGTAAAAGACGAAATTACACATTGAAGTAGTAGAAGTCGAGCTTAATTACAAAAAAACACTTTACGTCGTAGCTTACGGTATCACAATCGAAGGCCTCCTCGAGCTTAATGTTCAAGCGCTGATCTTCGTCCAGGTGCGGCATGTCGCAGAAACCCCAGTCGTCGTGTTGGAAATATGCCCTAGAGGCAATAATAAATTAGTTATTATTATATTATATTTCATTGTTCATGATAATCGTTTATTATCCAACCTAGAATTGTATTGATAGGAAACTCAGATACATGTGTGGATACATAGACAACACCATGTCCCTAGTAAGCCTCTAGTTGACTAGCTCGTTGATCAATAGATGGTTACGGTTTCCTGACCATGGACATTGGATGTCGTTGATAACGGGATCACATCATTAGGAGAATGATGTGATGGACAAGACCCAATCCTAAGCCTAGCACAAGATCGTGTAGTTTGTTTGCTAAAGCTTTTCTAATGTCAAGTATCATTTCCTTAGACCATGAGATTGTGCAACTCCCGGATACCGTAGGAGTGCTTTGGGTGTGCCAAACGTCACAACGTAACTGGGTGGCTATAAAGGTACACTACAGGTATCTCCGAAAGTGTCTGTTGGGTTGGCACGAATCGAGACTGGGATTTGTCACTCCGTGTAAACGGAGAGGTATCTCTGGGCCCACTCGGTAGGACATCATCATAATGTGCACAATGTGACCAAGGAGTTGATCACGGGATGATGTGTTACGGAACGAGTAAAGAGACTTGCTGGTAACAAGATTGAACAAGGTATCGGGATACCGACGATCGAATCTCGGGCAAGTACAATACCGCTGGACAAAGGGAATTGTATACGGGATTGATTGAATCCTCGACATCGTGGTTCATCCGATGAGATCATCGTGGAGCATGTGGGAGCCAACATGGGTATCCAGATCCCGTTGTTGGTTATTGACCGGAAAGGCATCTCGGTCATGTCTGCATGTCTCCCGAACCCGTAGGGTCTACACACTTAAGGTTCGGTGACGCTAGGGTTGTAGAGATATTAGCATACGGTAACCCGAAAGTTGTTCGGAGTCCCGGATGAGATCCCGGACGTCACGAGGAGTTCCGGAATGGCCCGGAGGTGAAGATTTATATATAGGAAGTCAAGTTTCGGCTATCGGGAAAGTTTTGGGGGTAATCGGTATTGTACTGGGACCACCGGAAGGGTCTCGGGGGTCCACCGGGTGGGGCCACCTATCCCGGAGGGCCCCATGGGCTGAAGTGGGAGGGGAACCAGCCCCTGGTGGGCTGGTGCACCCCCCTTGGGCCTTCCCCTGTGCCTAGGGTTGGAAACCCTAGGGGTGGGGGGCGCCACCCTTGCCTTGGGGGGCAAGGCACCCCCTTGGCCCGCCCCCCCCCCTAGGAGATTGGATCTCCTAGGGCCGGCGCCCCCCTAGGCACCCAATATATAGTGGGGGGAGGGATGGCAGCCGCACCCGAAGCCCCTGGCCTCTCCCTCTCCCTCCCGTGACACTCCTCCGTCTCCCTGCGCTTGGCGAAGCCCTGCCGAGATCACCGTTGCTTCCACCACCACGCCGTCGTGCTGCCGGATCTTCATCAAGCTCTCCTTCCCCCTTGCTGGATCAAGTTGGAGGAGACGTCTTCCCAATCGTATGTGTGTTGAACGCGGAGGTGCCGTCCATTCGGCACTTGGTCATCGGTGATTTGGATCACGTCGAGTACGACTCCATCAACCATGTTCTCTTGAACGCTTCTGCGCGCGATCTACAAGGGTATGTAGATGCACTCCTCTCTCCCTTGTTGCTAGATAACTCCATAGATTTATCTTGGTGATGCGTAGAATGTTGGGGAACGTAGCAATAATTCAAAATTTTCCTACGTGTCACCAAGATCAATCTATGGAGTCATCTAGCAATGAGGGAGGAGTGGATCTACATACCCTTGTAGATCACGCGCGGAAGCGTTCAAGAGAACGGGGTTGATGGAGTCGTACTCGTCGTGATCCAAATCATCGATGATCCTAGCGCCGAAGGACGGCACCTCCGTGTTCAACACACGTACGGAGCAGCGACGTCTCCTCCTTCTTGATCCATCAAGGGGGGAGGAGAGGTTGATGGAGATCCAGCAGCACGACGGCGTGGTGGTGGAAGTAGCGTGATTTAATGAACCATTCATTTTAGGTGCAAGACCATTGAAGGTATTATTCAAATAAACATAGTAACCATTATTCTCCTTAAATGAATAACCGTATTGCGATAGACATAATCCAATCATGTCTATGCTCAACGCAAACACCAATCTCGATGGTAGAGGGAGCGTGCGATGCTTGATCATATCAACATTGGAAACACTTCTAACACATATCATCAGCTCACCTTTAGCTAGTCTCCGTTTATTCCGTAGCTTTTATTTCGAGTTACTAACACTTAGCAACCGAACCGGTATCTAATACCCTGGTGCTACTAGGAGTACTAGTAAAGTACACATTAACATAATACATCCAATATACTTCTATCGACCTTGCCAGCCTTCTTATCTACCAAGTATCTAGGGTAATTCTGCTCTAGTGGATGTTCCCTTTATTACAGAAGCACTTAGTCTCGGGTTTGGGTTCAACCTTGGGTTTCTTCACTAGAGCAGCAGCTGATTTGCCGTTTCATGAAGCATCCCTTCTTGCCCTTGCCCTTCTTGAAACTAGTGGTTTCACCAACCATCAACAATTGATGCTCCTTCTTGATTTCTACTTTTGTGGTGTCAAACATCGCAAATATCTCAAGGATCATCATATATGTCCCTGATATATTATAGTTCATCACGAAGCTCTAGCAGCTTGGTGGTAATGACTTCGGAGAAACATCACTATCTCATCTGGAAGATCAACTCCCACTCGATTCAAATGATTGTTGTACTTAGACAATCTGAGAACAAGCTCAACAATTGAGCTTTTCTCCCTTAGTTGCAGGCTAAGAAAATCGTCGGAGGTCTTATACCTCTTGACGTGGGCACGAGCCTGAAATCCCAATTTCAGTCCTTGGAACATCTCATATGTTCTGCGATGTTTCAAAAACGTCTTTGGTGCCTCAATTCTAAACCATTTAGCATTACGCACTGAACTATCATGTAGTCATCAAAACGTGTATGTCCGATGTTCGCAACATCCACAGACGACGTTCGAGGTTCAGCACACTGAGCGGTGCATTAAGGACATAAGCCTTCTATGAAGCAATGAGGACAATCCTCAGTTTACGGACCTAGTCCACATAATTGCTACTATCAACTTTCAACTAAATTTTCTCTAGGAACATAACTAAACAGTAGAACTGAAGCGCGAGCTACGACATAATTTGCGAAGACCTTTTGACTATGTTCAGGATAACTAAGTTCATCTTATGAACTCCCACTCAGATAGACATCCCTCTAGTCATTTAAGTGATTACATGATCCGAGTCAACTAGGCCGTGTCCGATCATCACGTGAGACGGACTAGTCAACATCGGTGAACATCTTCATGTTGATCGTATCTTCTATACGACTCATGCTCGACCTTTCGGTCTTTTGTGTTCCGAGGCCATGTCTGTACATGCTAGGCTCGTCAAGTTAACCTAAGTGTCTCGCATGTGTTCCGAGGCCATGTCTGTACATGCTAGGCTCGTCAACACCCGTTGTATTCGAACGTAAGAATCTATCACACCCGATCATCACGTGGTGCTTCGAAACAACGAACTTTCGCAACGGTGCACAGTTAGGGGGAACACTTTCTTGAAATTTTAATGAGGGATCATCTTATTTACTACCGTCGTTCTAAGCAAATAAGATGTATAAACATGATAAACATCACATGCAATCAAATAGTGACATGATATGGCCAATATCATATTGCTCCTTTTGATCTTCATCTTTGGGGCTCCATGATCATCATCGTCACCGGCATGACACCATGATCTCCATCATCATGATCTCCATCATCGTGTCTTCATGAAGTTGTCTCGCCAACTATTACTTCTACTTCTACAGCTAACGGTTAGCAATAAAGTAAAGTAATTACATGACGTTTATGTTGACACGCAGGTCATAAATAAATTAAGACAACTCCTATGGCTCCTGCCGGTTGTCATACTCATCGACATGCAAGTCGTGATTCCTATTACAAGAACATGATCATCTCATACATCACATATATCATTCATCACATCCTTTGGCCATATCACATCACATAGCATACCCTGCAAAAACAAGTTAGACGTCCTCTAATTGTTGTTTGCATGTTTTACGTGGCTGCTATGGGTTTCTAGCAAGAACGTTTCTTACCTAAGCAAAAACCACAATGTGATATGCCAATTGCTATTTACCCTTCATAAGGACCCTTTTCATCGAATCCAATCCGACTAAAGTGGGAGAGACAGACACCCGCTAGCCACCTTATGCAACTAGTGCATGTCAGTCGGTGGAACCAGTCTCACGTAAGAGTACGTGTAAGGTCGGTCCGGGCCGCTTCATCCCACAATGCCGCCGAATCAATATTGGACTAGTAACGGTAAGCATATTGAACAATATCAATGCCCACAACTACTTTGTGTTCTACTCGTGCATAGAAACTACGCATAGACCTAGCTCTGATACCACTGTTGGGGAATGTAGCAATAATTCAAAATTTTCCTACGTGTCACCAAGATCAATCTATAGAGTCATCTAGCAACGAGGGAGGAGTGGATCTACATACCCTTGTAGACCACGCGCGGAAGCATTCAAGAGAACAGGGTTGATGGAGTCGTACTCGTGTGATCCAAATCACCGATGATCCTAGCGTCGAACGGACGGCACCTCCGCGTTCAACACACGTACAGAGCAGCGACGTCTCCTCCTTCTTGATCCAGCAAGGGGGAGGAGAGGTTGATGGAGATCCAGCAGCACGACGGCGTGGTGGTGGAAGTAGCGGGATTCCAACAGGGCTTCGCCAAGCGCTGCGGGAGGAAGGAGATGTGTCATGGGAGGGAGAGGGAGGCGCCAGGGCTTAGGTTGAGAGGCCCTCCTTTCCCCACTATATATAGGGAGCCTAGAGGGGGCGCCGGCCCTAGGAGATCCAATCTCCTAGGGGGGCGGCGGCCAAGGGAGGACTCCCTCCTCCCCAAGGCACCTAGGGGTGCCTTCCCCTTTTAGGACTCTTCCCCTTTTTCTATCTCTAGGCGCATGGGCCTCTTGGGGCTGGTGCCCTTGGCCCATATAGGCCAAGGCGCACCCCCTGCAGCCCATGTGGCCCCCGCGGCAGGTGGCCCCACCCAGTGGACCCCCGGGACCCTTCCTGTGGTCCCGGTACAATACCGGTGACCCCGAAACTTGTCCCGATGGCCGAAATAGCACTTCCTATATATAATTCTTTACCTCCGGACCATTCCGGAACTCCTCGTGACGTCCGGAATCTCATCCGGGACTCCGAACAACTTTCGGGTTACCGCATACTAATATCTCTATAACCCTAGCGTCACCGGACCTTAAGTGTGTAGACCCTACGGGTTCGGGAGACATGCAGACATGACCGCGATGACTCTCAGGTCAATAACCAACAGCGGGATCTGGATACCCATGTTGGCTCCCACATGTTCCACGATGATCTCATCGGATGAACCACGATGTCAAGGACTTAATCAATCCCGTATACAATTCCCTTTTTCTAGCGGTACGATACTTGCCCGAGATTCGATCGTCGGTATCCCGATACCTTGTTCTATCTCGTTACCGGCAAGTCTCTTTTACTCGTTTCGTAACACATCATCCCGTGATCAACTCCTTGATCACATTGTGCACATTATGATGATGTCCTATCGAGTGGGCCCAGAGATACCTCTCCGTTTACACGGAGTGACAAATCCCAGTCTCGATTCGTGCCAACCCAACAGACACTTTCGGAGATACCTGTAGTGTACCTTTATAGCCACCCAGTTACGTTGTGACGTTTGGCACACCCAAAGCACTCCTACGGTATCCGGGAGTTGCACAATCTCATGGTCTAAGGAAATGATACTTGACATTAGAAAAGCTTTAGCATACGAACTACATGATCTTGTGCTAGGCTTAGGATTGGGTCTTTGTCCATCACATCATTCTCCTAATGATGTGATCCCGTTATCAATGACTTCCAATGTCCCTGGTCAGGAAACCGTAACCATCTATTGATCAACGAGCTAGTCAACTAGAGGCTTACTAGGGACATGGTGTTGTCTATGTATCCACACATGTATCTGAGTTTCCTATCAATACAATTCTAGCATGGATAATAAACGATTATCATGAACAAGGAAATATAATAATAACCAATTTATTATTGCCTCTAGGGCATATTTCCAACATAGAAAATTTTAAAATTCTGCTACGTTCCCCAACAGTGGCATCATGAGCTAGGTCTATGCGTAGTTACTATGCACGAGTAGAACACAAAGCAGTTGTGGGTGTCGATATTGTCAATTTGCTTACCGTTACTAGTCTTATCTTGATTCGGCGACATCGTGGGATGAAGCGGCCCGGACCGACATTACACGTACGCTTACGTGAGACTGGTTCCACCGACTGACATGCACTAGTTGCATAAGGTGGCTGGCGGGTGTCTGTCTCTCCCACTTTAGTCGGATCAGATTCGATGAACAGGGTCCTTATGAAGGGTAAATAGAAATTGGCAATTCACGTTGTGGTTTTGGCGTAGGTAAGAAACGTTCTTGCTAGAAACCTATAGCAGCCACGTAAAAACTTGCAACAACAATTAGAGGACGTCTAACTTGTTTTTGCAGCAAGTGTTTTGTGATGTGATATGGCCAAAGGATGTGATGAATGATATATGTGAGGTATGAGATGATCATGTTCTTGTAATAGGAATCACGACTTGCATGTCGATGAGTATGACAACTAGCAGGAGCCATAGGAGTTGTCTTTATTTATTTATGACCTGCGTGTCAACATAAACGTCATGTAATTACTTTACTTTATTGCTAACCGTTAGCCATAGTAGTAGAAGTAATAGATGACGAGACAACTTCAAGAAGACACGATGATGGAGATCATGATGATGGAGATCATGGTGTCATGCCGGTGACAACAATGATCATGGAGCCCCGAAGATGGAGATCAAAAGGAGCAAATGATATTGGCCATATCATGTCACTATTTGATTGCATGTGATGTTTATCATGTTTTACATCTTATTTGCTTAGAACGACGGTAGCTTAAATAAGATGATCCCTCATAATAATTTCAAGAAAGTGTTCCCCCTAACTGTGCACCGTTGCGAAGGTTCGTTGTTTTGAAGCACCACGTGATGATCGGGTGTGATAGATTCTAACGTTCGAATACAACGGGTGTAAGCTAGATTTACACACGCAATACACTTAGGTTGACTTGACGAGCCTAGCATGTACAGACATGGCCTCAGAACACGGAAGACCGAAAGGTTGAACATGAGTCGTATAGGAGATACGATCAACATGAAGATGTTCACCGATGTTGGCTAGTCCGTCTCACGTGATGATCGGACACGGCCTAGTTAACTCGGATCATGTTTCACTTAGATGACTGGAGGGATGTCTATCTGAGTGGGAGTTCATTGAGTAATTTGATTAGATGAACTCAATTATCATGAACATAGTCTAAATTGTCTTCGCAAATATGTTGTAGATAAATAGCTCATGTTGTAGCTCCCTGTTTCAATACGTTCCTAGAGAAAGATTAAGTTGAAAGATATTATAAGCAATGATGCGGACTAGGTCCGTAGTCCGAGGAGTGTCCTCACTGCTACACAGAAGGCTTGCGTCTTTGATGCACCGCTCGATGTGCAAACCCCTACAACATCGTCTGTGGATGTTGTGAACACCTGACAGACACATCCTGATGACTACTTGATAGTTTAGTGCACCATACTTTACGGCTTAGAATCGGGATTCCAATGACGTTTTGAACGCCATAGAACATATGAGATGTTCCAAGAGCTGAAATTGGGATTTCAGGCTCATGCCCGTGTTGAGAGGTGTGAGACCTCTGACATGTTCTTTTGCCAACAAGATGGAGGAGAATAGCTCAGCTAGTGAGCATGTGCTCAGAATGTCTGGGTACTACAATCACTTAAATCAAGTGGGAGTTAAACTTCCAGATAAGATAGTGATTGATAGAGTTCTCTAGCCACTATCACTAAGCTACTAGATCTTCGTGATGAACTATGACATGCAAGGGATGGAGTTGATCTCGGAGCTATTCGCGGTGCTAAAGACCGCAAAAGGTAGAAATCAAGAAGGAGCATCAAGTGTTGATGGTTTGACAAGACCACTGATTTCAAGAAGGGCAAGGGCTAGAAGGGAAACTTCATGAATGGCAAACCAGTTGCCGCTCCAGTAAAGGAACCCAAGGTTGAACCCAAACCCGAGACTAAGTGCTTCTATTATAAAGGGGACGGTCACTGGTAGCGGAATTACCCCAAATACATGGTAGATAAGAAGGCTGGCAACTTCAACAAAGTATATACGTGTTATTAATGTGTACCTTACTAGTACTCCTGGTAGCACCTGGGTATTGGATACCGGTTCAGTTACTATTATTGGTGACTTGAAGCAAAAGCTACGGACTAAACAGAGACTGGCTAAGGGGGAGGTGACGATGTGTGTTGGAAGTGTTTCCAAAGTTGATGAGATCACCATCGCACGCTCCATCTACCTTCGGGATTAGTATTGAACCTAGATAAATGTTATCAGGTGTCTACGTTGAGCATGAATATGATTAGATCATGTTCATTGCAATACGGTCATTCATTTAAGTTAGAGAATAATGGTTATTTTGTTTACATGAATGATACCTTTCATGGTCATGCACCCTATGTGAATGGTTCATTGAATCTCGATTGTGGTAATACACACGTTCACGCCAAAAGATGTAGAGTTAATAATGATAGTACCACTTTCTCGTGGCACTGCCGCTTAGGTCATATTGGCATAAGATGCATGAAGAAACTCCATGTCGATGGATGTTTGGAGTCACTTGATTTTGAATCACTTGACACATGCGAGCCATGCCTCATGGGCAGGATGACTAAGACCCCGTTTTCAGGTACAATGAAACAGGCAAGTGACTTGTTGGAAATCATGCATGCTGATGTGTGTGATCCAGTGAGAATTGAAGCGTGCGGTGGATATCGCTATTTTCTCATCTTCACTGACGATTTGGGTAGATATAGGTATATCTACTTAATGAAGCACAAATCTAAAACGTTTGAAAAGTTCAAGCGATTTCAGAGTGAAGTTAAGAATCATCATAACAATAAGATCATGTTCCTACAATCTGATCAAAAGAGGATTTTCTGAGTTATGAGTTTGGCAATCACTTATGACATTGTGGAATTGTTTCACAGTTGAAGCCACCTGGAACACCACAAGGTAATGGTGTGTCCGGACGTCGTAATCGAACCCTATGAGATATGGTGCGATCTATGATGTCTCTTACCAATCTACCGTTTTCATTTTGAGGTTATGCGTTAGAGACAGCTGCATTCACTTTAGATAGGACACCATCTAAGTCCGTTGAGACGACGTCATATGAACATTGGTTTGACAAGAAACCAAAGTTGTCGTTTCTTAATGTTTGGGGATGCGATGCTTAGGGCTTCAGCCGAAGAAGCTCGAACCCAAAGCGGACAAACACATCTTCATAGGATACCCAAGGGTGACAGTTGGGTATACCTTCTATCTCAGATCCGAGGGCAAATTTTTTGTTGCTAAGAATGGGTCATTTCTCGAGAAGGAGTTTCTCTCGAAAGAATTGAGTGGGAGGAAGATAGAACTTGATGAGGTTGTCGAACCTTTACTTCAACCAGAGAGTGATGCAACACAGAAAGATGTTTTCTGTGGCGCCTACGTCTATTGAAGAGGAAGTTAATGATAGTGATCATGAAGCTTCGGATCAAGTTGCTATCGAACCTCATAGGTCGACAAGGATATGTACTACTCCTGAGTGGTAGGTAATCCTGTCTTAGATATCATTTTGTTAGACAACAATGTACCTATGAGTTATGGAGAAGCGATGGTGGGCCCGTATTCCGACAAATGGTTAGAAGCCATGAAATCCGAGATAGGATCCATATATCAGAACAAAGTATGGACTTTGGTGGACTTGCCCGTTGATCGGCAAGCCATTGAGATAAATGGATCTTTAAGAAGAAGACGGACGTGGGCGGTAATGTTACCGTCTATGAAGCTCCACTTGTGGGAAAGAATCTTTTCACAAGTTCAAGGAGTTGACTACGATGAGAATTTCTCACCCGTAGCGATGCTTAAGTCTGTCGGAATCATGTTAGCATTAGCTGTATTTTTCGTTTATGAAATCTGACAGATGGTTGTCAAAACAAGTTTTCTTACCAATTTCGTAAGAAAAAGTTGTATGTGATACAATAAAAGGTTTTGTCGATCCTGAGGATGCTAAAAGGTATGCTGGCTCCAGCAATCCTTCTATGGACTAGAGCAAGCATCTCGGAGTCGGAATATATGCTTTGATAGAGTGATCAAAGCTTTTAGGTTTATACAATGTTTGCTAGAAACTTGTATTTACAAGAAAGTGAGTGGGAGCACTACAACATTTCTGATAAGTATATGTGGATGACATATTGTAGATCCGAAATAATGTAGAATTTCTGGAAAACATAAATGTTTGTTTGAAGAGTGTTTTTCAAAGGAAGACCTGGATAAAGCTGCTTACATATTGGGCATCAAGATCTATAGAGATAGATCAAGACGCCTGATGATACTTACAAAGAACGCACACCTTGACATGTTTTTGAAGGAGTTCAAAATAGATCAGTCGAAGAAGGGGTTCTTACCTGAGTTGTATGGTGTGAAGTTGAGTAAGACTCAAAGCTTGACCACGGCAGAAGAAAGAGGAAGAACGAAGGCCGTCCCCTATGCTCTTGTCATAGGCTCTATACAGTATGCCATGCTGAGTACCGCACCTGATGTGTGCCTTGCCACATGTCTGTCAAGAGGGTACAAAGGTGATCTAGGACTGGATCACCAGATAGCGGTCAAAATTGTCCTTAGAGGAATAAGGAAATGTTTCTCGGTTATGGAGGTGATAAAGAGTTCGACATAAAGAGTTACATCAATGCAAGCTTAACACCTATCCAGATAGCTCTGAGTAGAGATACCGGATATGTATAATGGAGCAACAATTTGGAATAACTCCAAGTGGAACGTGGTAGCAACATCTATGATATGACATAAAGTTTTGCGAAATACATAGGGATCTGAATATGGCAAGACCCGTTGACTACAACCTCTCTCACAAGCATAACATGATCAAACCCAGAACTCTTTGAGTGTTTATCACATAGTGATGTGAACTAGATTATTCAGTCTAGTAAACTCTTTGGATGTTGGTCACATGGCGATGTGACCTGTGAGTGTTAATCACATGGCGATGTGAACTATATTATTGACTCTAGTGCAAGTGGGAGACTGTTGGAAATATGCCCTAGAGGTAATAATAAATTAGTTATTATTATATTATATTTCATTGTTCATGATAATCGTTTATTATCCATGCTAGAATTGTATTGATAGGAAACTCAGATACATGTGTGGATACATAGACAACACCATGTCCCTAGTAAGCCTCTAGTTGACTAGCTCGTTGATCAATAGATGGTTACGGTTTCCTGACCATGGACATTGGATGTCGTTGATAACGGGATCACATCATTAGGAGAATGATGTGATGGACAAGACCCAATCCTAAGCCTAGCACAAGATCGTGTAGTTCGTTTGCTAAAGCTTTTCTAATGTCAAGTATCATTTCCTTAGAACATGAGATTGTGCAACTCCTAGATACCGTAGGAGTGCTTTGGGTGTGCCAAACGTCACAACGTAACTGGGTGGCTATAAAGGTACACTACAGGTATCTCTGAAAGTGTCTGTTGGGTTGGCACGAATCGAGACTGGGATTTGTCACTCCGTGTAAACGGAGAGGTATATCTGGGCCCACTCGGTAGGACATCATCATAATGTGCACAATGTGACCAAGGAGTTGATCACGGGATGATGTGTTACGGAACGAGTAAAGAGACTTGCCGGTAACAAGATTGAACAAGGTATCGGGATACCGACGATCGAATCTCGGGCAAGTACAATACCGCTGGACAAAGGGAATTGTATACGGGATTGATTGAATCCTCGACATCGTGGTTCATCCGATGAGATCATCGTGGAGCATGTGGGAGCCAACATGGGTATCCAGATCCCGCTGTTGGTTATTGACCGGAAAGGCATCTCTGTCATGTCTACATGTCTCCCGAACCCGTAGGGTCTACACACTTAAGGTTCGGTGACGCTAGGGTTGTAGAGATATTAGCATACGGTAACCCGAAAGTTGTTCGGATCCCGGATGAGATCCCGGACGTCGCGAGGAGTTCCGGAATGGCCCGGAGGTGAAGATTTATATATAGGAAGTCAAGTTTCGGCCATCGGGAAAGTTTTGGGGGTAATCGGTATTGTACTGGGACCACCGGAAGGGTCCCGGGGGTCCACCGGGTGGGGCCACCTATCCCGGAGGGCCCCATGGGCTGAAGTGGGAGGGGAACCAGCCCCTGGTGGGCTGGTGCGCCCCCCTTGGGCCTCCCCCTGCGCCTAGGGTTGGAAACCCTAGGGATGAGGGCGCCACCCTTGCCTTGGGGGGCAAGGCACCCCCTTGGCCCCCCCCCCCTAGGAGATTGGATCTCCTAGGGCCGGTGCCCCCCTAGGCACCCAATATATAGTGGGGGGAGGGAGGGCAGCCGCACCCGAAGCCCCTGGCCTCTCCCTCTCCCTCCCGTGACACTCCTCCATCTCCCTGCGCTTGGCGAAGCCCTGCCGAGATCACCGTTGCTTCCACCACCACGCCGTCGTGCTGCCAGATCTTCATCAACCTCTCCTTCCCCCTTGCTGGATCAAGTTGGAGGAGACATCTTCCCAACCGTACGTGTGTTGAACGCGGAGGTGCCGTCCGTTCGGCACTTGGTCATTGGTGATTTGGATCACGTCGAGTACGACTCCATCAACCCCGTTCTCTTGAACGCTTCCGCGTGCGATCTACAAGGGTATGTAGATGCACTCCTCTCTCCCTCATTGCTAGATAACTCCATAGATTGATCTTGGTGATGCGTAGAAAATTTTAAAATTCTACTACGTTCCCCAACACGTCGTGGCACCAGTCGCACTCCCCCGGGAGACTTTCATCGTCCGAGTACAACATTTCCTATGTTCATAATTCAAATATTAAACTTGTACAATTAAATATATGTACTAAGCGAGTACAACATTACACCCCACGTCAACAGTCGGGATTCTTCGGCCTCGACAGACTTAAAGTCAATCCGAAATATCGTTTAATTATCTTTCTAGAAAATCCAGGCCACTCGATATTTCCTACATATTCTAGCACAAGTCATGCCAAAATTGACGGAAAATTCCGGCATGACCTTTGCTAAAACAGGACATATCGAGCGCCTAAAGTTTTCTAGAATGGAAATTAATCAACACTCCGGCAAAACATAGGCCACTCGGAGTAACATGAACATGAACATGATCGGCCACTTGGGCAACCACATATCCTATTTGAGCAACACAAGATATACATGTTTTTATCTACACCATTTCTTATAGGACTCATATTGACATGGAGATTTGGCTGGTCTCACCTTGAGGTCCGAGGGGGTTGGTGACGGGGACGATGGCGGGGATGATGGAGGGGCTCCTTGATTTCTACAAAAACAAAAACCCTATAAATAAAACCCTAGCGAACGACATCGATGTGGGAATAATTGCTTAAACTAAAAAAATAACAACAAATGTGACATGTTCAACTAGTTTCTATTAATTCAAATAGTTCTTACTAAATATAAACTTACTATAAATAGAAATAAACTAAAAATAAACTAGTTGAACTAGTTATATTAATTTTCTTACTAAAAAATACATTAGTTCTATTAATTCAACTAGTTCTTACTAAAACTAAACTAGTTCAACTAGTTTATTAATTTACTTACTAATTATTTTAAACGCTTACTAAAAACAGTAAAAAAACTACATTATACAAAGTAGGGAGGAGGAGGAGAGAGGAGGAGGGGGAGGAGGCCGGTGGGATCGGAGGAGGGAGGGGCGGGGGGAGGAGGGGGATGAAGGAAATATGCCCTAGAGGCAATAATAAAGTTATTATTTATTTCCTTATATCATGATAAATGTTTATTATTCATGCTAGAATTGTATTAACCGGAAACATAATACATGTGTGAATACATAGACAAAAACAGAGAGTCACTAGTATGCCTCTACTTGACTAGCTCGTTAATCAAAGATGGTTATGTTTCCTAACCATAGACATGAGTTGTCATTTGATTAACGGGATCAAATCATTAGGAGAATGATGTGATTGACTTGACCCATTCCGTTAGCTTAGCACTTGATCGTTTAGTTTGTTGCTATTGCTTTCTTCATAACGTATACATGTTCCTATGACTATGAGATTATGCAACTCCCGTTTACCGGAGGAACACTTTTTGTGCTACCAAACGTCACAATGTAACTGGGTGATTATAAAGGTGCTCTACAGGTGTCTCCGAAGGTACTTGTTGGGCTAGCATATTTCGAGATTAGGATTTGTCACTCCGATTGCCGGAGAGGTATCTCTAGGCCCTCTCGGTAATGCACATCACTCAAGCCTTGCAAGCATTGAAACTAATAAGTTAGTTGCAGGATGATGTATTACGGAACGAGTAAAGAGACTTGCCGGTAACGAGATTGAACTAGGTATTGAGATACTGACGATCGAATCTCGCGCAAGTAACATACCGATGACAAAGGGAACAACGTATGTTGTTATGCGGTCTGATCAGTAAAGATCTTCGTAGAATATGTAGGAGCCAATATGAGCATCCGGGTTCCGCTATTGGTTATTGACCGGAGATGTGTCTCGGTCATGTCTACATAGTTCTCGAACCCGTAGGGTCCGCACGCTTAAAGTTCGGTGACGATCGTAATTAGGGTTTTTGTGTTTTGATGTACCGAAGGTTGTTCGGAGTCCCGGATGTGATCACGGACATGACGAGGAGTCTCGAAATGGTCGAGACATAAAGATTGATATATTGGAAGCCTATATTTGGATATCGGAAACGTTTCGGGTGAAATCGGGATTTTACCGGAGTACCG
>NC_041380.1:5081378-5103852 GCF_002162155.2 Triticum dicoccoides
CTACATGGGCCATAAGGGAGAAGAGGAGGGCTGGCCAGGGCAGGCCGCGCGCCCCCTCCCCCCCTAGTCTGAATAGGACAAGGAAGGGGGGGTGGCGCCCCCTTTCCTCTTTCTCCCTTCCTCCTTCCTTTTCCAACAAGGCAAGAGGGGCGAGTCCTACTCCTGGTTGGAGTAGGACTCCTCCAGGCGCACCCATAGGGCCGGCCGCACCTCCCCCTCTCCCTCCTTTATATAATGAGGCAAGGGGGCACCCCAAGACACACAAGTTGATCCTCGTGACCGTTCCTTAGCCGTGTGCAGTGCCCCCTTCCACCATATTCACCTTGGTCATATCGTAGCGGTGCTTAGGCGAAGCCCTGTGTCGGTAGAACATCATCACCGTCATCACACCGTCATGCTGACGAAACTCTCCCTCAATGTTTTGCTGGATCAGAACTCGAGGGACGTCACCGAGTTGAACGTGTGCAGAACTCGGAGGTGTCGTACGCTTGGTACTTGGATCGGTCGGATCGGGAAGACATACGACTACTTCCTCTACGTTGTGTCGACACTTCCGTTGCCGGTCTACGAGGGTACGTAGACAACACTCTCCCCTCTCGTTGCTATGCATCACCATGATCTTGCGTGTGTGTAGGAAACTTTTTAAAATTACTACGTTCCCCAATAGTGGCATCCGAGCCTAGGTTTTATGCGTTGATGTTGTGCACGAGTAGAACACAAGTGAGTTGTGGGCGATATAAGTCATACTGCTTACCAGCATGTCATACTTTGGTTCGGCGGTATTGTTGGATGAAGCGGCCCGGACCGACATTACGCGTACGCTTACGCGAGACTGATTCTACCGACGTGCTTTGCACATAGGTGGCTGGCGGGTGTCAGTTTCTCCAACTTTAGTTGAACCAAGTGTGGCTACGCCCGGTCCTTGCGAAGGTTAAAACAGCACCAACTTGACAAAACTATTGTTGTGGTTTTGATGCGTAGGTAAGAACGGTTCTTGCTAAGCCCGTAGCAGCCATGTAAAACTTGCAACAACAAAGTAGAGGACGTCTAACTTGTTTTTGCAGGGCATGTTGTGATGTGATATGGTCAAGACATGATGCTAAATTTTATTGTATGAGATGATCATGTTTTGTACCGAGTTATCGGCAACTGGCAGGAGCCATATGGTTGTCGCTTTATTGTATGCAATGCAATTGCGTTGTAATGCTTTACTTTATCACTAAGCGGTAGCGATAGTCGTGGAAGCATAAGATTGGCGAGACGACAACGATGCTACGATGGTGATCAAGGTGTCGCGCTGGTGACGATGGTGATCATGAAGGTGCTTCAGAGATGGAGATCACAAGCACAAGATGATGATGGCCATATCATATCACTTATATTGATTGCATGTGATGTTTATCTTTTATGCATCTTATCTTGCTTTGATTGAAGGTAGCATTATAAGATGATCCCTCACTAAATTATCAAAGTATAAGTGTTCTCCCTGAGTATGCACCGTTGCGAAAGTTCTTCGTGCTGAGACACCACGTGATGATCGGGTGTGATAGGCTCTACGTTCAAATACAACGGGTGCAAAACAGTTGCACACGCGGAATACTCAGGTTTAACTTGACGAGCCTAGCATATAACAAATATGGCCTCGGAACACGGAGACCGAAAGGTCGAGCGTGAATCATATAGTAGATATGATCAACATATTGATGTTCACCATTGATACTACTCCATCTCACGTGATGATCGGACATGGTTTAGTTGATTTGGATCACGTGATCACTTAGAGGATTAGAGGGATATCTTTCTAAGTGGGAGTTCTTAAGTAATATGATTAATTGAACTTAAATTTATCATGAACTTAATACCTGATAGTATCTTGCTTGTCTATGTTTGATTGTAGATAGATGGCTCGTGTTGTTGTTCCGTTGAATTTTAATGCGTTCCTTGAGAAAGCAAAGTTGAAAGATGATGGTAGCAATTACACGGACTGGGTCCGTAACTTGAGGATTATCCTCATTACTGCACAGAAGAATTACGTCCTGGAAGCACCGCTAAGTGCCAAGCCTGCTGCAGGAGCGACACCAGATGTTATGAACGTTTGGCAGAGCAAAGCTGATGACTACTCGATAGTTTAGTGTGCCATGCTTTACGGCTTAGAACCGGGTCTTCAATGACGTTTTGAACGTCATGGAGCATATGAGATGTTCCAGGAGTTGAAGTTAATATTTCAAGCAAATGCCCGGATTGAGAGATATGAAGTCTCCAATAAGTTCTATAGCTGCAAGATGGAGGAGAATAGTTCTGTCAGTGAACATATATTCAAAATGTCTAGGTATCATAATCACTTGACTCAACTGGGGGTTAATCTTCCTGTGATAGTGTCATTGATAGAGTTCTTCAATCACTGCCACCAAGCTACAAAAGCTTCGTGATGAACTATAATATGCAAGGGATGAATAAAACTATTCCTGAGCTCTTCGCGATGCTAAAAGCCGCGGAGGTAGAAATCAAGAAGGAGCATCAAGTGTTGATGGTTAATAAGACCACCAGTTTCAAGAAAAAGGGCAAAGGGAAGAAGAAAGGGAACTTCAAGAAGAACAGCAAACAAGTTGCTGCTTAGGAGAAGAAACCCAAGTCTGGACCTAAGCCTGAGACTGAGTGCTTCTACTGCAATTAGACTGGTCACTGGAAGCGGAACTGCCCCAAGTATTTGGCGGATAAGAAGGATGGCAAAGTGAACAAATGTATATGTGATATACACGTTATTGATGTGTACCTTACTAATGCTTGCAGTAGCACCTGGGTATTTGATATTGGTTATGTTGCTAACATTTGCAACTCGAAACAGGGGCTACGGATTAAGCGAAGATTGGCTAAGGACAAGGTGACGATGCGCGTGGGAAATGGTTCCAAAGTCGATGTGATCGCGGTCGGCGCGCTACCTCTACATCTACCTTCGGGATTAGTATTAGACCTAAATAATTGTTATTTGGTGCCAGCATTGAGCATGAACATTATATATGGATCTTGTTTGATGCGAGACGGTTATTCATTTAAATCAGAGAATAATGGTTGTTCTATTTATATGAGTAATATCTTTTATGGTCATGCACCCTTGAAGAGTGGTCTATTTTTAATGAATCTTGATAGTAGTGATACACATATTCATAATGTTGAAATCAAAAGATGCAGAGTTGATAACGATAGTGCAACTTATTTGTGGCACTGCCGTTTAGGTCATATCGGTGTAAAGCGCATGAAGAAACTCCATACTGATGGACTTTTGGAACTACTTGATTATGAATCACTTGGTACTTGCGAACCGTGCATCATGGGTAAGATGACTAATACGCCGTTCTCCGGTACTATGGAGAGAGCAACAGATTTGTTGGAAATCATACATACAGATGTATGTGGTCCAATGAATGTTGAGGCTCGTGGCGGATATCGTTATTTTCTCACCTTCACAGATGATTTAAGCAGATATGGGTATATCTACTTAATGAAACATAAGTCTGAAACATTTGAAAAGTTCAAAGAATTTCAGAGTGAAGTTGAAAATCATCGTAACAAGAAAATAAAGTTTCTACGATCTAATCATGGAGGAGAATATTTGAGTTACGAGTTTGGTCTACATTTGAAACAATGCAGAATAGTTTCGCAACTCACGCCACCCGGAACACCACAGCGTAATGGTGTGTCTGAACGTCGTAATCGTACTTTATTAGATATGGTGCGATCTATGATGTCTCTTACTGATTTACCGTTATCATTTTGGGGTTATGCTTTAGAGACGGCTGCATTCTCGTTAAATAGGACACCATCGAAATCCGTTGAGACGACGCCTTATGAACTGTGGTTTGGCAAGAAACCAAAGTTGTCGTTTCTGAAAGTTTGGGGCTGCGATGCTTATGTGAAAAAGCTTCAACCTGATAAGCTCGAACCCAAATCGGAGAAATGTGTCTTCATAGGATACCCAAAGGAGACTGTTGGGTACACCTTCTATCACAGATCCGAAGGCAAAACTTTTGTTGCTAAATTCGGAGTTTTTCTAGAGAAGGAGTTTCTCTCGAAAGAAGTGAGTGGGAGAAAAGTAGAACTTGATGAGGTAACTGTACCTGCTCCCTTATTGGAAAGTAGTACATCACAGAAACCAGTTTCTGTGACACCTACACCAATTAGTGATGAAGCTAATGATAATGATCATGAAACTTCAGATCAAGTTACTACCGAACCTCGTAGATCAACCAAAGTAAGATCCACACCAGAGTGGTACGGTAATCCTGTTCTGGAAGTCATGCTACTAGATCATGATGAACCTATGAACTATAAAGAAGCGATGGTGAGCCCAGATTCCGCAAAATGGCTAGAAGCCATGAAATCTGAGATGGGATCCATGTATGAGAACAAAGTGTGGGCTTTGGTTGACTTGCCCGTTGATCGGCAAGCAATTGAGAATAAATGGATCTTCATGAAGAAGACTGACGCTGACGGTAATGTTACTGTCTACAAAGCTCGACTTGTTGCAAAAGGTTTTCGACAAGTTCAAGGGATTGACTACGATGAGACATTCTCACCCGTAGCGATGCTTAAGTCTGTCCGAATCATGTTAGCAATTGCCGCATTTTATGATTATGAAATTTGGCAAATGGATGTCAAAACTGCATTCCTGAATGGATTTCTGGAAGAAGAGTTGTATATGATGCAACCAGAAGGTTTTGTCAATCCAAAGGGAGCTAACAAAGTGTGCAAGCTCCAGCGATCCATTTATGGACTGGTGCAAGCCTCTCGGAGTTGGAATAAACGCTTTGATAGTGTGATCAAAGCATTTGGTTTTGTACAGACTTTTGGAGAAGCCTGTATTTACAAGAAAGTGAGTGGGAGCTCTATAGCATTTCTGATATTATATGTGGATGACATATTATTGATTGGAATGTTGGAAATATGCCCTAGAGGCAATAATAAATTGATTATTATTATATTTACTTGTTCATGATAATCGTTTATTATCCATGCTAGAATTGTATTGATAGGAAACTCAGATACATGTGTGGATACATAGACAACACCATGTCCCTAGTAAGCCTCTAGTTGACTAGCTCGTTGATCAATAGATGGTCACGGTTTCCTGACCATGGACATTGGATGTCGTTGATAACGGGATCACATCATTAGGAGAATGATGTGATGGACAAGACCCAATCCTAAGCCTAGCACAAGATCATGTAGTTCGTATGCTAAAGCTTTTCTACTGTCAAGTATCATTTCCTTAGACCATGAGATTGTGCAACTCCCAGATACCGTAGGAGTGCTTTGGGTGCGCCAAACGTCACAATGTAACTGGGTGGCTATAAAGGTACACTACGGGTATCTCCAAAAGTGTCTGTTGGGTTGGCACGAATCGAGACTGGGATTTGTCACTCCGTGTAAACGGAGAGGTATCTCTGGGCCCACTCGGTAGGACATCATCATAATGTGCAAAATGTGATCAAGGAGTTGATCACGGGATGATGTGTTATGGAAAGAGTAAAGAGACTTGCCGGTAACGAGATTGCACAAGGTATCGGGATACCAATGATCGAATCTCGGGCAAGTATCGTACCGATAGACAAAGGGAATTGCATACGGGATTGATTAAGTCCTTGACATCGTGGTTCAGCCGATGAGATCATCGTGGAACATGTGGGAGCCAACATGGGTATCCAGATCCCGCTGTTGGTTATTGACCGGAGAACGTCTCGGTCATGTCTGCATGGTTCCCGAACCCGTAGGGTCTACACACTTAAGGTTCGGTGACGCTAGGGTTATAGAGATATTAGTATGCGGTAACCCGAAAGTTGTTCGGAGTCCCGGATGAGATCCTGGACGCCACGAGGAGTTCCGGAATGGTCCGGAGGCAAAGATTTATATATGGTAAGTCTTGTTTTGGTCGCCAGAAAAGTTCCGCGCATTATCGGTATTGTACCGGGAGTGCCGAAAGGGGTCCGGGGGTCCACCTGCCCTGGGGGGCCACATGGGCTGTAGGGGTGTGCGCCTTGGCCTATATGGGCCAAGGGCACCGGCCCCAAGAGGCCCATGCGCCAAGAGATAAGGGAAAGAAAGAGTCCTAAAGGGGGAAGGCACCTCCTAGGTGCCTTGGGGAGGATGGACTCCTCCCTGGCCGCACCCTTCCTTGGAGGAAGGGCCAAGGCTGCGCCCCCCCCCCTCCTCTCCCTTGGCCCTATATATAGTGGGGGGAAGGGAGGGCAGCCGCACCTAAGCCCTGGCGCCTCCCTCTCCCTCCCATGACACATCTCCCTCCTCCCGCGGCGCTTGGCGAAGCCCTGTTGGAATCCCGCTACTTCCACCACCACGCCGTCGTGTTGCTGGATCTCCATCAACCTCTCCTTCCCCCTTGCTGGATCAAGAAGGAGGAGACGTTGCTGCTCCGTACGTGTGTTGAACGCGGAGGTGCCGTCCGTTCGGCGCTAGGATCATCGGTGATTTGGATCACGACGAGTACGACTCCATCAACCCCGTTCTCTTGAACGCTTCCGCGTGCGATCTACAAGGGTATGTAGATCCACTCCTCCCTCGTTGCTAGATGACTCCATAGATTGATCTTGGTGACACGTAGGAAAATTTTGAATTATTGCTACGTTCCCCAACAGTGGCATCATGAGCTAGGTCTATGCGTAGTTTCTATGCACGAGTAGAACACAAAGTAGTTGTGGGCGTTGATTTTGTTCAATATGCTTACCGTTACTAGTCCAATCTTGATTCGGCGGCATTGTGGGATGAAGCGGCCCGGACCGACCTTACACGTACTCTTACGTGGGACTGGTTCCACCGACTGACATGCACTAGTTGCATAAGGTGGCTAGCGGGTGTCTGTCTCTCCCACTTTAGTCGGACCGGATTCGATGAAAAGGGTCCTTATGAAGGGTAAATAGCAATTGGCATATCACGTTGTGGTTCTTGCGTAGGTAAGAAACGTTCTTGCTAGAAACCCATAGCAGCCACGTAAAACATGCAAACAACAATTAGAGGACGTCTAACTTGTTTTTGCAGGGTATGCTATGTGATGTGATATGGCCAAGAAGAATGTGATGAATGATATATGTGATGTATGAGATTGATCATGTTCTTGTAATAGGAATCACGGCTTGCATGTCGATGAGTATGACAACCGGCAGGAGCCATAGGAGTTGTCTTTATTTATTTATGACCTGCGTGTCAACATAAACGTCATGTAATTACTTTACTTTATTGCTAACCGTTAGCTGTAGAAGTAGAGGTAATAGTTGGCGAGACAACTTCATGAAGACACGATGATGGAGATCATGATGATGGAGATCATGGTGTCATGCCGGTGACGATGATGATCATGGAGCCCCGAAGATGGAGATCAAAAGGAGCAATATGATATTGGCCATATCATGTCACTATTTGATTGCATGTGATGTTTATCATGTTTATACTTCTTATTTGCTTAGAGCGACGGTAGTAAATAAGATGATCCCTCATTAAAATTTCAAGAAAGTGTTCCCCCTAACTGTGCACCGTTGCGAAAGTTCGTCGTTTCGAAGCACCACGTGATGATCGGGTGTGATAGATTCTTACGTTCGAATACAACGGGTGTTGACAAGCCTAGCATGTACAGACATGGCCTCGGAACACATGCAAAACACTTGGGTTGACTTGACGAGCCTAGCATGTACAGACATGGCCTCGGAACACAAGAGACCGAAAGGTCGAGCATGAGTCGTATGGTAGATACGATCAACATGAAGATGTTCACCGATGATGACTAGTCCGTCTCACGTGATGATCGGACACGGCTTAGTTGACTCGGATCATGTAATCACTTAGATGACTAGAGGGATGTCTATCTGAATGGGAGTTCATAAGATGAACTTAATTATCCTGAGCATAGTCAAAAGGTCTTCGCAAATTATGTCGTAGCTCGCGCTTCAGTTCTACTGTTTAGATATGTTCCTAGAGAAAATTTAGTTGAAAGTTGATAGTAGCAATTATGCGGACTAGGTCCGTAGACTGAGGATTGTCCTCATTGCTTCATAGAAGGCTTATGTCCTTAATGCACCGCTCAGTGTGCTGAACCTCGAACATCGTCTGTGGATGTTGCGAACATCTGACATACACATTTTGATAACTACGTGATAGTTTAGTTAAATGGTTTAGAGCTGAGGCACCGAAGACGTTTTAAAACATCGCGAAACATATGAGATGTTTCGAGGGCTGAAATTGGGATTTCAGGCTCGTGCCCACGTCAAGAGGTATAAGACCTCCGACGATTTTTCTTAGCCTGCAAACTAAGGGAAAAAAGCTCAATTGTTGAGCTTGTGCTCAGATTGTCTGTGTACAACAATCATTTGAATCAAGTGGGAGTTGATCTTCCAAATGAGATAGTGATGTTTCTCCGAAGTCATTACCACCAAGCTGCTAGAGCTTCGTGATGAACTATAATGTATCGGGGACATATATGATGATCCTTGAGATATTCGCGATGTTTGACACCACAAAAGTAGAAATCAAGAAGGAGCATCAATTGTTGATGGTTTTTGAAACCACTAGTTTCAAGGAGGGCAAGGGCAAAAAGGGATGCTTCATGAAACGGCAAATCAGCTGCTGCTCTAGTGAAGAAACCCAAGGTTGAACCCAAACCCGAGACTAAGTGCTTCTGTAATAAGGGGAACAGCCACTGGAGCAGAATTACCCTAGATACTTGGTAGATGAGAAGGCTGTCGATAGAAGTATATTGGATATACATTATGTTAATGTGTACTTTACTAGTACTCCTAGTAGCACCAGGGTATTAGATACCGGTTCGGTTGCTAAGTGTTAGTAACTCAAAATAAAAGCTACGGAATAAACGGAGACTAGCCAAAAGGTGAGATGACGATATGTGTTGGAAGTATTTCCATGGTTGATCAAATATCGTACGCTCCCTCTACCATCAAGATTGGTGTTTGCGTTGAGCATAGACATGATTGGATTATGTCTATCGCAATACGGTTATTCATTTAAGGAGAGAGTAATGGTTACTCTGTTTATTTGAATAATACCTTCAATGGTCTTACACCTAAAATGAATGGTTTATTGAATCTCGATCGTAGTGATACACATGTTCATGCCAAAAGATAGTAATGATAGTACCACCTACTTGTGGCACTGCCACGTAAGTCATATCGGTATAAAACGCATGAAGAAGCTCCATGTTGATGGATCTTTGGGCTCATTCGTTTGAAAAGTTTGAGGCATGCGAACCATGTCTATTGGTGTATATGCATGAAGAAACTCCATGCAAATGGACCGTTTGGACTCACTTGATTTTGAATCACTTGAGACATGCAAATCATACCACATGGGCAAGATGACTGAAAGCCTCATTTTCAGTAAAATGGAACTAGAAAGCAACTTGTTGGAAGTAATACATTTTGATGTGTGCAGTCCAATGAGTGCTGAGGCATGTAGTGGATATCGTTATGTTCTTACTTCACAGATGATTTGAGTAGATGTTGAGTATATTTACTTGATGAATCACGAGCCTGAATTATTGAAAGGTTCAAGTAATTTTAGGGTGAAGTTGAAAGATCGTCGTGACAAGAGGATAAAATATCTATGATATGATCATAGAGATGAATATCTGAATTACGAGTTTGTCATAGAATTAAGACATTGTGGAAATTGTTTCACAACTAATACAGCCTGGAACACCATAGTGTGATGGTGTGTCCGAACATCATAACTGCACCCTATTGGATATGATGCATACCATGATGTCTCTTATCGAATTACCACGATAGTTTATGGGTTAGGCATTAGAGACAACCACATTCACTTTAAATAGGGCACCACGTAATTCCGATGAGATGACACTGTATGAACTATGGTTTAGAGAAACCTAAGCTGTCATTTCTTAAAAGTTTGGGGCTGCGACGCTTATGCGAAAAAGTTTCATGCTGATAAGCTCGAACCCAAAGCGGATAAATGCATCTTCATAGGACACCCAAAACAGTTGGGTATACCTCCTGTCTCAGAACCGAAAGCAATAAGGGATTGTTTCTAGAATCAGGTCCTTTCTCGAGGAAAAGTTTTTTCGAAAGAATTGAGTGGGAGGATGGTGGAGACTTGATGAGGTTATTGAACCGTCTCTTCAACTAGTGCGTGGCAGGGCACAGGAAGTTGTTCCTGTGGCACCTACAACAATTGAAGTGGAAGCTTATGATAGTGATCATGAAACTTCAGATCAAGTCACTACCAAACCTCGTGGGATGACAAGGATGCGTACTACTTCAGAGTGGTACGTGGTCCTGTCTTGGAAGTCATGTTGCTAGACAACAATGAACCTACGAGCCATGGAGAAGCGATGGTGGGCCCGGATTCCGATAAATGGCTCGAGGCCATAAAATCCGAGATAGGATCCATGTATGAAAACAAAGTGTAGACTTTGGAAGAACTACTTGATGGTCGTAAGGCTGTTAGGTACATATGGATTTTAAAAGGAAGACAGACAATGATGGTAAGTATCACCATTAAGAAAGCTCGACTTGTCGTTAAGATGTTTTCCGACAAGTTCAAGGAGTTGACTACGATGAGACTTTCTCACTCGTAGCGATGCTAAGAGTCTGTTGGAATTATATTAGCGATTACTGCATTATTTATGAAATCTTGCAGATAGGATGTCAAAACATTGTTTCCTCGACGATTTTTGAGGAAAGGTTGTATGTGATACAACCGGAAAGTTTTGTCAATCCTGAAAGATGCTAATAAGTATGCAAAGCTCCAGCAATCCTTCTAAGGACTGGAGTAAGCATCTCGGAGTTGGAATGTATGCTTTGATGAGATGCTCAAAGATTTTGGGTGTGTACAAAGTTTATGAGAAACTTGTATTTCCAAAGAAGTGAGTGGGAGCACTATAGAATTTCTAATAAATATATGTTGTTGACATATTGTTGATCAGAAATAACGTACAATTTCTGGAAAGCATATAGGGTTATTTGGAAAGTGTTTTTCAATGGAAAGCCTGGATCAAGCTACTTGAACATTGAGCATCAAGATCTATAAGGATAGATCAAAACGCTTAATGGTACTTTCAAATGAGCACATACCTTGACATGATCTTGAAGGTGTTCAAGATGGATCAGTCAAAGAAGGAGTTCTTGCCTGAGTTGTAAGGTATGAAGTTAAGACTTAAAGCTCGACCACGACAGAATAGAGAGAAAGGACGAAGGTCGTCCCCTATGCTTAAGACATAGGCTCTACAGTATGCTATGCTGTGTACCGCACCTGAAATGTGCCTTGCCATGATTCAGTCAAGGGGTACAAGAGTGATCTAAGAATGGATCACAAGACAGCGGTCAAAGTTATCCTTAGTAACTTGTGGACTAAGGAATTTTCTTGATTATGGAGGTGGTAAAAGAGTTCGTCGTAAAGGGTTACGCCGATGCAAACTTTGACACTAATCCAGATTATTCTGAGTAGTAAACTGGATTCATATAGTAGAACAGTTATTTGGAATAGCTCCAAATAGAACGTGGTAGCTGCATCTAGGAGATGACATAGAGATTTGTAAAGCACACACGGATCTGAAAGATTCAGACCCGTTGACTATAACATCTCTCACAAGCATAACATGATCAAACCCAGAACTCATTGAGTGTTAATCACATGGTAATGTGAACTAGATTATTGACTCTAGTAAAATCTTTGGGTGTTAGTCACATGGGGATGTGACCTTGAGTGTTTATCACATATCGATGTGAACTGGATTATTGACTCTAGTGCAAGTGGGAGACTGTTGGAAATATGCCCTAGAGGCAATAATAAATTGATTATTATTATATTTCCTTGTTCATCATAATCGTTTATTATCTATGCTAGAATTGTATTGATAGGAAACTCAGATACATGTGTGGATACATAGACAACACCATGTCCCTAGTAAGCCTCTAGTTGACTAGCTCGTTGACCAATAGATGGTTACAGTTTCCTGACCATGGACATTGGAAGTCATTGATAACGGGATCACATCATTAGGAGAATGATGTGATGGACAAAGACCCAATCCTAAGCCTAGCACAAGATCATGTAGTTCGTATGCTAAAGCTTTTCTAATGTCAAGTATCATTTCCTTAGACCATGAGATTGTGCAACTCCCGGATACCGTAGGAGTGCTTTGGGTGTGCCAAACGTCACAACGTAACTGGGTGGCTATAAAGGTACACTACAGGTATCTCCGAAAGTGTCTGTTGGGTTGGCACGAATCGAGACTGGGATTTGTCACTCCGTGTAAACGGAGAGGTATCTCTGGGCCCACTTGGTAGGACATCATCATAATGTGCACAATGTGATCAAGGAGTTGATCACGGGATGATGTGTTACGGAACGAGTAAAGAGACTTGCCGGTAACGAGATTGAACAAGGTATCGGGATACCAACGATCGAGTCTCGGGCAAGTATCGTACAGATAGACAAAGGGAATTGCATACGGGATTGATTAAGTCCTTGACATCGTGGTTCAGCCGATGAGATCATCGTGGAACATGTGGGATCCAACATGGGTATCCAGATCCCGCTGTTGGTTATTGACCGGAGAACGTCTCGGTCATGTCTGCATGGTTCCCAAACCCGTAGGGTCTACACACTTAAGGTTCGGTGACGCTAGGGTTATAGAGATATTAGTATGCGGTAACCCGAAAGTTGTTCGGAGTCCCGGATGAGATCCCAGACGTCACGAGGAGTTTCGGAATGGTCCGGAGGTAAAGATTTATATATGGGAAGTCTTGTTTTGGTCGCCAGAAAAGTTTCACGCATTATCGGTATTGTACGAGTGCCGAAAGGGTCCGGGGGTCCACCTGCCCCGGGGGGCCACATGGGCTGTAGGGGTGTGCGCCTTGGCCTATATGGGCCAAGGGCACCAGCCCCAAGAGGCCCATGCGCCAAGAGATAAGGGAAAGAAAGAGTCCTAAAGGGGGAAGGCACCTCCTAGGTGCCTTGGGGAGGATGGACTCCTCCGTGGCCGCACCCTTCCTTGGAGGAAGGGCCAAGGCTGCGCCCCCCCTCTCCCTTGGCCCTATATATAGTGGGGGGAAGGGAGGGCAGCCGCACCTAAGCCCTGGCGCCTCCCTCTCCCTCCCATGACACATCTCCCTCCTCCCGCAGCGCTTGGCGAAGCCCTGTTGGAATCCCGCTACTTCCACCACCACGCCATCGTGCTACTGGATCTCCATCAACCTCTCCTTCCCCCTTGCTGGATCAAGAAGGAGGAGACGTCGCTGCTCCGTACATGTGTTGAACGCGGAGGTGCCGTCCGTTCGGCGCTAGGATCATCGGTGATTTGGATCATGACGAGTACGACTCCATCAACCCCGTTCTCTTGAACGCTTCCGCGCGCGATCTACAAGGGTATGTAGATCCACTCCTCCCTCGTTGCTAGATGACTCCATAGATTGATCTTGGTGACACGTAGGAAAATTTTAAATTATTGCTACGTTCCCCAACATGGAAATGATATAGAATTTCTGGATAGCATAAAGGGATACTTGAATAAGAGTTTTTCAATGAAAGACCTCGGTGAAGCTGCTTACATATTGGGCATTAAGATCTATAGAGATAGATCAAGACGCTTAATTGGACTTTCACAAAGCACATACCTTGACAAGGTTTTGAAGAAGTTCAAAATGGATCAAGCAAAGAAAGGGTTCTTGCCTGTGTTACAAGGTGTGAAGTTGAGTAAGACTCAATGTCCGACCACCATAGAAGATAGAGAGAAAATGAAAGATGTTCCCTATGCTTCAGCCATAGGCTCTATCATGTATGCAATGCTGTGTACCAAACCTGATGTGTGCCTTGCTATAAGTCTAGAAGGGAGGTACCAAAGTAATCCAGGAGTGGATCACTGAATAGCGGTCAAGAACATCCTGAAATACCTGAAAAGGACTAAGGATATGTTTCTCGTATATGGAGGTGAAAAAGAGCTCATCGTAAATGGTTACGTTGATGCAAGCTTTGACACTGATCCAGACGATTCTAAATCGCAAACCGGATACGTGTTATTACTGAACGGTGGAGCTGTCAGTTGGTGCAGTTCTAAACAAAGTGTCGTGGCGGGATCTACATGTGAAGCGGAGTACATAGCTGCTTCGGAAGTAGCAAATGAAGGAGTCTGGATGAAGGAGTTCATATCCGATCTAGGTGTCATACCTAGTGCATCGGGTCCAATGAAAATCTTTTGTGACAATACTGGTGCAATTGCCTTGGCGAAGGATCCAGATTTCACAAGAGAACCAAACACATCAAGAGACGCTTCAATTCCATTCGGGATTTAGTCCAAGTGGGAGACATAGAAATTTGCAAGATACATACGGATCTGAATGTTGCAGACTTGCTGACTAAGCCTCTTCCACGAGCAAAACATGATCAGCACCAGGACTCCATGGGTGTTAGAATCATTACTGGGTAATCTAGATTATTGACTCTAGTGCAAGTGGGAGACTGAAGGAAATATGCCCTAGAGGCAATAATAAAGTTATTATTTATTTCCTTATATCATGATAAATGTTTATTATTCATGCTAGAATTGTATTAACCGGAAACATAATACATGTGTGAATACATAGACAAAAACAGAGAGTCACTAGTATGCCTCTACTTGACTAGCTCGTTAATCAAAGATGGTTATGTTTCCTAACCATAGACATGAGTTGTCATTTGATTAACGGAATCACATCATTAGGAGAATGATGTGATTGACTTGACCCATTTCGTTAGCTTAGCACTTGATCGTTTAGTTTGTTGCTATTGCTTTCTTCATAACTTATACATGTTCCTATGACTATGAGATTATGCAACTCCCGTTTACCGGAGGAACACTTTGTGTGCTACCAAACGTCACAACGTAACTGGGTGATTATAAAGGTGCTCTACAGGTGTCTCCGAAGGTACTTGTTGGGTTGGCGTATTTCGAGATTAGGATTTGTCACTTCGATTGTCGGAGAGGTATCTCTGGGCCCTCTCGGTAATTCACATCACTCAAGCCTTGCAAGCATTGCAACTGGTAAGTTAGTTGCAGGATGATGTATTGCGGAACGAGTAAAGAGACTTGCCGGTAACAAGATTTAACTAGGTATTGAGATACCGACGATCGAATCTCGGGCAAGTAACATACCGATGACAAAGGGAACAACATATGTTGTTATGCGGTCTGACCGATAAAGATCTTCGTAGAATATGTAGGAGCCAATATGAGCATCCAGGTTCCGCTATTGGTTATTGACCGGAGACGTGTCTCGGTCATGTCTACATAGTTCTCGAACCCGTAGGGTCCGCATGCTTAAAGTTCGGTGACGATCGTAATTAGGGTTTTTATGTTTTGATGTACCGAAGGTTGTTCGGAGTCCCGGATGTGATCACGGACATGACGAGGAGTCTCGAAATGGTCGAGACATAAAGATTGATATATTGGAAGCCTATATTTGGATATCGGAAACGTTCCGGGTGAAATCGGGATTTTACCGGAGTACCGGGGGGTTACCGGAACCCCCCCCCCCCGAGGGTTATTGGGCCTACATGGGCCATAAGGGAGAAGAGGAGGGCCGGCCAGGGCAGGCCGCGCGCCCCCTCCCCCCCTAGTCCGAATAGGACAAGGAAGGGGGGCGCCCCCTTTCCTCTTTCTCCCTTCCTCCTTCCTTTTCCAACAAGGCAAGAGGGGGGAGTCCTACTCCCGGTTGGAGTAGGACTCCTCCAGGCGCACCCATAGGGCTGGCCGCACCTCCCCCTCTCCCTCCTTTATATACTGAGGCAAGGGGGCACCCCATGACACACAAGTTGATCCTCGTGATCGTTCCTTAGCCGTGTGTGGTGCCCCCTTCCACCATATTCACCTCGGTCATATCGTAGCGGTGCTTAGGCGAAGCCCTGTGTCGGTAGAACATCATCACCGTCATCACGCCATCGTGCTGACGACACTCTCCCTCAACGTTTTGCTGGATCGGAACTCGAGGGACGTCACCGAGTTGAACGTGTGCAGAACTCGGTGGTGCCGTACGTTCGGTACTTGGATCGGTCAGATCGGGAAGATGTACGACTACTTCCTCTACGTTGTGTCAACACTTCCGTTGCCGGTCTACGAGGGTACGTAGACAACACTCTCCCCTATCGTTGCTATGCATCACCATGATCTTGCATGTGCGTAGGAATTTTTTTGAAATTACTACGTTCCCCAACAGGGGAGTGGGCAACCGGAGGAGGAGGAGGGAGGAGGGTGGGGGTGGAGGGGGAGGGGACGGCCGGAGGAGGAGGAAGGGGGCGGCCGGATGAGGAGGGAGAGGGGCGGTGGGAGAAGGGCGGCCGGAGGAGGAGGGGGAAGGAGGGAGGAGGGAGTACCTCAGCGAGGAGCAGCGCGGCGGCGGCGGACCACGTATGGGTTCGGCGCGGGCGGGAGCGAGTGAGGGAGTGACTGTCCAGGGTGAAACGCTCCAGGATAAGGTAAGTAAGTAGTAGCGCGGTTCAGAGAAACACGCTACTGCTACGGGCCATAGCAGTAGTGCTGGTCAGTGGTACGCGCTACTGCTAAGTGGGGTTAGCCATCTGCGTCCAGTACAAATATAGCAGCAACGCGGTTTCGCGGAACGTGCTACTGCTAAAGTAGTAGCAGTAGCGCGGTTTATTTAAAAACGCTACTACTAAGTAGCAGTAGCGACCTGTTTTGTCCAGCGCTACTGCTAAGATGCTGTGTATAAGGTTTTCCCTAGTAGTGATTGACCGAAGATGTGTCTCGGTCATGTCTACATAGTTCTCAAACCCGTAGGGTCTGCACGCTTAACGTTCGATGAGGATTTGTATTATGAGTTATATGTTTTGGTGACCACAGTTTGTTTGAAGTCCCGGATGAGATCATGGACATGATGAGGAGTCTCGAAATAGTCGAGAGATGAAGATTCATATATTGGAAGGTTATATACGGACACCAGAATGGTTCCGAAGAGGTTCGGGGATTTTTCGGAGTACCGGGAGGTTACCGGACCACCTCCCCCCCCGGGAAAGTTAATGGTCCTCATGGGCCATAGTGGAGAGGAGGAGGCAGGCCACGGGAGGTGGTGCCTCCCCCGTAGCACTCTGAATTGGACAAGGGATGGGGGGCGCGACCCCCTTTCCTTCTCCCTCTCCCCCTCTTTCCCCTTTCCCCATCTCTGTTGGAAGGAAGGGGGAGCCGACTATGAGTGGGAGTCCTAGTGGGACTCCCCCCACTTGGCGCACCCCTAGGGCCAGCCGACCTCCCCTCTCCTCCTTTATATATGGGGCGGGGGGCACCCCAAAGGCACACCAATAGTTTTCTTAGCCGTGTGCGGTGCCCCCTCCATAATTTACTCCTCCGATCATAGTGTCGTAGTGCTTAGGCGAAGCCCTGCACGGATCACATCACCATCACCACGCCGTCGTGCTGACGGAACTCTCCCTCGACCCTCTGCTGGATCAAGAGTTCAAGGGACGTCATCGAGTTGAACGGCGCTGAACTCGGAGGTGCCGTACATTCGGTACTAAGATCAGTTGGATCGTGAAGACGTTCGACTACATCAACCGCGTTAACCTAACGCTTCCGCTTTCGGTCTACGAGGGTACGTGGACACACTCTCCTCCTCTCGTTGCTATGCATCTCCTAGATAGATCTTGCGTGATCGTAGGATTTTTTTTGAAATTGCATGTTGCGTTCCCCAACAAATTTATGGAGTTAGAATTAGGTCAAACAGAGCTGCGTGGGTCCCATAATCTCAGGTGGCGCGCGTGTGAGCTTGTGGCACTCTCTTATCTATTATGGCCTCCTCCCAAAGCACCTAGGGTTCCATATGGTCCAGAACAAATCACCTTAAAGTTTTATCGCGTTTGGACTTCGTTTGGTATTGATTTCTTGAAAAACAAAAAAGCATACAGAAAACACCAATTGGCATTGGGCACCGATTTAATAGGTTAGCTCCTAAAAATGATATAAAATTGCATATAAAGCATGTAAGATTCATAATATGATAATATGGAACAATACAAAATTATAGATACATCGGAGACATATCAGAACTCATAGGTAAAAGAAGCGTATCACAACATCCAACTAGATCGCATTGATTTTCTGAGGAAAAAGTTAGAGAAAAACATGGAAAATGAAAATGATATACGGGGCAAGTCGAAGGCTTGCTCGTGCTAGCAGTAGGAATAAATAATTATGATACGTCAGATGGTCACACTATCGATATGGAGGATACGACGGCGAGGGGATGCCATGCACTTGTGGCAAAACTTTGAGAAAGAGGAAATGACACTTTCTACCATACAATCCAACCCAGACATGAGTGCCTGGAGGGTATTTTCAATTGTCTATGTTCAAAGCAAAAGTAACATATGACATGAACAGTGATCGATGATGATTGATATATAATGTTGATGGGAACTTGCATGAAAGGGAAAGAACGGAAATAAAACTCACTACACATGACTACTTGGGAGAAACATGTGAGGTGTAGTTGAGAAGGGGCATTTGATTATATAAATGCCATAAAATGAATACGGGTAGGGGACATGCCTTGTCAGGAAGGCGTGCAATGTCATCCGTTGACACAATTTTTTACCACCTTCTCCCAAATGTCTCAAACATCAGCTCTGCACACAAGTCATACTCTCGCATCACCGCCATGCGGGGCCCACACCGCCCCGTTCCTCATGAGTGGAAGGGCATCGATGCACGCGACACGTGTAGCAACAACCGATTTCAATCCAGAATGGCACACGTTAACACTGGCAAATGGGCCCTACCAACCTACTTATTTCCTTCTCACAGTGAACATGATGAGCCTATAAATAGGAGGAAGTAGGAAAGCAATGAAGCAAACCACCTGAATCCCAAATGAACCCCGCACCGCTCCTACCCCACCCACGAAAAACATATACAGAATCTCCTCCCTCCCTCACCACTGTTGTCGCCGTTTGAGATGTAAAACCATCCCTACAGCAAGGATAGCATATATGTGTCGCTCCGCCAAAGAGCAAGCTCCTCTATCACCGAGCCAGATCTAATCGATGAAGGTTGATCATTTGCGCAGAAAGTCTTGCTCCATCAAAGGGCAAGCTCCTCCATCGTCGTGCCAGATCCAATCTAGGAAGATTGATCATTTGGGAAGAAAATCTTGCTATGTCAAAGGGAAAGCTCCTCCGTCACTGAGTCAGATCCCGATGAGGAAGGTTGGTCGTTTGCGCAGAAAATCTTGCTCTGCCAAAGCGTAAGCTTCTTCATCGCCGAGCCAGATCCAACAGAGGAAGGCTGATCTTCTGCGCAGGAGTCTCACTCCACCAAAGGTAAGTTCCTCCGTCGTCAAGCTAGATCTAATCGATGAAGTTTGATCGTTTGCGCAGAAGTTTTACTCTGTCAAAGGGCAAGTTCCTCCGTCGCCAAGCCAGATCCATCGAGGAAGATTGATCTCCTGTGCAGAGAATCTTTCTGTGCCAAAGGGCAAGCTCCTCCATCGCCGAGTCAGATCCAGATGTGGACGGTTGATCGTTTACCCAGAAAATCTCGCGTCGAGGAAGATTGATCGTTTGCGAAGAAAGTCTTGATGTTTCAAAGGGCAAGCTCCTCCGTCGCCTAGCCAGATCCAGATGAGGAAGGTTGATCATTTGCGCAGAAAATCACACGTCGAGGAAGATTAGTCCTTTGTGCAGAAAATCTCGCATCGAGGAAGGTTGGTCGTTTGCGCAGAAAATCTCGCTCTGCCAAAGAGCAAGCTCCTCCGCCACCGAGCCAGATCCAATCGAGGAGGGTTGATCATTTGCGTAGAAAATCTCGCTCTGCCAAAGGGCGAGCTCTTTCGTCCCCGAGCCAGATCCAATCGAGGAAGGTTGATCATTTGTGCAGAAAATGTAGCTCCCCCAAAGGGCAAGCTTATCTATTGTCGAGCCGGATCCAAACAAGGAAGGTTCATTGTTTGCACAGAAAAAAAATGTTTTACCAAAGAGCAAGCTCATCCATCGCCGAGCTAGCTCCAATCGAGGAAGGTTGAACGTTTGCGCAAAAAATCTCGCTCCGCCAAAGGGCACACTCATCCGTCACTGAGCTAGATCCAATCGAAGAAGGTTAATCATTTGCGCAAGAAATCTAGTTCCCCCAAAGGGCAAGCTTTTCTGTCACCGAGCCAGATCCAATCAAGGAGGGTTGATCATTTGCGCAGAAAATCTCGCTCCACCAAAGAGCAAGCTCATCTGTCACCGAGCCAGATCCAATCGAGGAAGATTCATCGTCTACGTAGAAAATCTCACTCCACCAAAGAGCAACTCATCCGTCACCGAGCTAGATCCAATCGAGGAGGTTTGATTGTTTGCGTAGAAAATCTCGCTCCATCAAAGGGCAAGCTCCTCTGTCTCCGAGCCAGATCCAATCGAGAAAGTTTGATCATTTATGCTCCGTCAAAGGACAAGCTCCTCAGTCATCGAGCCAGATCCAATCGAGGAGGGGTGATTGTTTGCGCAAAAAATCTTGCTCCCAAAGGATAAGCTCATCCGTCACCGAGCTAGATGCAAGCGAGGAAGGTTCATTGTTTGCGCAGAAAATATCGCTTTGCTAAAGAGCAGCTCATCCGTCACCGAGGTAGATCCGATCGAGGAGGGTTGATTGTTTGCGTGGGAAATCTTGCTCCGCCAAAGAGCAGGCTCATCCGTCAACGAGCCAGATCCAATTGAGAAAGGTTCATCTTTTGCACAGAAATTCTCACTCAGCCAAAGAGCAAGCTCATTGGTCACCGAGTCAAATCCAATCAAGGAGGCTTGATCATTTATGCTCCATCAAAGGACATGCTCTCTGTCACTGAGCCAGACCCAGTTGAGGAAGGTTCATCGTTTGCACAGAAATTCTCGGTCAGCCAAAGAGCAAGCTCATCGGTCACCGTGTCAGATCCAATCGAGGAGGGTTGATCGTTTATGCTCCATCAAAGGAATGCTCTTTGTCACCGAGCCAGGCCCAATTGAGGAAGGTTGGTCATTTTCGTAGAAATCTCATGGTCGGGCTGGAAGGAGAACACTCCTATGGTCCTAATGACAACCATGAGAATGTCCGCCATTTTTTCATGTCATTCTCAACGGTGATGTATATGTAGCTTACTTTTTTTCCCAAGCATAACTTTACCTCTTTTTTCCCAAGCATAACTTTACCTCTTCCCCCCCCCCCTATTTTCTAGCATGTTAAATTTACTCTCCCAAATCTCATGGTTAGGTTGGAAGGAAATATTACTAAACTCAAGCCATCCATCGTCGAGCCAGATCGAGGAGTTCAGTGGCGGAGACAGGGGGGCAGCAGGGGCCCTGGCCCCCCTGACATTGGAAATTTGCTGCTAATTCACTGATGAACAATGCATAATTAGCAATATTTTAATGCTAAAAGTGTATTTTCCTATGCTTTGGCCCTCCTTAACCTACTTTGACGGCACTTGGCCCTTCTGATCCATATTTCCTGGCTCCGCCACTAGAGGAGTTGCCTAGAATTCTCATGGTCAGGTCGAAAGGAAACATCACCGTCGTCGAGCCAGATCTGATCGAGGAAGGCAGTGTGCCCGCGCGTAAATCCCATGGTTAGCTTGGAAGGAAACGATCCTAGTGACAACCACATGTCCATCGCCTGATCCTCTCCTTCTCGACAGCGAAATGTACGTTTTTTTTACCATCTTAAATTCACCGCATGTTTTGTTTCGACCCTGGTCCTATTTCTGCCATTTTATTTTGTATCTTTCCACCATAAATTCACATTAGTTTTATTTCCTGCGATGATGGTCCTACTTTTATACATTATATTAATTTCATTTTGCCTATTCATTTTTATTTGCTTATCTTTACTATTAGATCCTAACATTAAATGAGAGTTGGGGATTAGACGCGTGCACGTCACTCACTTCCTCCCCGCCCACCGCCTCTCCTGGACCCCGTCCCCTCCCCAGGGACGACACCGGTAGGGGCGAGCCGGGGATTGTACGTTTATATGCCACCTCCCTTGGACCCCTCCTCCCCAGGGACGACACTGGTAGGGGCAAACTGGGGACGGTATGTTTGCACACCGCCTCCCTTAGATCCCCCCTCCCCAAGGACCGCCCAGATACGAATGAGTAGTGAGTTGAGCCCATGGCTCTCCCCACCGCCTCCCCCAGATACGAATGCACCTAACACTAAAACATGTGCACATACATCCATATCTAAACATCCCTTGTGTATGTTAGAGGATCCGGTTCCCCAAGATTGATGCCTGCCAGATAGATCAGCCTGTCCGGTCAGCTCACATCCCATCCGTCCATCAGATCAGATCAGATCAACCAGCAGTAAACAAAATTTTACAGCAGCGAGAGGGAGACCAAAGCCCAATCCAATCTGAAGCAAGGGCAGTCCCGTCATTTCGCCCCCCTCCACTTTCGCCTTGCCGCGCTCCCTCCCCGCCCTCCCCCCGAAACCCCAA
>NC_041380.1:5104383-5128156 GCF_002162155.2 Triticum dicoccoides
CAGCCCGCCGTACCCGCCGCCCACTGTCACCCGCCCCCCCACCGCACCCATCACGCGCGGGCCTAGAAATAGGGGCGACGGACGGAGGAATGGAGGGCGACCGTCTCCGTCCCCGTCCCCAAATCAAAATTTCAAACTTTCCCGTCCCCCTCCCCAAAACCCTAGCGCGCCCCCCTCGCCGCCGCCGGGGAGAGTGAGGATGCCGGACCTGCCGTGCGACGGGGACGGGGTGTGCATGGTGTGCCGGGCCGCGGCGCCGCCGGAGGTCGAGCTGCTGCGGTGCGCGACCTGCGCCACGCCCTGGCACTCGCCCTGCCTCTCCAAGCCGCCCGCGCTCGCCGACGCCGCCGCCTGGGCCTGCCCCGACTGCTCCGGCGAGGACGCCTCCCCCTCCGCGGCCCCCGCCCCCGCCCCCACCGCAGCCCCCGGGGGCGCCGGCGGGGGGTCCGGCCTGCTCGCCGCCATCCGCGAGATCGAGGCCGACTCCACCCTCACCGAGCAGGAGAAGGCCAAGCGCCGCCAGGAGCTGCTCGGCGGCAAGACCGCCGTCGCCGGCGATGACGACGAGGATGAGGAGGAGCAGGACGAGGACAACGCGCTCGAGATCGTCGGCAAGAACTTCAGCTGCGTCTTCTGCATGAAGCTCCCCGAGCGCCCCGTCACCGTGAGCAATCCCCTCCCCTCCCCGTGTTTTACTCCGCGTCAGTTTTCGAATAAATGCCCATGATTATATCCACTACCATCCCGCAATTATTCACTGTATAATATCCGCGGCGCGGATATATCTCCCGGCGCTCGCTGCAAAATATGATCTTCTCGTGCGCGCTTGTTGTCATAATGGTTAAATCCCGCATCATTAGATGCGCCCTGCGGCGGCAGTAATGATCCATCATCTTCCTCTGGGTCACTGCATCCATTTCTCCCCGCATAATCATCACTCATCGTCCCCTTTATGCCGTCTCGGACGCTCTAACATCCATTGATTTCAGTTTGTTCAGATGTGCTTTTGCGGCCTTCTCTTTTTTGGTTTGATGTAGCTGTAATGTAATTTCAACATCAATAATCTACTTTATTTTAATATATGCGTGTTCTGTGCTTGCCTATAGTCAGATAGGAGCAGAGGATCACGGCCTCCCCTGCTGTCAGATAATCCCCTGATAATTAGACGCACTCACTAGTAATGACCCATCTTTGCCTTGGTCATCGCTTCCATTGCTCACATCTGCACATATAATCCATAGCATTAGGACAGCTGTGGTCTATTTGTTGTTATCGCTATAGCATCATTTATTTTCTCATGGTATGCATGTTCAGTGCCTGTTCCTAGTTAGATAGGTGTAAAGGATAACATATTTGTCAGTTTGTGGCTAATCATCTGCAAATTTCAACAGCAAGAATGGCCTTTATCTGCAAGTATCGTTCAGCATTGCTTACATCTGCACATATGAGTCCTAAATCTAGAACAGCTGTGATCTATTTGTTGTTATTGTTACATCATCATTTATTTTCTGATGACGGCTTGCGTGTTCGGTGCTTGTCTGTAGTTAGATAGGAGTAAAGTATCACGACCTCGTCTGTTTGTAGGCTTAATCACCTGTGTACTTTTATAACAGCATGAATGGTGTTTACCTGGGAGCGTTGTTCAGCATTGCTTACATGTGCGCATATGAATCCTAGCTCTGCAACAGCCGTAGTCTTTTTGTTGTTATTACTGCAGCACCATGTGTTTTTCTGATGATGGCAGTTTGGTGCTTGTCTGTAGTCAAATACTCCCTCCGTTCTGAATTACTCGTCGCAGAAATGGATGTATCTAGATGTATTTTAGTTCTAGATACATCCATTTCTATGACGAGTAATTTGGAACGAAGGGAGTAGGAGTAAAGGATTGCATCTTTGTCTGTTGTTGGGTAATCACCTGTAAGCTTTAACAGTTGCTAAAAATTGTAGTAACCTGGCCACTTGACCCAGGGGAGCTCCTGTGGTGGTGTTTTAAATGATATCTGGATAGTCTGGTCAAGTGTAATGTCATTTGCAACTTACTGTAGATGGCCTTGCTGTCCTGCTCCTTTTGCTGGTTTGTTAAGTCTATTCACCTTTTTTTGGTTTGTCTGCGCCTTGGACTGCTAATGCACAGTCTGTTGACCAAATGATTTGATTCTCCCTGATATTTGCTAGTATCTTGTACTGCCTAGGGTATTTTGTCTGTTTTTTGTGTGGCAAAGTGATTACATACATGATCTATGCTGCAGTTCAAGGGGTGAAAACATCATCATGCTATATGAATGAAGTAATGTTTGTTATACACAAATCTCCAAACTCCTTCAATGTTGATTAGCAGAGTATTAATATACAACTAAAGTGAATGATACCTGGCATTGGCTACTCTTTGGTTTCTTTTGAGAGTTTGCTGAAAGCATGGTTTCATGTTTCCTTTCATCATGAATGCTACTTTAAATTGAGTCAGGTTTAGCTACATATCTTAGCCAGCTGGCATACTGTGTTGGGGTAAGTCCTTGAACCCAGATGGCTGGGTTTACAACCATGTGTTCCTTGCCATTGCACCCCTGGAGTCCTGAATATTTATTTGAGTTCATAGTTTACCACCTGCCTATGCATGTTCCTCCCAATTTGTGATTCCAGTCAATATGTTGTTTGACCAACAGGCTTCATCATAGTTATTGGCTAGCTCTTGATCTGTACTACCTACTTTGGTTGGTTGGACCAGGGCATGTGAAGCACCCTTTGCCCTTTTGGTTTGTAATCTTAGATTGCTGATACCCTCTGCTGGCATAAAAGGTTGCTTGCCATAGCCTCTCTTTGACATGCTTCTGGACACATGCATAGCCTTTTAACTGTCACTATATTTGAAAGGAGGCTGTTACTTGTCATGTCCGCACACTTTTTAAGCTGAAAACTATGATTACTTCTGTTTATAATCTGTCAGTAACGATTTCTACTTGTGTTTTTATTTGATGTTATGTTTGATTATGATTTCATATTTAAGCTTTCCTTGTATGTTCTTTTTCTGTTCTAAATACTTTACTCAGGATAACAATACTCCTGCCTACTATATATTTGGTGCTATCTCTGATCACTACATTCTACTTTTGAATCTTTGTAGACACCGTGTGGCCACAACTTCTGTTTGAAATGCTTTGAGAAGTGGGTTAACAGTGGAAAAAGGACCTGTGGAAAATGCCGGGGACCAATCCCATCCAAAATGGCTTCGCAGCCAAGGATTAATGCAGCGTTGGTTGCGGTTATCCGTATGGCTAGGACTGCAAAGAATGCTAGTGCAGGTGGCTCTGGAAATCCTGTTCATTACATAAGAAATGAGGCTAGACCCGACAAGGCTTTCACAACTGACAGAGCAAAGAAGGCTGGGAAAGCTAATGCTTCAAGTGGTCAGATCTTTGTGACCATTGCACCTGATCATTTTGGCCCCATTCCAGCAGAAAACGACCCCAAAAGGCGTCTTGGTGTGTTAGTCGGGGAAACCTGGGAAGACCGCCTTGAGTGCAGGCAGTGGGGTGCTCATTTCCCTCATGTTGCTGGTATTGCTGGCCAGTCAGAACATGGTGCCCAGTCAGTGGCGCTGTCAGGTGGTTACATAGATGATGAGGACCATGGGGAGTGGTTCCTGTATACTGGAAGGTTAGCTAGTTTACTCACTTGCTATCATTTTACTTCTGTGTCTGATCCTACATGTGAGCACTTATTTCTGTGAATAATTTGTACTGACAGTGGTGGAAGAGACCTAAGTGGGAACAAGCGAACAAACAAGGAGCAATCTTCTGATCAGAAATTTGACAAGATGAATGCTGCTCTGCGTCTTAGTTGCAAGAAGGGTTACCCTGTCAGGGTTGTGCGGTATGTTTTTCTTGCCATAATTATTTCCTCAAATATATCAGCGTTTGATAAGTCCGTAGTTGATATCACAGTTACACTCTAGCCTGACAGTGTTAATACTGTTAATTATTCCCTTACCTTGAATAGTTTTATGTTGTTACATGTGCTGCATATATGGAGACCATCCACTGTTCTGCTTAAATTTGTTATTTATTATTTATATCATCATCTTATGTATATTTGACTACACTATCTTAAAAAGGTCCCACAAAGAGAAGCGTTCTTCATATGCTCCTGAAACTGGTGTGCGTTATGATGGAGTCTACAGGATTGAGAAATGCTGGAGGAAGATTGGTGTTCAGGTAATTTTACACCCTGTGCAGAGGTTCAACATTGCTTTTCTCTATTTTGTGCCACTGAATGGAAGATAATGTATATTCTTTTGATTTCTGTCTCAGGGTACATACAAGGTCTGCAGGTACCTCTTTGTACGATGCGACAATGAACCAGCTCCATGGACCAGGTTTGACAAAGCTATTACATTTTGTTTTGGCAATATGCTTTTGTCTTGAAAAGAAGTGGCATTACTTACACTGATGTTGTGGTATCTGGGTTTTAGTGATCTTCATGGTGACCGGCCAAGGCCACTGCCCAGGATTAAGGAGCTGCAAGGTGCTACTGACATCACTGAACGGGCAGGATCCCCCTCCTGGGACTATGTTGTATGTCCACGCGATTTTCTTCTTCTGATGTTTTCACTTACAGGCATACATCATCACCACTGATCGATCTTTATCTGTTTGTTATAGGAAAATGAAGGCTGGAAGTGGGTGAAGCCTCCACCAATCAGCAAGAAGCCCGCCCAGTCAGGCGATCCTGAAACTGACAAGCAATTCAGGAAATACCAGAAGCGTGCTCATATGTCTATGAATGAGAGGCTGTTGAAGGGTTAGTTTTTATGCCGTGTGTTTTGATTGCTACGCTCTGTTTGGCTTAAATAGCTGAAATCTATTCCAAGCATTCATTCTCCTAATGCGTGCTTGTGTTTGTTTGGTCATGTGCAGAGTTTGGCTGCTCCATTTGCAAGAATTTGATGAAGGAACCACTTACTACTCCCTGTGGTCATAACTTCTGCAAAGCTTGTTTGACCGCTGCATTTGGTGACGAGGGTTCTATGAGGGAAAGAAGCAGGGGCGGGCGCACTCTGCGGGCACAGAAGATTGTGAAGAACTGCCCCTCCTGCCCAACTGATATCTGCGACTTCCTGGAGAACCCACAGGCATGTAATTGAAACACAAGTCTGTTGAAGCATGTTTTAAAGTATGTTTACTGATGGACGCCTTCTGTTATTTGTGTTGCAGATTAACATAGAGATGAAGGATCTGATTGACAATCTGCTTGCCAAGGCTGCCAAGGAGAAGCCAGACGAATCTGCTGAGGAAAATGATGATGAGGAGGATGCTCTGGAGAAGGAAGAGGAGGATGACAGCAGCCTGAACGAGGAAGAGAATGATGATGGTGCTGAGAACAAGGCTGGAGAAGAGGATGCTGTCGTCACAATCGTGGTCGAGGCCAAGGATGAGCTGAAGAAGCCTCTGAAGCGCAAGGGAGCTGAGGAGGAGGCCAAAGATGAGAAGAAGATCAAGACCACTGCTGGTGCTCCTGATGTGGAAAATGCAGCTGAAGAAGACGCCGAGATGGTTGAAAAGGAGGAAGAAGAAGGTTCCCAGAAGGCTCAGAAGAAGCGCAAGGGGCGTGCAGCTGCCGCAGCTGGCGGCGGTAAGAGGAAGAGGGCCAGCCCTGCTGCTGCTGAAGAGAAGGCCGCCGCAGCTGGTGGCGGTAAGAGGAAGAAGGCAAGCCCTGCTGCAGCTGAAGAGACCCCTGCTGCTGCAAGCACCCCTCGCCGGGCGACCAGGAGTGGCGGTGTGGTGGTGGCTGGTGGGAGCCCTGCTTCCAGGACCAGGAGCAACACCAAGGCCGACAACTGAAGCTCCGTTGAAGAAGAGGAGCGGCGCCGAGGCTGATGCCCACCATTGAAGAAGAAGCTCCGTTTTTTGGCTGGTCGCGTATTATATATATAGTTTATATTTATCCGGAAGACTGTTTTATCCTTGTAGTTAAGTTCCTGCTATATGGATCCTGGATATTATCTATCAGGTTATGGTTATGATGATGATGCTTGAACTATATTTACTGGTGTGATTGTTTGTTTCTTTCTTGCTGCTGCATCTGGTTAGATGTATAGTTAGTTGCATTTAGTTTTTGTTCAGAAACCAAACCTTGCTAATTTGGACCAGGTTTCTTTTATAGGGGATAAAATCAATGGTATATTTCTCTATATAAACTTGGTCATATTTGCAAAGTTTGGCTTGGGATTGCGTGGTTCTGAGTACACTAGTTTTACAAAGCTCCAAAAACCAAAACTTCGAAAATACCTTCCATCTGGTTCCACGGTTCTGAGTACAGTTTTTTTGTATAAGTAGGTATTGCGTGGCAAAGTGAATCAAAGTTAAGCCAAGGAATTAGGACCTATTTGTTTCTGATTTTGTAGCCTTTTCATTTTGGTCAAAATGTCATAAAGCTCTTAAATAGGTGCTTTTGGAGCTTTTATGCCGTTTGATGAAGGAGATGTGCCTGTTTGCGAGTTATCTCTCCTAAACAATTGTCTCGTCTTTTTTTTTCCTAATGAGTGAAATAACCCCATTGCAAATTTGTAGGACTCCAAAGTATATTCATTGAAGAACTTTTTTTTTGACAAAAGGATTGATTTTATTGGCTCAAAATAAAGCATTGAAATGATATGCATAGGTAAGCACACACCTGGCTTCAGCATAGTAAGGATGCACACAAACATCAATACACAGACAAAAACAAGCCGACCAATGACAGAGTCATGGAAGAGCATCTTCAATGACAGGCGCTTGAAGAAAAACAGAGTGCTGTGGATGCTAATAACAGGCGCTTAACCACCTGCTGGGTACAAATCATTTTATCTCCTCAGTGGAGAAAAAAAGGCACACGCTCAGAACTTGTTTTGCCATCGACATTGTGGGTGACGCATGGATTCGCAAGGCTAACTACAAATCTAACAGGAAATTGATCCTGACGTCTATGCGAAAGGAAGGAGAAAAACAACAAAGCGATCAGATCTGTGATCGACAAACTACAACGAACCCTATTCACACTGGTCATCTCATAACACCAAACGGATGACAAGGTTCTTAAACAACAACACATTCAGAAAAGGAGTGACACTCAAGCACAAACTGTCACCGGATCTAACCACCCAAGGCTAGATTCTAGGTTTTCACCATGAAAAACCATCCCGAGCAAATCCAAGCAATGACATCAATACAACGATGTAAAAACATAGTCACTGCCAGGTATACCAATTTATGACAGACCTATGCTTTCACCCCGGAGTTCGAGACCAGGCACTCGAGGAGCACCACTATCGAAGTCACTTAAGTGTTGTCATCACCATTTTTCCGTGATCCTAGCAGCTACTCCCTCCGTTCCAAATTACTCGTCGTGGTTTTAGTTGAACTAAAACCACGACGAGTAATTTGGAACATAGGGAGTATATGTGATGTGTGACTGCCTGTAAGAGCCCAAGACTGAGACTCCATTAGTTTGTGTTATGTTCATGCTTGCATGCTATATAATGTGTGTTTTATTTTGTTTTGCATCATGCATCATAATCATCAGTGCTTTGGTTTGTGGCATATTTAATTTTGTTGTGATCTTGCGTGAAACTTCTTCTCCTCATCTTCATCTTTCAGTTGCCTCTTGCTCTTGCCACCAAACCAACACCCAAGTTTCAAATCCAATCTCAAAGTTTTTCCTTTCCTTTCTTTTATCCAATAATTCAAGTGACATTTTTACTGGTCCAAATAAATGTTCACTATATTCCTAAAATACCTAGATCATGCCTACACTCACTCCTCATATTTTCAGCTCATTTGGGCATGTTTATGTTGGATTCTAAATTTATTCAAGCTCGAACTATATTCAAATTTGTTTGAATTTAGAGTCTTTAAAAATTCCTAAACTAATCTTTATTAATTCAGGCATATTTCCAGATTTCTATAAATGTGGTTTCCCCTTCTAATTCCCCTCCTACCTCTTCTGTGCGTTTCTGCAAGTTTTTTTTTTACTTTCATACAAGGGTTTCCTATAGTCTTGGCAAGCTTTCAAAAATTTGCGTACGTATATGATATGTGATGCGCTTTCGCCAAAGCGACAATATTAACAACTTTCAAATCCGATGTACTACAATTTTCAAAAAGATGTACATTGCCTATACAACTCGCCCAAAATATACAAGGCCAACCTCGGTGGCTTTGCACACATCTTGTGGGGAACGTTTATTAACCAGAACTACTCCCTCCATTCCAAAATATTTGAAGTTTTAGGTTTGTCTTAACTCAAGCATCTTCACTTGAAGATGTTTGAATTGGTACAAATATAGAACCTCAAATGTTTTGGGGCAGCTAGGGTTGCAACAGTGTTCATGTTACGCCATCACAATGTCATGATCAGTAGAAGCATTTAGACACTCACACAGAGCAAAATAGCAAGATCAGAAGATAATCCGAGCAAAATTAACCGAGTTTAAATTAAAAACATTCAAGTCAAATTAGCATTCAACACCCCTCCAACTCAACTGTACAAGTTTCCAACCCTCAGAACACACACCCAAAACACACATCACCTCTTGCGCATTTCGCCATCCCTCCTTGCACCCGTCCGAACTCTAGTTCGTCGGCGGGGCAAACACGAGGGCGCCCTTGCGCAACTTACTTACGGCGAATCGCCAGCAGACCGTTCGAACTCGCTACATACCCCAGCCTTGCCGGGGAGAAAAATAAATAGCAAAACTGGGGATAATTTATTGCAGCTTCTTCGTCCTCCAGTTAGTGAGCGAAGATCGAGTCATCGCCCTCGGCCGCGTTAGCCCTGCGGCTAGAGTTCTCCTGGTTAGGCGAGGTCGACAGGCTCGCGTCTCCTCTGGTGTCCGCACTGTGGAGCGGCCTGTTCCTCCCGGACCTAGGCCGGATGTTGTTCCCCACAGGGAAAGGTTCCTGGCCAAAAAAAAAGCATGAATAAACCTCCATGTCAACCACTTTGCATCATCGGATGATATTGTTAGCATGGCACATATGCAAGTGTTTAACTGACTTCTGTGATGTATCACACACATAAACAGATCTATGAAATTGGACAGACTCGATGAGTTTGCGACTCGAAAACCAGTATGGTCTCTACTAGCTAATCCAACCTGGTCTACAGAAGTGAAACCGAGAGTTTGATATAAACTCGTACCTGCTCCCCTGCGTTCGGGCCATCCTTGTGGAAGAGTATAGGGCGGCACCATTTGTCTTCATTCATCAGGCTAGAATTCCGAAAATGAGAAACCAATTCATTCCTGCCCTGGATTCTAGCATATGCGAGTGTTGCCACCTTCTCGCTATTGAATTTTTCCCATCTCTTGCCATTAAATGTCTGCAGAAAATTGTGCCTCCAGTTAGTTGCCAAGCGAAATTAACAAATGCATACCAAGCAAAACACAATGTAATATTTTAAGAATCTTGTTAAAATCTACAAGATGTCAAGTTTTTCTCTTCAAATGTATACTGAATTGGTGAACAGGATATAGCTCTCACAAGTTGCTATCAGCTAGTAAGGTCAGGGTGTACATATATACCTTGTAAAAGGGAATTATGTGCTGCGGATCGGTCATGTTGATGAAAGCATAGCCCACGTTGCATTTGTTCTGAGGAAAGCATAGATTGCAGCGTCAGTACCTAGAAATTCTGCTGCAAGTTCCAACCTTCACACTAGGACAAAGAACTTACCTTGAAGTCAATCGGAAGGTAGACGAAATCATAGGTTCCACGGTGATTCTCATCAATGACGCCCAGAAGCAGTTTACAGTTGTACCTGTTGAGCACATCAAGTGTGAGTCCACAGAAGGGACCTCATTAATGTGAAAGAAGAAGCCTGAAAGCAGTGCAAACGTACTTGTTAGGAATGTTTTTGATCATCAGCGTGGTGCGTGGGTCTTCACCCTTTGCTATGCGTTCGATGTCAAGCTCAAATAGCCTTTTGTTTTCTGGCTGGACAGCGTTTCCATCATGTCTGCGGTTCCTCATCCGATCATTTGTAGCATCATAGGAAGCGGAAACCTGAACCATAGGGTTCCTTCGGTTCATTGCATTGCACATTTGTTGCAGCGACGGGAATCCAGTGCCAACTGGAGAGAACATGGTCTCCCTGTAACTTCCCCTGGCAGGTGCGAAGACAGGGACATCTGATGGATACATTTGAGGGCTACCAGGAAACCCTACACTCCCGAGAGACCCTGGATGAACAGAGCGCGCGTTTCTGAAACTGCCTCCATTGTTTGGAGCTGAACCCATGTGGTGTTGATCCATAGGATAAGCGCCATTATTCAGTGTGTGAGGCGGCACAACACCAGGATAACCATGCATGTGCCCTGGGTGCTGCACATTCGACCACAGCATTGGAGAGGAGGGACTTTGAGGAAAAGCATTTGAGTTATTCCAACTGTAGTGGTGTCCATTGAGGGGGAAACTTCCAACTCCGGCAGGACCAAATGCTGCAGAAGGAATTGTTTTATGTTGATAAAGTTTCAAAAAGAAAGGAACAATCTCCATGAAGTATATAACATTTGCTACATGCTTCAACATATTTCTATCATGGTACTGAGCATTCCAACAGTACTGATGTGTTAACTGAATTTGTCCTAGTTGTCAGAGATAGTTGTATTGTAGGACTCTCCTATTTATTTCTTTTTTGTACATGCACATATATTGGTCTAGAAGTCTATGGAATAGATCTAGTTATTATTCCTTACACTAGTAACAAAATTATAGCAAGCAGCGATTTTACAAATCCATGCTGAACAGGTAAAAATAAAGGCTTACAGGAGACAATGAAAAACAGTCCAAGCCGAGGAGTTTTACCTTCATTATTCTGATCAAAGGAATGACCATGAAGGCTACCAGAACCCACTTTCTGGAGATGACTGTAATCCACTCCATCTACTCTGAAGCCAGCACTCCTGCCACTTGATGTCATGGACTTGGAGATATTACAAATACCGTTTTGACTCTCCGGCAGCGAGTGTGGGTGGAACATCTGCATTCCATGCCCAAAGTTTCCTTGACCAAGCGATCCGCCAAGTTCACTAATAGCAGCTTGATTGTTGTACTGGCGTGTAGGTTCAATTCTGATAGGCGACGACAGCTTCTGAGGGCCACTTGAAGCGATGCCATGGGGTGATCTATCCAATTGCGGACTAACTGGAGAAAATATATTATGTAGAGTGCTGTTCTCATGACTTTTTGGGCCTCCTGTTTGACATGTCCAAGGTTGCAAAATGTTTTAGACAAAATGAAATGTAGAATCTGATGAACACGTTCAGTCATATATCATACCAATGATCCCAGGTGGAGAGTTTCTTGGCTGGCGAGGGGAACCATCAAGCTTCCACTCTCTCGGATACTGTTGCCTCAAGCTGTTAGGAACAGAGACAGAAAATTAGATCCCCACACTATATCAATCCCGTATGAATAAAGGCAGCAGTATACAGCACAAATTACCCAAAAATTGTCCCTCCAGGATTGCTAACTTCAGCCTTGATTTTTGGGCCTGAGATAGCACCCTTACTAAGGTCATACAGTGCTGCTTCTGCTGCTCTGACATCGTAGAACTCTACGAGTTTCTTATTGCAGCTTGTAGAAGCCCTGCAAATCTATAACCAACAAAAAGGGTCATTACAGGTTGGGGTTCCTAATTTTACAAAGCAAAGTTTGAAAGTACCATTACCTCCTTCACATCACCATAAACAGTAAGTGCTTGTAGAAGATCATCATTGGAAACAGAAGGATCAATGTTAGACACCACCAAAATTCCCTTGCTGATATCCTTATCTGAAGCAGTTCCCTACAGAAGTAGCAGATCATAACAGCATCAAAACATTTGTATAGATGTCCAGTGCAATGCTCATGTAACCTTCAGTACAAGGCATGACATTAAATATATTCTTGCATCCTAGCAGGCTAATTTTTACAGATTAAATGAGGGACACACACGGACATTCCACATGATTTTGAGGCAAGTTTGTTTGAGAAAACAGCATTGCATAACCAGCACGTAAAATCAAAAGGCGGAAATTGATATTAGAGAACACGTGATATGTCTACTAGAAAATAACTGATAGTATGTTTACCTTAGGAATGCAAAATTGTACATCAAGCTTCACCAGCCCCAGAGGCTTGCCATGGAGTGCTCTCATTGCGTTTTGGGCAGCTCGTATGTCATAGTAAGACACTGTTACATACCCATGCTCCTTGCAGGTGTAAAGCTTATGTACGTCCCCATATTGCTGTAGTGAAGATATAATATGAGTTCAAAAGGGTAGCGCTTAACAAAGTAAACGAACTTTCAAGAAGTATAATAAGGAAAAAAGAGTTGAAAACCTGAAATAGAACTCTTAGATCAGAATCAAGAATGTTGGTGTTAATGTTTGTGACAAAAAGAGTTCTGGAAGGACATTTGTTGATGTGGTGCTCCCCAGGAAAATGGCACTTTGAGGATCCTTCCAGATTTCTTGCACCTTTAATGGAAATGGAATCATCATTCTCAAGCTCCAACCCTCCGCCAGTGCCAAATATATCTTCATCGGTGTCATCCTGGTTGATAGACAGGCCAGAGAGTTCAAAGCCATCGATAACGCCCGATATCAAATCATCATCGGTTGGTAGAAGATCTCCAATAGTTTGAGCTTCAACTTCCTTCATGGACCCTAGAGCTTCATCTCCCTCGCAGATGAAGCTAAGTGTATCAGCAGACTGGCCACAAACACCAGCGGCCATTATTCTCGCTGCAAGAACGTAAGCCAAAATGATCATCAGGGTAAAGAAGAAACGGTGCAAAAAGAAGTAATAGCTGAGAGCAAAGAAACTCACAGTTGCCACTGGCTGTTTCAGCAATACCCGCCTCTCTAGCAGACAAGCCAAATCTAGATCCAGGGGTCGTGAGCATATCACCCCAGGATACCGACGGCGAACTTGAAGCATTTCCTTGCCCCATCGCTTTACTGACGCGAAGGGCATCTAGGCCCTTGAAGACTTGGCCTCCTGTCTGTTCCAGACCGCCTTCAGGATTCGCCCCCATCGGATGGATCTTCTCAAGTGGAGAAGCAAAAGCTGGCTTGCTCCCTGCCATTAATGGAAACTGTCAGTTCATGAAGGGCCATCCAATCTATCACCGTACTGCAAAGCTTGGAAAGCATGTGTTAAATGACAAGTTGATCATGGCATTTAATTGCTAACCGTGTTTAGTTAACCTCCCAACTAATTCCTACCAAACTGTCTTCAGCCAACATCCCATAACCATTCCCACTGTAAGAAAACGCCCCCACTCATTCCCTGCCGAATTGCACCGCACCACTGATATCTGTACCTACCAAACCGAGATGCTACTAAAATCGGATGCCTATATTATTAGGTAACATATAACTGATCCAGGTGGGATTTCCTTGGCAAAGGAAAAAAGAACTGAACCGAATCGATGCAACAGCCTAATTTCTGGTTTCAGCCAGTTGGTTGGATCAGCTACAAAGAACTGGCTGGAAATGACCGGAATAAATGCCAGCCAGAAAATCTCCCCGAAAAACATGAAACACAAGTTTCAAACTGCCCCCCAAGGTACGAGCTGGATAAGGCAGGCAAGTTAGGTATGCATCCCTATCTTTTTTCAGTGGAATTTTATTGGAGCATCAATAATTCCAGCACTGTACCAACTACCAACACCGAGCAAGCACGAAGGAGAACCAGGACATTTTATTTAGGCCGCGGCATGAATTGAGAAGAGGACACCCAACTGAACACCTCCAACCATGCAAGAAGCAACAGCCACAAAACAATGATCACGGAATTTTAAAAAAGAAAGCATGGTGCACACACACGCACCTCTCTGATCAACCATTGACTCCGATTTCCAGAATCCAACCTGCCTCTGCATTATCAAAGCATATATATATATATATATATATATATATATATATATATATATATATATATATATATATATATATATTTGTAAGAAAACGAATCATGTGGGGCGCAACCGCTACTACTATTCCGCATTATTTGCCAACAGAAACCAAACCAAGGCTCTATCTCTATCTCTTTTTATCTTCTTCTTTCTTGCTAACCTCTGTGGGGACAAGATCTTCGGAGAAGAACGACGACGAGGAGTCTGGCGGTGGGCCGCCGAACGAGGACAGGTGTCCCCTGTCAATCACTCCGGAAGCTATCACCATGGTGTCACCTTCTTTCTTCTTTCCTTGTCTCTTCACCTCCTCAGCCCCTCAACTGCCTGCCTGGCCAGGAATCAATTAGTGGACAACAAGGCGAACGAAAGATACAAGCAGAGAATGCTGTACAGATAGATAGAAGCAACTGCCTTGCTGTTCCGGGACGTCGCTGCCCGGAACAGAAAAGCCCTACTGCCCCAGCAACCGCACGCATGCATGCATGCCGCCTAAATTTGATGAGATGGGCAAACACAATGCACTAACAATGATAAAAAGAAAGTCCGATTGAAATTCACTGTTAGTCTCATCTCATCACCCTAATTTAAGGTGAAAAAACTCGTGATTTTAAGGGTGAACAGAATGCTAATTTTAGATGCCGTGTGACCTAGAATTTTTGCAACAGAAAAACAGACGGAAGATTCTAATCTCACAGATGGAAAGGGTGTCGAGGCAAAAGGGGGAGAGACGGAGGAAGGGAGGGGTGGAACCCAACCGCCCCCCTCAAGAAATGGAAACCTACTGCCGTTTCTGGACGGAATCCGGGGAGAAAAAGGTGGGAATGGCGCGGTGGGGAAGAAGAAGAAGGAGACGACGACCAAAAAGGTCAGCAGGGGAGGCGGTGGCCGGAAAAATCTAAAGCTGTTCCTTGCGGAACAATAATAATAATAATACTAGTATAAAATAGAAAAGCTGGGTACTTTCTAGGGCTTTCAGGGGGTAGAAACAAGATAAGGACGCCATTTGTTTTTATTTATTATCTCCCTAATAATCAATCAATCTATCCATCTTCTTGTTCGAACTGACGGACCTATTTTATTACTCAACCAGTAGTACAACGGCAGCAGCAGCAAGAGTAAATTATTCCTGGGATTAAGTAAGCGGTGTTGCGCGAGTCCATGAGTAGTACCACTGTAAATCGGACAAAAAGATCCCCAAATTGCAGAACGGAATACTAGCCCATATGTACGCCCATGGTCAGAGCCGGAGGGTAAAATATTGGCGGAAACCGCAGATCGAAGTGGTTAAGGGGGAGAGAAAACCAAGAAGGAAGTGCGACCAAGAAGACGAACAAATCGAAACCCATTTGCTCGCCCCAGAGTGAAATTGGAAGAGAGCGGAGCCACATTTGGAAGGAAATCGAAGCGAAAGCGACCAAGAAATCGACTCACCACCAAGAAGAAGAAGAAGAAGAAGAAGAAGCAGGGGAATGATGGATGGGATTGTTGGAGTGCTAATGCGGGAGCGGGAGCAGGAGCAGCTTAATTTGTAGCAGTACTGGGGGGATGCTGGGCCATGAACCGGCTTGAAATAGGGGGAGATGGGGAGTAAGCGGCAGGGGAGGCGGGATAAGCAGAGCAGCCGTGCCGGTTGCTTCTCCCCCCGCGGAAGGCAACCTTGGCAACCAGGCAGGCAGCGTATGGAGGAGGAAGAAGGGAAGCTTCCGCCTACGCGATTCCAAACTCCCCACACAACACAAACAAACAGAGAAAGAGAGAAAGAAATCCTCCTTCCCCCGCACTGCAAGCAACCCGCCGCCCCACGCAAGCAAGCAGGAAACAAGCTGCTGCTTATCTTAATCGATAAATCTCGGCTTAAAGAGACGGATCACGCGCGAATCGAGTGCGTGCGGCGCTCACCTACGCCACCGATCCGTCCTCGCTCCCCGCCATGCGCCGCCCGCCGGAGTCGGGGAGGAAGACGCTCTCTTTCTCTCTCTCTCTACACTGTCTCTCTCCTCTGCTTCCTGTTCCTCGGGTGTCTTTATTGGAGAGAGAAGAGATTGATTGCGCGCTCCCCTCCCCCGAAAAACATACAAAAGACCGCAACTTTGGGGCGGACGGCTGCGTGTGCGCGTAGCGGTTTCAGTTTCGTCTCAACAAACCCATTTCTTTATTTTATTTTGGCCATTAAATGAACAAAGCCTCCCCTGTGGAATGTGGATATATCCTTGGTACTACTTGTGGGGGGTACCAGCCGATGTTTATGTCCAACTCTAGGGGGCACACAATAATTGCGAAATGACTTGGCAAAAATAATTCTGCTTCCAAAATTTTAAAAATGGGAGTTTTGATTATGATCATGTTGCCAAGGCTTGGTCAACACGGAGCTAAACTTAAGTGCATATGGATCGGTATAGATGACGGATGCCCTGTTATTTTGCGCTTTGTCGGTCCAGCTTGCGCGGAGTAACGCCGTATCGGCCGGGCTGAATACGTGCACGCCATGTGCCCCCCTAAACCGTGTCGATCCCGCACCCCTCTCCTTATCCTTTTGGTTCCGAGCACGAAACGACAATTAAAAAGTGCTTTGGTGGTCAAACCCAGCCGTGTTAGGGGAAGAGTGGGTCATCGGTCGTCGATGCCTACCTAACATCAGTGGCCTGGAACACGACAAAAGAAAATCCAGAGACAACGCAAGAGGGGAGAAGGGAACGGACGAGAGAACTTGTTGTCTCCAAGCATCGATCTAAAGAATGAACACGGGCACGCCATTCATACGCCGATCCACTCATATAGATGGTATAGATGACAAATGCCACGTTATTTCGCGCTTTGTCGGTTTTAGCTTGCATGGAGTAACGTCATATCACGCAGGCTGAATACGTGCATGCCATGTGTGTCCCACCCCCTAAACTGTGTTGATCCCGCACATCCCCCTTTATCCTTTCGGCTCGACGCCGGTTCCGAACACAAAACGACATTTGAAAAGTGCTTTGGTGGTCAAAGCTAGCCGTGTTAGGGGAAGAATGGATCATCTGTCGTCGACGCCTACCTAACATCAGTGGCCTGGAACACGACAAAAGAAAATCCAGAGACGGCGCAAGAGGGGAGAACGGAACAGACAAGAGAACTCGTTATTTCCAAGGATCGGTCTGAAGACTGGACACGAGAACGCCACTCATACGCCGATCCACTCATTTGGATGGTATAGATGACAAATGCCACGTTACTTCGCGCGTTGTCGGTTTCAGCTTACATGGAGTAACGCCGTATTAGGCAGGCCGGATACGTGCACGCCATGTGTGTCCCACCCCCTAAACTGTGTTGATCCCGCACATCCCCCTTTATCCTTTCGGCTCGACGCCGGTTCCGAACACAAAACGACATTTGAAAAGTGCTTTGGTGGTCAAAGCTAGCCGTGTTAGGGGAAGAATGGATCATCTGTCGTCGACGCCTACCTAACATCAGTGGCCTGGAACACGACAAAAGAAAATCCAGAGACGGCGCAAGAGGGGAGAACGGAACAGACAAGAGAACTCGTTATTTCCAAGGATCGGTCTGAAGACTGGACACGAGAACGCCACTCATACGCCGATCCACTCATTTGGATGGTATAGATGACAAATGCCATGTTACTTCGCGCGTTGTCGGTTTCAGCTTACATGGAGTAACGCCGTATTAGGCAGGCCAGATACGTGCACGCCATGTGTGTCCCACCCCCTAAACTGTGTTGATCCCGCACATCCCCCTTTATCCTTTCGGCTCGACGCCGGTTCCGAACACAAAACGACATTTGAAAAGTGCTTTGGTGGTCAAAGCTAGCCGTGTTAGGGGAAGAATGGATCATCTGTCGTCGACGCCTACCTAACATCAGTGGCCTGGAACACGACAAAAGAAAATCCAGAGACGGCGCAAGAGGGGAGAACGGAACAGACAAGAGAACTCGTTATTTCCAAGGATCGGTCTGAAGACTGGACACGAGAACGCCACTCATACGCCGATCCACTCATTTGGATGGTATAGATGACAAATGCCATGTTATTTCGCGCTTTGTCGGTTTTAGCTTGCATGGAGTAACGTCGTATCACGCAGGCTGAATACGTGCATGCCATGTGTGTCCCACCCCCTAAACTGTGTTGATCCCGCACATCCCCCTTTATCCTTTCGGCTCGACGCCGGTTCCGAACACAAAACGACATTTGAAAAGTGCTTTGGTGGTCAAAGCTAGCCGTGTTAGGGGAAGAATGGATCATCTGTCGTCGACGCCTACCTAACATCAGTGGCCTGGAACACGACAAAAGAAAATCCAGAGACGGCGCAAGAGGGGAGAACGGAACAGACAAGAGAACTCGTTATTTCCAAGGATCGGTCTGAAGACTGGACACGAGAACGCCACTCATACGCCGATCCACTCATTTGGATGGTATAGATGACAAATGCCACGTTACTTCGCGCGTTGTCGGTTTCAGCTTACATGGAGTAACGTCGTATTAGGCAGGCCGGATACGTGCACGCCATGTGTGTCCCACCCCCTAAACTGTGTTGATCCCGCACATCCCCCTTTATCCTTTCGGCTCGACGCCGGTTCCGAACACAAAACGACATTTGAAAAGTGCTTTGGTGGTCAAAGCTAGCCGTGTTAGGGGAAGAATGGATCATCTGTCGTCGACGCCTACCTAACATCAGTGGCCTGGAACACGACAAAAGAAAATCCAGAGACGGCGCAAGAGGGGAGAACGGAACAGACAAGAGAACTCGTTATTTCCAAGGATCGGTCTGAAGACTGGACACGAGAACGCCACTCATACGCCGATCCACTCATTTGGATGGTATAGATGACAAATGCCACGTTACTTCGCGCGTTGTCGGTTTCAGCTTACATGGAGTAACGCCGTATTAGCAATCAAAAATTTTCCTACGTAACACCAAGATCTATCTATGGAGAGACCAGCAACGAGTAGAAAGGGAGTGCATCTACATACCCTTGTAGATCACTAAGCGGAAGCGTTCAAGTGAACGGGGTTGTAGATCACTAGCAAGAACGTTTCTTACCTACGCAAAACCACAACGTGATATGCCAATTGCTATTTACCCTTCATAAGGACCCTTTTCATCGAATCCGTTCCGACTAAAGTGGGAGAGACTGGCACCCGCTAGCCACCTTATGCACCAAGTGCATGTCAATCGGTGGAACCTGTCTCACGTAAGAGTACGTGTAAGGTCGGTCCGGGCCGCTTCATCCCACAATACCGTCGAAACAAGATTGGACTAGTAACGGTAAGCATATTGAACAACATCAACGCCCACAACTACTTTGTGTTCTACTCGTGCAAAGAATCTACGCAATAGACCTAGCTCATGATGCCACTGTTGGGGAACGTAGCAGAAATTCAAAAATTTTCCTACGTAACACCAAGATCTATCTATGGAGAGACCAGCAACGAGTAGAAAGGGAGTGCATCTACATACCCTTGTAGATCGCTAAGCGGAAGCGTTCAAGTGAACGGGGTTGATGGAGTCGTACTCGTCGTGATTCAGATCACCGATGATCAAGTGCCGAACGGACGGCACCTCCGCGTTCAACACACGTACAGCCCGGTGACGTCTCCCACGCCTTGATCCAGCAAGGAGAGAGGGAGAGGTTGAGGAAGACTCCATCCAACAACAGCACAACGGTGTGGTGGTGGTGGAGGAGCGTGGTAATCCCGCAGGGCTTCGCCAAGCACCATGGGAGAAGAGGAGGAGGGAGAGGGGCAGGGCTGCACCAACGAGAGATCAAATCGCGTCTTATGGGCAGCCCCTAGGCCTCATATATATAGGGGAAGGGGAGGGTTGCGCCCCCTTTAGGGTTTCCCACCCCAAGGGGCGGCGGCCAGCCTCCAGATGGCATCTGGTGCGGCGGCCAAGAGGGGGCGAGGAGTCCATCCTCCCCAAGGCACCTCGGAGGTGCCTTCCCCCTTGAGGACTCTTCCCTCTAGGGTTCCCTAGGCGCATGGGCCTCTTGGGGCTGGTGCCCTTGGCCCATGTAGGCCAAGGCGCACCCCCTACAGCCCATGTGGCCCCCCGGGGCAGGTGGCCCCACCCGGTGGGCCCCCGGGACCCTTCCGGTGGTCCCGGTACAATACCGATGACCCCGAAACTTGTCCCGATGGCCGAAACAGGACTTCCTATATATAAATCTTTACCTCTGGACCATTCCGAAACTCCTCGTGATGTCCGGGATCTCATTCGGGACTCCGAACAACATTCGGTAACCACATACAAGCTTCCTTTATAACCCTAGCGTCATCGAACCTTAAGTGTGTAGACCCTACGGGTTCGGGAGACATGCAGACATGACCGAGACGTTCTCCGGTCAATAACCAACAGCGGGATCTGGATACCCATGTTGGCTCCCACATGTTCCACGATGATCTCATCGGATGAACCACGATGTCAAGGACTCAATCGATCCCGTATTCAATTCCCTTTGTCTAGCGGTATTTTACTTGCCCGAGATTCGATCGTCGGTATACCGATACCTTGTTCAATCTCGTTACCGGCAAGTCACTTTACTCGTTCCGTAACACATCATCCCGTGATCAACTCCTTGGTCACATTGCGCATATGATGATGTCCTACCGAGTGGGCCCAGAGATACCTCTCCGTTTACACGGAGTGACAAATCCCAGTCTTGATCCGCATAAAACAATAGATACTTTCGGAGATACCTGTAGTGCACCTTTATAGTCACCCAGTTACGTTGTGACGTTTGATACACTCAAAGCACTCCTACGGTATCCAGGAGTTACACGATCTCATGGTCAAAGGAAGAGATACTTGACATTGGCAAAGCTCTAGCAAACGAACTACACGATCTTTGTGCTATGCTTAGGATTGGGTCTTGTCCATCACATCATTCTCCTAATGATGTGATCCCGTTATCAACGACATCCAATGTCCATAGCCAGGAAACCATGACTATCTGTTGATCACAACGAGCTAGTCAACTAGAGGCTCACTAGGGACATATTGAGGTCTATGTATTCACACGTGTATTACGATTTCCGGATAATACAGTTATAGCATGAATAAAAGACAATTATCATGAACAAGGAAATATAATAATAATACTTTTATTATTGCCTCTAGGGCATATTTCCAACAGTCTCCCACTTGCACTAGAGTCAATAATCTAGTTCACATCGCCATGTGATTATCACTCACAGGTCACATCGCCATGTGACTAATACCCAAGAGTTTACTAGAGTCAGTAGTCTAGTTCACATCACTATGTGATTAACACTCAATGAGTTTTATGTTTGATCATGTTGCTTGTGAGAGAGGTTTTAGTCAACGGGTCTGAACCTTTCAGATCCGTGTGTGTTTTACAAATCTCTATGTCATCTCCTAGATGCAGCTACCACGCTCTATTTGGAGCTATTCCAAACAACTGTTCTACTTGGAGCTATTCTAAATTATTGCTCCATTATATGTATCCGGTCTCTCTACTCAGAGCTATCCGGATAGGTGTCAAGCTTGCATCGTCGTAACCTTTACGATGAACTCTTTTACCACCTCCATAATCGAGAAAATTCCTTAGTCCACTAGTTACTAAGGATAACTTTGACCGCTGTCCTGTGAGCCATTCTTGGATCACTCTTGTACCCCTTGACTGACTCATGGCAAGGCACACTTCAGGTGCAGTACACAGTATAGCATACTGAAGAGCCTACGTCTTAAGCATAGGGGACGACCTTCGTCCTTTCTCTCTATTCTGCCGTGGTCGAGCTTTAAGTCTTAACTTCGTACCTTACAACTCAGGCAAGAACTCCTTCTTTGACTGGTCCATCTTGAACACCTTCAAGATCATGTCAAGGTATGTGCTCATTTGAAAGTATTATTAAGCATTTTGATCTATCCTTATAGATCTTGATGCTCAATGTTCAAGTAGCTTAATCCAGGCTTTCCATTGAAAAACACTTTCAAAATAACCCTATATGCTTTCCAGAAATTCTACGTCATTTCTGATCAACAATATGTCAACAACATATACTCATCAGAAATTCTATAGTGCTCCCACTCACTTCTTTGGAAATACAAGTTTCTCACAAACTTTGTACAAACCCAAATTTTTTGATCATCATCAAAGCATACATTCCAACTCCGAGATGCTCACTCCAGTCCTTAGAAGGATTGCTGGAGCTTTGCATACTTATTAGCATCTTTCGGGATTGACAAAACCTTCCGGTTGTATCACATACAACCTTTCTTCAAGAAAATCGTCGAGGAAACAATGTTTTGACATCCTATCTGCAAGATTTCATAAATAATGCAGTAATCGCTAATATAATTCCAACAGACTCTTAGCATCGCTACGAGTGAGAAAATCTCATCGTAGTCAACTCCTTGAACTTGTCGGAAAACATCTTAACGACAAGTCGAGCTTTCTTAATGGTGACATTTACCATCATTGTCCGTCTTCCTTTTGAAATCCATCTGTACTCATACATGGATCCTCTCTCGGATTTTATGGCCTCAAGACATTTATCGGAATCCGGGCCCACCATCGCTTCTCCATAGCTCGTAGGTTCATTGTTGTCTAGCAACATGACTTCCAAGACAGGATTACCGTACCACTCTGAAGTAGCACGTATCCTTGTCACCCTACGAGGCACGGCAGTGATTTGATCCGAAACTTCATGATCAATATCATAAGCTTCCACTTCAATTGGTGTAGGTGCCACGGGAACAACTTCCTGTGCCCTGCTACACACTGGTTGAAGTGATGGTTCAATAACCTCATCAAGTCTCCACCATCCTCCCACTCAACTCTTTCGAGAGAAACCTTTCCTCGAGAAAGGACCCGATTGTAGAAACAATTCATATTGCTTTCGGATCTGAATTAGGAGGTATATCCAACTGTTTTGGGTTTCCTATGAAGATGCATTTTATCCGCTTTGGGTTCGAGCTTATCAACCTGAAACTTTTTCATATAAGCGTCGCAGCCCCAAACTTTTAAGAAACGACAACTTAGGTTTCTCTAAATGGTGTCGTCTCAACGGAATTACGTGGTGCCCTATTTAAAGTGAATGTGGTTGTCTCTAATGCCTAACCCATGAACGATAGTGGTAATTCGATAAGAGACATCATGGTATGCATCATATCCAATAGGGTGCAGTTATGATGTTCGGACACACCATCACACTATGGTGTTCCAGGTGGTATTAATTGTGAAACAATTTCCACAATGTCTTAATTGTGTGCCAAAACTCGTAACTCAGATATTCATCTCTATGATCATATCATAGACATTTTATCCTCTTGTCACAATGATCTTCTACTTCACTCTGAAATTACTTGAACCATTCAATAATTCAGACTTGTGTTTCATCAAGTAAATATTCTCAACATCTACTCGAATCATCTGTGAAGTAAGAACATAACGATATTCACTGCATGCCTCAGCACTCATTCGACTGCACACATCAAAATGTGTTACTTCCAACAAGTTGCTATCTTGTTCCATCTTACTGAAAATGAGGCTTTTCAGTCATCTTGCCCATGTGGTATGATTTGCATATCTCAAGTGATTCAAAATCAAGTGAGTCCGAATGATCCATTTGCATGGAGTTTCTTCATGCATATACACCAATAGACATGGTTCGCATGTCTCAAACTTTTCAAAAACGAGTGAGTCCAAAGATCCATCAACATGGAGCTTCTTCATGCGTTTTATACCATTATGACTTACATGGCAGTGCCACAAGTAAGTGGTACTATCATTACTATCTTATATCTTTTGGCATGAAAATGTGTATCACTACGATCGAGATTCAATAAACCATTTATTTAGGTGCAAGACCATCGAAGGTAT
>NC_041380.1:5136440-5232120 GCF_002162155.2 Triticum dicoccoides
CCCACATGTTCCACGATGATCTCATCGGATGAACCACGATGTCAAGGACTCAATCGATCCCGTATTCAATTCCCTTTGTCTAGCGGTATTTTACTTGCCCGAGATTTGATCGTCGGTATACCGATACCTTGTTCAATCTCGTTACCGGCAAGTCACTTTACTCGTTCCGTAACACATCATCCCGTGATCAACTCCTTGGTCACATTGCGCATATGATGATGTCCTACCGAGTGGGCCCAGAGATACCTCTCCGTTTACACGGAGTGACAAATCCCAGTCTCGATCCGCATAAAACAATAGATACTTTCGGAGATACCTGTAGTGCACCTTTATAGTCACCCAGTTACGTTGTGACATTTGATACACCCAAAGCACTCCTACGGTATCCAGGAGTTACACGATCTCATGGTCAAAGGAAGAGATACTTGACATTGGCAAAGCTCTAGCAAACGAACTACATGATCTTTGTGCTATGCTTAGGATTGGGTCTTGTCCATCACATCATTCTCCTAATGATGTGATCCCGTTATCAACGACATCCAATGTCCATAGCCAGGAAACCATGACTATCTGTTGATCACAACGAGCTAGTCAACTAGAGGCTCACTAGGGACATATTGAGGTCTATGTATTCACACGTGTATTACGATTTCCGGATAATACAGTTATAGCATGAATAAAAGACAATTATCATGAACAAGGAAATATAATAATAATACTTTTATTATTGCCTCTAGGGCATATTTCCAACACCTTTATCCTTTCGGCTCGACGCCGGTTCCGAACACAAAACGACATTTGAAAAGTGCTTTGGTGGTCAAAGCTAGCCGTGTTAGGGGAAGAATGGATCATCTGTCGTCGACGCCTACCTAACATCAGTGGCCTGGAACACGACAAAAGAAAATCCAGAGACGGCGCAAGAGGGGAGAACGGAACAGACAAGAGAACTCGTTATTTCCAAGGATCGGTCTGAAGACTGGACACGAGAACGCCACTCATACGCCGATCCACTCATTTGGATGGTATAGATGACAAATGCCACGTTACTTCGCGCGTTGTCGGTTTCAGCTTACATGGAGTAACGCCGTATTAGGCAGGCCGGATACGTGCACGCCATGTGTGTCCCACCCCCTAAACTGCGTTGATCCCGCACATCCCCCTTTATCCTTTCGGCTCGACGCCGGTTCCGAACACAAAACGACATTTGAAAAGTGCTTTGGTGGTCAAAGCTAGCCGTGTTAGGGGAAGAATGGATCATCTGTCGTCGATGCCTACCTAACATCAGTGGCCTGGAACACGACAAAAGAAAATCCAGAGACGGCGCAAGAGGGGAGAACGGAACAGACAAGAGAACTCGTTATTTCCAAGGATCGGTCTGAAGACTGGACACGAGAACGCCACTCATACGCCGATCCACTCATTTGGATGGTATAGATGACAAATGCCACGTTACTTCGCGCGTTGTCGGTTTCAGCTTACATGGAGTAACGCCGTATTAGGCAGGCCGGATACGTGCACGCCATGTGTGTCCCACCCCCTAAACTGGGTTGATCCCGCACATCCCCCTTTATCCTTTCGGCTCGACGCCGGTTCCGAACACAAAACGACATTTGAAAAGTGCTTTGGTGGTCAAAGCTAGCCGTGTTAGGGGAAGAATGGATCATCTGTCGTCGACGCCTACCTAACATCAGTGGCCTGGAACACGACAAAAGAAAATCCAGAGACGGCGCAAGAGGGGAGAACGGAACAGACAAGAGAACTCGTTATTTCCAAGGATCGGTCTGAAGACTGGACACGAGAACGCCACTCATACGCCGATCCACTCATTTGGATGGTATAGATGACAAATGCCACGTTACTTCGCGCGTTGTCGGTTTCAGCTTACATGGAGTAACGCCGTATTAGGCAGGCCGGATACGTGCACGCCATGTGTGTCCCACCCCCTAAACTGTGTTGATCCCGCACATCCCCCTTTATCCTTTCGGCTCGACGCCGGTTCCGAACACAAAACGACATTTGAAAAGTGCTTTGGTGGTCAAAGCTAGCCGTGTTAGGGGAAGAATGGATCATCTGTCGTCGACGCCTACCTAACATCAGTGGCCTGGAACACGACAAAAGAAAATCCAGAGACGGTGCAAGAGGGGAGAACGGAACAGACAAGAGAACTCGTTATTTCCAAGGATCGGTCTGAAGACTGGACACGAGAACGCCACTCATACGCCGTTCCACTCATTTGGATGGTATAGATGACAAATGCCACGTTACTTCACGTGTTGTCGGTTTCAGCTTACATGGAGTAACGCCGTATTAGGCAGGCCGGATACGTGCACGCCATGTGTGTCCCACCCCCTAAACTGTGTTGATCCCGCACATCCCCCTTTATCCTTTCGGCTCGACGCCGGTTCCGAACACAAAACGACATTTGAAAAGTGCTTTGGTGGTCAAAGCTAGCCGTGTTAGGGGAAGAATGGATCATCTGTCGTCGACGCCTACCTAACATCAGTGGCCTGGAACACGACAAAAGAAAATCCAGAGACGGCGCAAGAGGGGAGAACGGAACAGACAAGAGAACTCGTTATTTCCAAGGATCGGTCTGAAGACTGGACACGAGAACGCCACTCATACGCCGATCCACTCATTTGGATGGTATAGATGACAAATGCCATGTTATTTCGCGCTTTGTCGGTTTTAGCTTGCATGGAGTAACGTCGTATCATGCAGGCTGAATACGTGCATGCCATGTGTGTCCCACCCCCTAAACTGTGTTGATCCCGCACATCCCCCTTTATCCTTTCGGCTCGACGCCGGTTCCGAACACAAAACGACATTTGAAAAGTGCTTTGGTGGTCAAAGCTAGCCGTGTTAGGGGAAGAATGGATCATCTGTCGTCGACGCCTACCTAACATCAGTGGCCTGGAACACGACAAAAGAAAATCCAGAGACGGCGCAAGAGGGGAGAACGGAACAGACAAGAGAACTCGTTATTTCCAAGGATCGGTCTGAAGACTGGACACGAGAACGCCACTCATACGCCGATCCACTCATTTGGATGGTATAGATGACAAATGCCACGTTACTTCACGCGTTGTCGGTTTCAGCTTACATGGAGTAACGCCGTATTAGGCAGGCCGGATACGTGCACGCCATGTGTGTCCCACCCCCTAAACTGTGTTGATCCCGCACATCCCCCTTTATCCTTTCGGCTCGACGCCGGTTCCGAACACAAAACGACATTTGAAAAGTGCTTTGGTGGTCAAAGCTAGCCGTGTTAGGGGAAGAATGGATCATCTGTCGTCGACGCCTACCTAACATCAGTGGCCTGGAACACGACAAAAGAAAATCCAGAGACGGCGCAAGAGGGGAGAACGGAACAGACAAGAGAACTCGTTATTTCCAAGGATCGGTCTGAAGACTGGACACGAGAACGCCACTCATACGCCGATCCACTCATTTGGATGGTATAGAAGACAAATGCCACGTTACTTCGCGCGTTGTCGGTTTCAGCTTACATGGAGTAACGCCGTATTAGGCAGGCCGGATACGTGCACGCCATGTGTGTCCCACCCCCTAAACTGTGTTGATCCCGCACATCCCCCTTTATCCTTTCGGCTCGACGCCGGTTCCGAACACAAAACGACATTTGAAAAGTGCTTTGGTGGTCAAAGCTAGCCGTGTTAGGGGAAGAATGGATCATCTGTCGTCGACGCCTACCTAACATCAGTGGCCTGGAACACGACAAAAGAAAATCCAGAGACGGCGCAAGAGGGGAGAACGGAACAGACAAGAGAACTCGTTATTTCCAAGGATCGGTCTGAAGCCTGGACACGAGAACGCCACTCATACGTCGATCCACTCATTTGGATGGTATAGAAGACAAATGCCACGTTACTTCGCGCGTTGTCGGTTTCAGCTTACATGGAGTAACGCCGTATTAGGCCGGCCGGATACGTGCACGCCATGTGTGTCCCACCCCCTAAACTGTGTTGATCCCGCACATCCCCCTTTATCCTTTCGGCTCGACGTCGGTTCCGAACACAAAACGACATTTGAAAAGTGCTTTGGTGGTCAAAGCTAGCCGTGTTAGGGGAAGAATGGATCATCTGTCGTCGACGCCTACCTAACATCAGTGGTCTGGAAACGACAAAAGAAAATCCAGAGACGGCGCAAGAGGGGAGAACGGAACAGACAAGAGAACTCGTTATCTCCAAGGATCGGTCTGAAGACTGGACACGAGCACGCCACTCATACGCCGATCCACTCATTTGGATGGTATAGATGACAAATGCCATGTTATTTCGCGCTTTGTCGGTTTTAGCTTGCATGGAGTAACGTCGTATCACGCAGGCTGAATACGTGCATGCCATGTGTGTCCCACCCCCTAAACTGTGTTGATCCCGCACATCCCCCTTTATCCTTTCGGCTCGACGCCGGTTCCGAACACAAAACGACATTTGAAAAGTGCTTTGGTGGTCAAAGCTAGCCGTGTTAGGGGAAGAATGGATCATCTGTCGTCGACGCCTACCTAACATCAGTGGCCTGGAACACGACAAAAGAAAATCCAGAGACGGCGCAAGAGGGGAGAACGGAACAGACAAGAGAACTCGTTATTTCCAAGGATCGGTCTGAAGACTGGACACGAGAACGCCACTCATACGCCGATCCACTCATTTGGATGGTATAGATGACAAATGCCACGTTACTTCGCGCGTTGTCGGTTTCAGCTTACTTGCAGTAACGCCGTATTAGGCAGGCCGGATACGTGCACGCCATGTGTGTCCCACCCCCTAAACTGTGTTGATCCCGCACATCCCCCTTTATCCTTTCGGCTCGACGCCGGTTCTGAACACAAAACAACATTTGAAAAGTGCTTTGGTGGTCAAAGCTAGCCGTGTTAGGGGAAGAATGGATCATCTGTCGTCGACGCCTACCTAACATCAGTGGCCTGGAACACGACAAAAGAAAATCCAGAGACGGCGCAAGAGGGGAGAACGAAATAGACAAGAGAACTCGTTATTTCCAAGGATCGGTCTGAAGACTGGACACGAGAACGCCACTCATACGCCGATCCACTCATTTGGATGGTATAGATGACAAATGCCACGTTACTTCGCGCGTTGTCGGTTTCAGCTTACATGGAGTAACGCTGTATTAGGCAGGCCGGATACGTGCACACCATGTGTGTCCCACCCCCTAAACTGTGTTGATCCCGCACATCCCCCTTTATCCTTTCGGCTCGACGCCGGTTCCGAACACAAAACGACATTTGAAAAGTGCTTTGGTGGTCAAAGCTAGCCATGTTAGGGGAAGAATGGATCATCTGTCGTCGAAGCCTACCTAACATCAGTGGCCTGGAACACGACAAAAGAAAATCCAGAGACGGCGCAAGAGGGGAGAACGGAACAGACAAGAGAACTCGTTATTTCCAAGGATCGGTCTAAAGACTGGACACGAGAACGCCACTCATACGCCGATCCACTCATTTGGATGGTATAGATGACAAATGCCACGTTACTTCGCGCGTTGTCGGTTTCAGCTTACATGGAGTAACGCCGTATTAGGCAGGCCGGATACGTGCATGCCATGTGTGTCCCACCCCCTAAACTGTGTTGATCCCGCACATCCCCCTTTATCCTTTCGGTTCGACGCCGGTTCTGAACACAAAATGACATTTGAAAAGTGCTTTGGTGGTCAAAGCTAGCCGTGTTAGGGGAAGAATGGATCATCTGTCGTCGACGCCTACCTAACATCAGTGGCCTGGAACAGGACAAAAGAAAATCCAGAGATGGCGCAAGAGGGGAGAACGGAACAGCCAAGAGAACTCGTTATTTCCAAGGATCGGTCTGAAGACTGGACACGAGAACGCCACTCATACGCCGATCCACTCATTTGGACGGTATAGATGACAAATGCCACGTTACTTCGCGCGTTGTCGGTTTCAGCTTACATGGAGTAACGCCATATTAGGCAGTCCGGATACGTGCACGCCATGTGTGCCCCCTCTAAAACGTGTCGATCCCGCACCCCCTCCTTATCCTTTTGGTTCGACATCGGTTCCGAGCACGAAACGACAATTAAAAGTGCTTTGGTGGTCAAACCCAGCCGTGTTAGGGGAAGAGTGGGTCATATGTTGTCGACACCTAACATCGGCGGCCTGCAGCGGGACAAAAGAAAATCTAGAGATGACGCTAGAGGGGAGAACCGAATGGACTAGAGAACTTGTTGTCTCCAAGCATCGATCTAAAGAATGAACACATACACGCCATTCATACGCCGATCCACTCATTTGGATGGTATAGATGACAAATGCCACGTTATTTCCGCTTTGTTGGTTTAGATTACATGGAGTAACGCCATATTAGGCAGGGCGGATACGTGCACGCCATGTGTGCCCCCCCTAAAACGTGTCGATCCCGAACATCCCCCATTATCCTTTTGGCTCGACGCCGATTCCGAACACAAAACGACAATAGAAAAGTGCTTTGGTGGTCAAAACTAGTCGTGTTAGGGGAAGAGTGGGTCATCTGTCGTCGATGCCTACCTAACATCAGTGGCCTGGAACACGACAAAAGAAAATCCAGATACGACGCAAGAGGGGAGAACGGAACAGACAAGAGAACTTGTTATCTCCAAGGATCGGTCTGAAGAGTGGACACGAGCACGCCACTCATACGCTGATCCACTCATATGGATGCTATAGATGACAAATGCCACGTTATTTCGCGCTTTGTCGGTTTTAGCTTGCATGGAGTAACGTCGTATCACGCAGGTTGAATACGTGCACGCCATGTGTGTCCCACCCCCTAAACTGTGTTGATCGCGCACATCCCCCTTTATCCTTTCGGCTCGACGCCGGTTCCGAACACAAAACGACATTTGAAAAGTGCTTTGGTGGTCAAAGCTAGCCGTGTTAGGGGAAGAATGGATCATCTGTCATCAACGCCTACCTAACATCGGTGGCCTGGAACATGACAAAAGAAAATCCAGAGACGGCGCAAGAGGGGAGAACGGAACAGACAAGAGAACTCGTTATCTCCAAGGATCGGTCTGAAGACTGGACACGAGAACGCCAGTCATACCCTGATCCACTCATATGGATGCTATAGATGACAAATGCCACGTTATTTCGCGCTTTGTCGGTTTTAGCTTGCATGGAGTAACATCGTATCGGGTAGGCTGAATACGTGCACGCTATGTGTGTCCCACCCCCTAAACTGTGTTGATCCCACACATCCCCCTTTATCCTTTCGGCTCGACGCCGGTTCCGAACACAAAACGACATTTGAAAAGTGCTTTGGTGGTCAAAGCTAGCCGTGTTAGGGGAAGAATGGATCATCTGTCGTCGACACCTACCTAACATCAGTGGCCTGGAACACGACAAAAGAAAATCCAGAGGCGACGCAAGAGGGGAGAACGGAACAGACAAGAGAACTCGTTATTTCCAAGGATCGGTCTGAAGACTGGACACGAGAACGCCACTCATACGCTGATCCACTCATCTGGATGGTATAGATGACAAATGCCACGTTACTTCGCGCGTTGTCGGTTTCAGCTTACTTGGAGTAACGCCGTATTAGGCAGGCCGGATACGTGCACGCCATGTGTGTGCCACCCCCTAAACTGTGTTGATCCCGCACATCCCCCTTTATCCTTTCGGCTCGACGCCGGTTCTGAACACAAAACAACATTTGAAAAGTGCTTTGGTGGTCAAAGCTAGCCGTGTTAGGGGAAGAATGGATCATCTGTCGTCGACGCCTACCTAACATCAGTGGCCTGGAACACGACAAAAGAAAATCCAGAGACGGCGCAAGAGGGGAGAACGAAACAGACAAGAGAACTCGTTATTTCCAAGGATCGGTCTGAAGACTGGACATGAGAACGCCACTCATACGCCGATCCACTCATTTGGATGGTATAGATGACAAATGCCACGTTACTTCGCGCCTTGTCGGTTTCAGCTTACATGGAGTAACGCCGTATTAGGCAGGCCGGATACGTGCACACCATGTGTGTCCCACCCCCTAAACTGTGTTGATCCCGCACATCCCCCTTTATCCTTTCGGCTCGACGCCGGTTCCGAACACAAAACGACATTTGGAAAGTGCTTTGGTGGTCAAAGCTAGCCGTGTTAGGGGAAGAATGGATCATCTGTCGTTGAAGCCTACCTAACATCAGTGGCCTGGAACACGACAAAAGAAAATCCAGAGACGGCGTGTCAGGACCCCGACTCGATGTCACATCGATCTAGCTGGTAACACCTCATATCACTTTGCGGCCTCACGCACGGTATCCCCATGGGTGTCGTCTTACCTTTTCCCGGGACCGTTTGCGCCTTTTGGCTCACGTATATGATAGTGTCGCTAGCATCCATATGATAAAGAGCCCGGGCTGACATGACTAGTCGTAAACCCAAAGTGGCACAGACTTACAGGGACAGGCATCCATGACCCAGCTTCGAACGTGTCGGTCATCAGCAAGTGGGTCCGGGCTGTAGCACTGGGCTAGCAGGACTCCGGTAAACCGGGCTGTAGCGGGCTAACAGGACTCCGGTACTCAAGCGTGACATTTCCCCGAAGGGACAGACACAGGAACGAAAAAGGACATATGCCGGCCAGCCTAAGTGTTCCAGAGCAGTAGCAAGCTACCATGGCTCAGCGGTAACACTAGGAGACATTTCCCGGTAAGAGAGGCTACTAAAGATAAACAACTAGATAGTCAGATCCCACACATACCAAGCATTTCAATCATACACACAATATGCTCAATATGTGCAAATACAACGAAGCATCACAACATGACTCTATGACACAAGTACTTTATTTAAGGCTCAGTGAGCCATACATAACATACACAAGGTACGGGTCTCACGACCCCACATACAAGTCATACAGTCATACAAACCAGCAGCGGAAGTAATTTGTCTGAGTACAGACAACTAATAAAATAAAAGAGGCTTGGAAAGCCTAACTATACTACGTGGTCCTCCACAAGCTCAGGGTCACCACCTGGGTCTTTAGCCTACTCGTTGATGTCAACGTCTACGTAGAACCCATCAGAAGGGGTTGCAGCGTCTTCTGTAAAATTGTAGATTATAGCAACATGAGTACAAAGGTACTCAGCAAGACTTACATCAGATCCTACATACATGCATAGTATCAAGAAGGGTTGGTGGAGTTATTGCAGCAAGCTAGCTTTGACTCTTGGCTAGACTATCCTACGATACTCCAACTTGAAATAGTTTTGCGCACACGAGTCCACTACTCACCACTTCAATACACTACCGAGGATCCGCCTCCGTCTTCCTACGGAAGGGCCATCCTCGGCACTCACACTTATCTTGAGGCTTTTAACAGTTTCCATTTACTTGTCTATGAACTGTATAGGCAACCAAGTAGTCCTTTACCGCGGACGCGGCTATTCGAATAGATCATGTTAACCCTGCAGGGGGTACTTCTTCATACACGCTCTCACCACTTACCGTCGTTTACACGACATGTACTCGGCAACCTTCAAGCGGAAGCCCAACGTGGGTGTCGGCCACGACCTACCTAATCACCTAAGCCTCCAGTCCAGGTTTATCGCCTATTCAGGTTCCATCCGCAGGGAGTCCGGCCGAGGTTTCCCATACGGCCCCGAACGATGTGAACAGGGTTCCCGAGATACCTAACGGGTATTCGGTACACCGTGCCACGTACCTACCGCATCACAGCCCACCCCTACGGTCAGCGCTGTCCACGACCTCCAGTAGGCTACAAACACCAGAAACTACTTGCAACTCCTGGACGGAGAACTAGGGTGAATAAGAAGCCGAGAGGGTCCATTGGTTTCGGGCCCAATGCATGGTAGTAGCTGATTCTTAAATCACACATACAGATCTCAGTGCTTAAGGTCGGCTTCAATGAAACAACCCACCATGTACTCCTACATGGCCTCTCATCGATACCTTTACCAAATCGTGTTCACCACATCACTCTCATTACCGACATAATCATTTCACTCTAGCCCATCACCCAGATGAACCAGACCTGACACGACTCTAAGCATAGCAGGCATAGCAAGGTAGGAACAACACATACATAGGGCTCAATCAACTCCTACACATGCTAGTGGGTTTCATCTAGTTACTGTGGCAATGACAGGTCATGCAGAGGAAATGGGTTCAACTACCGTAGCACACAGCAGTTTGAATCGCGTTGTCTTAATGCAGTAAAAGAGAGCAGGAGCGAGAACATGGGATTGTATCGATATGATCAAATGGTTGGTTGCTTGCCTGATGGTTCGATGCACTGATACGGTTCTTCGTTAGGGTAATCACGGTACTCCTCGGGGACAGAACCTGTCGCAAAGGACATCGATACACAAGCATCACCAAACAATGTGCAACAATATGATGCATGCATGAAACATGGCAATATGAGTGTATTGGGCTAATGCAACTAAAGCCAGAAGGGTTTGAACAAATTTGAATCAAAGATTCAAATTTCAAATTCAAATATGGCCCTTTAAAGTGCTTTTCCTTGTTCTGCTTGAATCATCAATTTAACTTGTTTGATCATGCATGAAAATAGTACAGATGGATAGATTGGATTTTTCTGATCATTTTTCATATATAATTTGTCCAATTTGGAGTTACAGAATAAAAGTTATGAATTTTTGAAGTTTAAATAATATTTTGGAATTTCCTGATTTAATTTAGATCCAGAAATATAATTATTGCGTCAGCATGACGTCAGCATGACGTCAGTGGTCAACTGTGGCTGGCTGAGGTCAAACCTGACGTGTGGGGCCCACACGTCAGTGACAGGGGGGGTTAAACAGGATTAAAATAATCTTAATTAGGGGTTAGTGGCGCTGGGGCCCACTGTCAGTGTCAGGGGGGTTGACTAACAGTAGTTAGCGCTAACCTAACCACCTGGCCGACAGGGCCCACGCGTCAGTGACCCTGGGGGGTCAAACCCCAGGTCGGACAAGTCAAACCCCACCGGCGACATGACGCCGGCGAGGCCCGAGACGGCGGCGAAAGTGCTTTTTGCCATTCCGGCAACCAAATGGACGGCGGAAGGCATCTACGTGTTGCTGAGGTTGAGCCGCGTCTATTGGTGGTGGTGGTTGGGCTCGGGGTGGCCGGAGTTGACGGCGGCGAGCTCGGCTGCGGCGGCCGGAGTTCGGGTGCGGTCGGGATCAGTGTTGCAGGGGATTTGGGGAGGCGTTGGTGCGTGCTGCGTACTCCTGGTGAGGTGGGGAGCACGATGGTGTGCTCGGTTGGGCGCTACAGCGACCGTGGCCACGACGGCGACATCGCCGGCGGCGTGGAGCTCTCGGCCGAGGTGGGGCTAGGGCCTAGAAGTCGAAAGAGACCAGGGAAGAAGGGGGAAACGATCCGGGGGCTCACCGCGGAGCTGCAGGGATGGTTAGCGGGCTCGGGGACGCGCTGGTGACGGTGAATTCGACGGCGACGACGGTCGGAGCCCGAAGAGGGAACGGCGACGTGGCGGCGATGCAGGGCTTCCGGGGACCCGTGGAGCGGTGGGGAGGAAGAGGGAGTCGAGGCGGAGCTTCTGAGCTAGTCGGGGGAGCGAGGGGTGGCCGGAGACGATGGCTATGGCGAACGGCGGCGACGGTGGTGTTCGGCCGTGAGAGAGAGAGAGCGAGGGAGAGGAGAGGAGAGCCGGGGAGGAGTGAGAGAGAGCAGGGGGAGAGGCGTGGCATCGTCCAGGGCGTCGAGCGAGGAGGGGAGGCCAGGCAAGCAGGCGAGCAGGTGGCGTGGCGCGGTGGCGCGCGCGCGCGCCGGCCACACTCCCCTCCCTCTGTCGGGACGAAGACGACAGAGGAGGGAGGTGGGCTGGGCCGGCTGCTGGCTGGGCCAGCCAGCTGGCTGGGCCGCACAGGGAGGAGCCCAGGTAAGCTTCTCCCTTTATATATTTTTCTGTTTCTGTTTTTATTTAATATATCTGCAACTTTGTTGAATTTAATAAAATACCTAGGCAACTTCAAAAATCACCAAACTACTCCTGGCTCATAGTTGGATTATTTCCAACATGAAACATTTTAGTTTGGAGATATTTGAGCATTTAAATATTTTATATTATTTTAAATGCCCAAATTCAAATATTTATGATTTAATTCAAAAACCCTGGGATGGCCTAGAAAAATGTGCACCACTTTTGGCAGAGGTTCTGAACCAAGACAAAAATGATGGACATTTTAGAAGGGCATTTCAGGTTCATTGAAAATTATTTTAGTAAACCCTAGTTGGTTTCAGAGGGGACTGGGGGTTCTGTCATCCCCATTTCAAGTTTTCTGATGAAAGAATAAACATGATGCAACACTCTAATGCATGACTAGCTAGGTTGTGACAACTCACCCCCACTCAAAAGAATCTCGTCCCGAGATTTGGGTTCCTCCGAGAAGAGGGCGGGATATTCAAGTCGAAGACGATCCTCCCTTTCCCAAGTTGCTTCATCCTCGGAATGGTGCGACCATTGAACTTTGAGAAACTTGATGTTATGACGTCGGGTGGTACGCTCGGCCTGATCGAGGATACGGATGGGGTACTCTCGATATGTAAGATTATCTTGGAGATCAAGCGTTTCGTGGTCCACTCCACGGATAGGATCCGAGAAGCAACGCCTGAGTTGAGAAACGTGGAAGACATCGTGAACTCTGGAGAGGTGCGGAGGTAGTTCCAACTGGTAGGCAACTTCTCCTCGTTTGGCAAGAATGCGAAAAGGTCCAATGTAACGAGGAGCCAATTTGCCTTTGATACCGAAACGATGGGTTCCCTTCAGAGGGGTGACCCGAAGATAAGCCTTCTCGTCAACCTCGAAAGTCATAGCCTTATGTTTTCGGTCATATTGACTCTTTTGACGAGATTGGGCTGTTTTCAACTTTTCACGAACGATACGAACTTGTTCTTCTGCTTCCTGAATCATATCCGGGCCAAAGAATTGTCTTTCCCCGGTCTCTGACCAGTTAAGGGGTGTTCGACATCGTCGTCCATAGAGAACTTCAAAAGGGGCTTTACCCAAGCTAGATTGATAGCTGTTGTTGTAAGCGAATTCGGCAAATGGAAGGCACTTCTCCCAGTCCATTCCGAATGAGATAACAGAGGCTCGAAGCATGTCTTCTAGTATCTGATTGACGCGTTCCACTTGACCACTCGACTGAGGGTGGAAAGCGGTGCTAAAGGAGAGACGGGTTCCCATAGCATTTTGGAAGCTTTCCCAAAATCGAGAGGTGAAAAGACTTCCTCGATCCGAGTTAATTTCCAACGGAACACCATGGAGAGACACTATTCGGGAGGTGTACAAATCTGCCAGCTGACTAGCGGTTATACTCTCGCGAACAGGTAAGAAATGAGCTACTTTGGAAAGACGATCGACCACGACGAAAATAGCATTATTCCCTCTTTTGGTCCGGGGAAAACCGGTAATGAAATCCATACCAATTTTATCCCATTTCCATTCAGGAATAGCTAAGGGTTGAAGGGTGCCAGCAGGCCGTTGATGCTCTGCTTTTACACGACGACAGACGTCGCAATTTGCAATATACTGAGCAATTTCTCTCTTCATCCTAGTCCACCAGAACCTCTGGCGTAGGTCCTGATACATTTTAGTGCTACCGGGATGAATGGTGAGAGGAGATTCATGAGCTTCCTTAAGGATTAATCGCCTTAGGTTGCGCACTTTGGGAACCACTAATCGATTCCCGAAGTATACGACTCCTTGATCATTAATGGAGAAACAATTCGCAATTCCTTTCTGAATGTTTCTCTTGATGCGGGAGATTCCCGGATCTACCTTCTGTGCTTCAATAATTTGATCCGTAAGGGTAGGTTTTGCCACCAAGGTGGAAAGAAAACCTTGAGGTGCAATGTGAAGGTTAAGCTTCCGAAATTCCTCATGGAGAAGCGGTTGACTTTGTTGTAACATCAGGTTGTTACAATAAGATTTACGACTTAGCGCATCTGCCATGACGTTGGCTTTCCCTGGGGTATAGGTTATTCCTAAGTCGAAGTCTGTGATCAATTCAACCCAACGTCTCTGCCTGAGATTCAAATCCGGTTGGGTGAAAATGTACTTCAGACTTTGGTGATCAGTGAATATTTCGCAACGGTTACCGAGGAGGTAATGTCGCCAGGTCTTAAGTGCATAGACTACGGCTGCAAGCTCTAGATCATGGGTAGGATAATTCTCCTCATGTGGGTGCAATTGCCGTGAAGCGTAAGCAATTACGTGTCGATCTTGCATAAGAATGCAACCTAGTCCTTGTCGCGAGGCGTCGCAGTAGATAACAAAGTCCTTGGAGAAGTCTGGCGGTACCAGTACGGGAGCAGAGGTCAGGCGTCTTTTCAGTTCCTGAAAGCTGTGCTCACATTGTGGAGTCCATTCGAACTTCTTATCTTTCTTGAGGAGTTCGGTTAGAGGTTTAGCAACTTTGGAGAAGTTCTCGACAAAGCGACGGCAATAGCTTGCTAAGCCTAGAAAACTCCGAACTTGCTTGACCGATTCGGGTGGAGTCCAGTTAAGGACGGCTTGAACTCGCTCAGGGTTAACAGCAATACCTTTACCAGATATTACATGACCCAGATAGGTCACTTCTGACAACCAGAATTCACATTTCGAAAATTTGGCATAAAGGCGATGCTCTCGAAGTTTCTTCAACACTAGCCTTAAATGTTCGGCATGTTCTTCCTCGTTCTTGGAGTAGATGAGTATATCATCGAGATAAACTACGACGAATTTATCCAAATACTCCATGAAGATTGAGTTCATTAACCGAGAAAAGGTGGCTGGAGCGTTGGTTAAACCGAAGGACATGACGGTGTACTCGTATTGGCCATAACGAGTAACAAAGGCCGTTTTAGGAATGTCCCCGTTTCTGATTTTGATTTGATGGTAGCCCAACCTCAAATCCATCTTGGAGAAGACTGAGGATCCAGCGAGCTGATCATACAGGTCGTTGATCCTGGGAAGCGGGTATTTGTTCTTGATTGTGACCAAGTTGACAGGTCGGTAATCTACAACCATCCGGTCCGTACCATCCTTTTTCTTGACGAATAGGACGGGGCAAGCCCACGGAGATGAGCTAGGTCGAATGAAACCCTTTTTCAAGGACTCATCGAGTTGCTTCTTAAGCTCAGCTAGTTCCAGGGGTGCCATCTTATAAGGTCTTCTAGCAATCGGAACGGTTCCGGGGATGAGGTCTATTACGAACTCAACATCCCTGTCAGGTGGAACACCTGGCAATTCCTCTGGAAAGACATCCGGGAAGTCACGGACTACCGGAACGTCCTCAAGGTCTGGCAAAGGACTGGCGTTAAGAGAATATAATTGTCGCTTGGCTATTCAGGTCAAGACATGGGCTATCTTCCCCGAAGGATGGGTGAGTTGAACAGTCCTAGAGAAGCAATCAATTTGGGCATGATGAGCTGACATCCAGTCCATACCCAGAATGATATTAATATCTGAAGATTTAAGGGCTATCAAAGATGCGAGAAAGACAAGTCTGTCGACTTGGATTTCATTTCCATGGCTTACTCTAGAAGTTTGCCATTTGGATCCCGGAGTTTGAATTACCATGGAGGTTGGCATATCACCGAATGCGACGTTATGCAAGCGAGCATAGTTTTCAGATATAAAAGAATGAGAGGCTCCTGTATCGAAAAGAACAGATGCCGGGTGGCAATTAACAAGAAGCGTACCGAGAACGACGTTGGGATCCTCTTGAGCTTCTTCGGCAGAGATACAGTTGACATGGCCACGTGAAGCGGTGACCGGTTTAGCATAAAACACTTTCCCTGTCGGCTTGCCACGGCCAACAGCTTTAGCCGATTGATTGGGGTTGGTCTGGGGACACTCACGCATATAGTGACCAGATTCCCCACACTTGAAACAAGTCACGGAACTGGTACGTGGAGGAGCATTGTTAGATGGACCCCCATAGGGCTTGGCCGGTGCAGACTGTTGAACAGGGCGAGGCGCCTGGAAAGATGGCCTCGGTGTGAACCTGGGTGGCAGGGCGGTATTGGGCACCCACACGCGGCGCTTCTGAGGACCAGCACCGGATGAGGAACCCATATCACGTCCATGCTTGCGTGTTGCGTCATAGTCAGTCTGACCAGTTTCAGCACTGATGGCTTTGTTGACAAGTTTCGAAAAAGATGTGCACTCATGCAGACGGAGGTCGCGGCGAAGCTCAGGACTAAGGCCCTTACGGAACCTTGCTTGCTTCTTGGCGTCAGTAGAAACTTCCTCAGTTGCATATCGGGCGAGATTACCAAACTCCCTGCTATAGGCATCCACAGAAAGTCGGCCTTGGGTGAAACTACAAAATTCTTCATGTTTACGGTCCATGAGACCCTCCGGAATGTGATGTTCACGGAAAGCCTCGCTGAACTCAGCCCAAGTTGTGACATGGCCCGCTGGGCGCATAGCTCCATAATTCTCCCACCATAGACTGGCGGGGCCTTCAAGATGATACGCAGCAAAGGTGACCTTGTCAGCCTCCGCTACTAGCGCGGAACGCAGCTTGTGAGAGATGCTGCGAAGCCAGTCATCAGCGTCGAGAGGCTCGGCGGAGTGGTGGAACGTGGGTGGATGCAATTTGATAAAATCACTGAGTGATACCACGTTAGCCCTCTGATGGTGTGCTGTATTCTGTTCAATACGCTCCAACAGACGGTTTGTCTCCCGCTTGTTTCTCTCAGCTTCCATCATCACCTCGGCTAGTGAAGGAGGATGAGGCAGATTTTCATTCCTGGCTTCACTGCCTTCGGCCTGCTCTTGGGAAGCAGGGTTAGCGCGCGTGTTGACCATCCTAGGTAAACAAGACAATGATTTAGTCAGGATGGTAAAATTCCGACATAGGATATAGAATGTAAGGAATAACTCGGAATGCAAGATGATCATCCGTATGACATGGTAGATACAGAAACTGCTTCTTTTATTCCATTGTCATACACACCATACAGGGTTTAGTACAAGACCAAACAGGTACTATTACGGTGAAAAGAGGATTACATCTCATCGGAGGCATTCCAAGCTCCTATACATTATTTTTCTACATCTCCGGGAAGAGTACAAACTAGGTCATATCCCACGAGTTACGCGGGACGATAGACGATACAGCTAGTGCAAACTAGTGATACTACCACTAACTCAGACCGATCCGTAGTAGTCCTCGTAGAAGTCACCTCCATAGCCTGGAAGCTCAACATGTTCATCCGGAAACAGACGATCTCGCGGAGCTTGTGGACCATAGGGGCTAGGATGAGGTCGTGGACCAACAAACGGTGGCCTGCGGGGACCGCGAGGTGGGGTGATGCCTCCTACATCATGCCAAACCATCACGTCTGGCAGAGCAGATCTCACAGGATAGAGATCGCGCATATCTGAGAATCCAGCTTGCACCGCCGGTGCGAACCGAGTCAAAGTAGCCCAGTGGTCAGCACGGGTATTGAAGAGCTCTAACCTTAAGGCCCGATTTTCACGGTCCTTATCCTCGAGCATCTCAGCAGTGGTGCGAGTTCGTGAATCCTCCTGAGTGGAGTCAGCATAAATAGCCTGGAGATACCCTTGTGCTCCCGGAAGTGATCCTGGCATATACCGGAAATCAGAGTCCCGAAATAACCCAGATCCGACTCGCATAATGGTCATCATAGAGTAGGCGGCGTCCTGCACAGCCATCTCAATAGTAACCCCGAGTCCATAGGAGCAGTGAAGAGGCTCGGTGGATCCAGGATAAGATGGAAATATCCTGACAGTGCAGAGATACTGGCTTTGATTGAAGTCTCGGAATTGCTCTTCGACCGTGTACTCAGGATACCAGCGATATCCAGCCTCAGTCATTACCCTGACCAACTTAGCAGTATGGCCGGGTACATCTAGGCATCGAGTCAGGCGAACCACTTGATTGAGGTCGCGAGTGGCCATCTGAAAGCATATTTATGATGCAAAGGCGTTAGAATTTCTAGCAAAATTTCGGCAGCATAACAGCTGTAAATGCTCAAAAAGGATATTGAGACATTTGACAAAGGATTTCGTACACACTCAACATCATCATATCAAAGTTCTGAACCATTCTGACTACATAATGTGGTACTAGAACTGAACTAGGCTTGTAACCATCAAACTTATAAGGTACTACTGATTAGTAACACGTGATCCTGATAGAGAGATAGATCCTAATTCCTTAACCCCCGGTGGAAGAATGGACTGACTCAGATCAGAAAGTCATAAGGTATAAGAAGTAAAAAGAGCCTTACGTTCCAACCCACAAACAATTCCCCTATATATAACTAAAGAATTTCTAGACTCAACATCGACCAGTTTGGCTTGGAGAACCTACAGGCAGTCCGGCTCTGATGCCAACGCTGTCAGGACCCCGACTCGATGTCACATCGATCTAGCTGGTAACACCTCATATCACTTTGCGGCCTCACGCACGGTATCCCCATGGGTGTCGTCTTACCTTTTCCCGGGACCGTTTGCGCCTTTTGGCTCACGTATATGATAGTGTCGCTAGCATCCATATGATAAAGAGCCCGGGCTGACATGACTAGTCGTAAACCCAAAGTGGCACAGACTTACAGGGACAGGCATCCATGACCCAACTTCGAACGTGTCGGTCATCAGCAAGTGGGTCCGGGCTGTAGCACTGGGCTAGCAGGACTCCGGTAAACCGGGCTGTAGCGGGCTAACAGGACTCCGGTACTCAAGCGTGACATTTCCCCGAAGGGACAGACACAGGAACGAAGAAGGACATATGCCGGCCAGCCTAAGTGTTCCAGAGCAGTAGCAAGCTACCATGGCTCAGCGGTAACACTAGGAGACATTTCCCGGTAAGAGAGGCTACTAAAGATAAACAACTAGATAGTCAGATCCCACACATACCAAGCATTTCAATCATACACACAATATGCTCAATATGTGCAAATACAACGAAGCATCACAACATGACTCTATGACACAAGTACTTTATTTAAGGCTCAGTGAGCCATACATAACATACACAAGGTACGGGTCTCACGACCCCACATACAAGTCATACAGTCATACAAACCAGCAGCGGAAGTAATTTGTCTGAGTACAGACAACTAATAAAATAAAAGAGGCTTGGAAAGCCTAACTATACTACGTGGTCCTCCACAAGCTCAGGGTCACCACCTGGGTCTTTAGCCTACTCGTTGATGTCAACGTCTACGTAGAACCCATCAGAAGGGGTTGCAGCGTCTTCTGTAAAATTGTAGATTATAGCAACATGAGTACAAAGGTACTCAGCAAGACTTACATCAGATCCTACATACATGCATAGTATCAAGAAGGGTTGGTGGAGTTATTGCAGCAAGCTAGCTTTGACTCTTGGCTAGACTATCCTACGATACTCCAACTTGAAATAGTTTTGCGCACACGAGTCCACTACTCACCACTTCAATACACTACCGAGGATCCGCCTCCGTCTTCCTACGGAAGGGCCATCCTCGGCACTCACACTTATCTTGAGGCTTTTAACAGTTTCCATTTACTTGTCTATGAACTGTATAGGCAACCAAGTAGTCCTTTACCGCGGACGCGGCTATTCGAATAGATCATGTTAACCCTGCAGGGGGTACTTCTTCATACACGCTCTCACCACTTACCGTCGTTTACACGACATGTACTCGGCAACCTTCAAGCGGAAGCCCAACGTGGGTGTCGGCCACGACCTACCTAATCACCTAAGCCTCCAGTCCAGGTTTATCGCCTATTCAGGTTCCATCCGCAGGGAGTCCGGCCGAGGTTTCCCATACGGCCCCGAACGATGTGAACAGGGTTCCCGAGATACCTAACGGGTATTCGGTACACCGTGCCACGTACCTACCGCATCACAGCCCACCCCTACGGTCAGCGCTGTCCACGACCTCCAGTAGGCTACAAACACCAGAAACTACTTGCAACTCCTGGACGGAGAACTAGGGTGAATAAGAAGCCGAGAGGGTCCATTGGTTTCGGGCCCAATGCATGGTAGTAGCTGATTCTTAAATCACACATACAGATCTCAGTGCTTAAGGTCGGCTTCAATGAAACAACCCACCATGTACTCCTACATGGCCTCTCATCGATACCTTTACCAAATCGTGTTCACCACATCACTCTCATTACCGACATAATCATTTCACTCTAGCCCATCACCCAGATGAACCAGACCTGACACGACTCTAAGCATAGCAGGCATAGCAAGGTAGGAACAACACATACATAGGGCTCAATCAACTCCTACACATGCTAGTGGGTTTCATCTAGTTACTGTGGCAATGACAGGTCATGCAGAGGAAATGGGTTCAACTACCGTAGCACACAGCAGTTTGAATCGCGTTGTCTTAATGCAGTAAAAGAGAGCAGGAGCGAGAACATGCGATTGTATCGATATGATCAAATGGTTGGTTGCTTGCCTGATGGTTCGATGCACTGATACGGTTCTTCGTTAGGGTAATCACGGTACTCCTCGGGGACAGAACCTGTCGCAAAGGACATCGATACACAAGCATCACCAAACAATGTGCAACAATATGATGCATGCATGAAACATGGCAATATGAGTGTATTGGGCTAATGCAACTAAAGCCAGAAGGGTTTGAACAAATTTGAATCAAAGATTCAAATTTCAAATTCAAATATGGCCCTTTAAAGTGCTTTTCCTTGTTCTGCTTGAATCATCAATTTAACTTGTTTGATCATGCATGAAAATAGTACAGATGGATAGATTGGATTTTTCTGATCATTTTTCATATATAATTTGTCCAATTTGGAGTTACAGAATAAAAGTTATGAATTTTTGAAGTTTAAATAATATTTTGGAATTTCCTGATTTAATTTAGATCCAGAAATATAATTATTGCGTCAGCATGACGTCAGCATGACGTCAGTGGTCAACTGTGGCTGGCTGAGGTCAAACCTGACGTGTGGGGCCCACACGTCAGTGACAGGGGGGGTTAAACAGGATTAAAATAATCTTAATTAGGGGTTAGTGGCGCTGGGGCCCACTGTCAGTGTCAGGGGGGTTGACTAACAGTAGTTAGCGCTAACCTAACCACCTGGCCGACAGGGCCCACGCGTCAGTGACCCTGGGGGGTCAAACCCCAGGTCGGACAAGTCAAACCCCACCGGCGACATGACGCCGGCGAGGCCCGAGACGGCGGCGAAAGTGCTTTTTGCCATTCCGGCAACCAAATGGACGGCGGAAGGCATCTACGTGTTGCTGAGGTTGAGCCGCGTCTATTGGTGGTGGTGGTTGGGCTCGGGGTGGCCGGAGTTGACGGCGGCGAGCTCGGCTGCGGCGGCCGGAGTTCGGGTGCGGTCGGGATCAGTGTTGCAGGGGGTTTGGGGAGGCGTTGGTGCGTGCTGCGTACTCCTGGTGAGCTGGGGAGCACGATGGTGTGCTCGGTTGGGCGCTACGGCGACCGTGGCCACGACGGCGACATCGCCGGCGGCGTGGAGCTCTCGGCCGAGGTGGGGCTAGGGCCTAGAAGTCGAAAGAGACCAGGGAAGAAGGGGGAAACGATCCGGGGGCTCACCGCGGAGCTGCAGGGATGGTTAGCGGGCTCGGGGACGCGCTGGTGACGGTGAATTCGACGGCGACGACGGTCGGAGCCCGAAGAGGGAACGGCGACGTGGCGGTGATGCAGGGCTTCCGGGGACCCGTGGAGCGGTGGGGAGGAAGAGGGAGTCGAGGCGGAGCTTCTGAGCTAGTCGGGGGAGCGAGGGGTGGCCGGAGACGATGGCTATGGCGAACGGCGGCGACGGTGGTGTTCGGCCGTGAGAGAGAGAGAGCGAGGGAGAGGAGAGGAGAGCCGGGGAGGAGTGAGAGAGAGCAGGGGGAGAGGCGTGGCGTCGTCCAGGGCGTCGAGCGAGGAGGGGAGGCCAGGCAAGCAGGCGAGCAGGTGGCGTGGCGCGGTGGCGCGCGCGCGCGCCGGCCACACTCCCCTCCCTCTGTCGGGACGAAGACGACAGAGGAGGGAGGTGGGCTGGGCCGGCTGCTGGCTGGGCCAGCCAGCTGGCTGGGCCGCACAGGGAGGAGCCCAGGTAAGCTTCTCCCTTTATATATTTTTCTGTTTCTGTTTTTATTTAATATATCTGCAACTTTGTTGAATTTAATAAAATACCTAGGCAACTTCAAAAATCACCAAACTACTCCTGGCTCATAGTTGGATTATTTCCAACATGAAACATTTTAGTTTGGAGATATTTGAGCATTTAAATATTTTATATTATTTTAAATGCCCAAATTCAAATATTTATGATTTAATTCAAAAACCCTGGGATGGCCTAGAAAAATGTGCACCACTTTTGGCAGAGGTTCTGAACCAAGACAAAAATGATGGACATTTTAGAAGGGCATTTCAGGTTCATTGAAAATTATTTTAGTAAACCCTAGTTGGTTTCAGAGGGGACTGGGGGTTCTGTCATCCCCATTTCAAGTTTTCTGATGAAAGAATAAACATGATGCAACACTCTAATGCATGGCTAGCTAGGTTGTGACACGGCGCAAGAGGGGAGAACAGAACAGACAAGAGAACTCGTTATTTCCAAGGATCGGTCTGAAGACTGGACACGAGAACGCCACTCATACGCCGATCCACTCATTTGGATGGTATAGATGACAAATGCCACGTTACTTCGCGCGTTGTCGGTTTCAGCTTACATGGAGTAACGCCGTATTAGGCAGGCCGGATACGTGCATGCCATGTGTGTCCCACCCCCTAAACTGTGTTGATCCCGCACATCCCCCTTTATCCTTTCGGTTCGACGCCGGTTCCGAACACAAAATGACATTTGAAAAGTGCTTTGGTGGTCAAAGCTAGCCGTGTTAGGGGAAGAATGGATCATCTGTCGTCGACGCCTACCTAACATCAGTGGCCTGGAACACGATAAAAGAAAATCCAGAGACGGCGCAAGAGGGGACAACGGAACAGACAAGAGAACACGTTATTTCCAAGGATCGGTCTGAAGACTGGACACGAGAACGCCACTCATACGCCGATCCACTCATTTGGACGGTATATATGACAAATGCCACGTTACTTCGCGCGTTGTCGGTTTCAGCTTACATGGAGTAACGCCGTATTAGGCAGTCCGGATACGTGCACGCCATGTGTGCCCCCTCTAAAACGTGTCGATCCCGCACCCCCTCCTTATCCTTTTGGTTCGACATCGGTTCCGAGCACGAAACGACAATTAAAAGTGCTTTGGTGGTCAAACCCAGCCGTGTTAGGGGAAGAGTGGGTCATATGTTGTCGATACCTAACATCGGCGGCCTGCAGCGGGACAAAAGAAAATCTAGAGATGACGCAAGAGGGGAGAACCGAATGGACTAGAGAACTTGTTGTCTCCAAGCATCGATCTAAAGAATGAACACATACACGCCATTCATACGCCGATCCACTCATTTGGATGGTATAGATGACAAATGGCACGTTATTTCCGCTTTGTTGGTTTAGATTACATGGAGTAACGTCATATTAGGCAGGGCGGATACGTGCACGCCATGTGTGCCCCCCCTAAAACGTGTTGATCCCGAACATCCCCCATTATCCTTTTGGCTCGACGCCGATTCCGAACACAAAACGACAATACAAAAGTGCTTTGGTGGTCAAAACTAGTCGTGTTAGGGGAAGAGTGGGTCATCTGTTGTCGATGCCTACCTAACATCAGTGGCCTGGAACACGACAAAAGAAAATCCAGAGACGACGCAAGAGGGGAGAACGGAACAGACAAGAGAACTTGTTATCTCCAAGGATCGGTCTGAAGATTGGACACGAGCACGCCACTCATACGCTGATCCACTCATATGGATGCTATAGATGACAAATGCCACGTTATTTCGCGCTTTGTCGGTTTTAGCTTGCATGGAGTAACATCGTATCACGCAGGTTGAATACGTGCACGCCATGTGTGTCCCACCCCCTAAACTGTGTTGATCCCGCACATCCCCCTTTATCCTTTCGGCTCGACGCCGGTTCCGAACACAAAACGACATTTGAAAAGTGCTTTGGTGGTCAAAGCTAGCCGTGTTAGGGGAAGAATGGATCATCTGTCATCGATGCCTACCTAACATCGGTGGCCTGGAACACGACAAAAGAAAATCCAGAGACGGCGCAAGAGGGGAGAACGGAACAGACAAGAGAACTCGTTATCTCCAAGGATCGGTCTGAAGACTGGACACGAGAACGCCAGTCATACCCTGATCCACTCATATGGATGCTATAGATGACAAATGCCACGTTATTTCGCGCTTTGTCGGTTTTAGCTTGCATGGAGTAACATCGTATCGGGTAGGCTGAATACGTGCACGCTATGTGTGTCCCACCCCCTAAACTGTGTTGATCCCGCACATCCCCCTTTATCCTTTCGGCTCGACGCCGGTTCCGAACACAAAACGACATTTGAAAAGTGCTTTGGTGGTCAAAGCTAGCCATGTTAGGGGAAGAATGGATCATCTGTCGTCGACTCCTACCTAGCATCAGTGGCCTGGAACACGACAGAAGAAAATCCAGAGGCGACGCAAGAGGGGAGAACGGAACAGACAAGAGAACTCGTTATTTCCAAGGATCGGTCTGAAGACTGGACACGAGAACGCCACTCATACGCCGATCCACTCATTTGGATGGTATAGATGACAAATGCCACGTTACTTCGCGTGTTGTCGATTTCAGCTTACTTGGAGTAACGCCATATTAGGCAGGCCGGATACGTGCACGCCATGTGTGTCCCACCCCCTAAACTGTGTTGATCCCGCACATCCCCCTTTATCCTTTCGGCTCGACGCCGGTTCTGAACACAAAACAACATTTGAAAAGTGCTTTGGTGGTCAAAGCTAGCTGTGTTAGGGGAAGAATGGATGATCTGTCATCGACGCCTACCTAACATCAGTGGCCTGGAACACGACAAAAGAAAATCCAGAGACGGCGCAAGAGGGGAGAACGAAACAGACAAGAGAACTCGTTATTTCCAAGGATCGGTCTGAAGACTGGACACGAGAACGCCACTCATACGCCGATCCACTCATTTGGATGGTATAGATGACAAATGCCACGTTACTTCGCGCGTTGTCGGTTTCAGCTTACATGGAGTAACGCCGTATTAGGCAGGCCGGATACGTGCACGCCATGTGTGTCCCACCCCCTAAACTGTGTTGATCCCGCACATCCCCCTTTATCCTTTCGGCTCGACGCCGGTTCCGAACACAAAACGACATTTGAAAAGTGCTTTGGTGGTCAAAGCTAGCCGTGTTAGGGGAAGAATGGATCATCTGTCGTCGACGCCTACCTAACATCAGTGGCCTGGAACACGACAAAAGAAAATCCAGAGACGGCGCAAGAGGGGAGAACGGAACAGACAAGAGAACTCGTTATTTCCAAGGATCGGTCTGAAGACTGGACACGAGAACGCCACTCATACGCCGATCCACTCATTTGGATGGTATAGATGACAAATGCCACGTTACTTCGCGCGTTGTCGGTTTCAGCTTACATGGAGTAACGCCGTATTAGGCAGTCCGGATACGTGCACGCCATGTGTGCCCCCTCTAAAACGTGTCGATCCCGCACCCCCTCCTTATCCTTTTGGTTCGACATTGGTTCCGAGCACGAAACGACAATTAAAAGTGCTTTGGTGGTCGAACCCAGCCGTGTTAGGGGAAGAGTGGGTCATATGTTGTCGACACCTAACATCGGCGGCCTGCAGCGGGACAAAAGAAAATCTAGAGATGACGCAAGAGGGGAGAACCAAATGGACTAGAGAACTTGTTGTCTCCAAGCATCGATCTAAAGAATGAACACATACACGCCATTCATACGCCGATCCACTCATTTGGATGGTATAGATGACAAATGCCACGTTATTTCCGCTTTGTTGGTTTAGATTACATGGAGTAACGCCATATTAGGCAGGGCGGATACGTGCACGCCATGTGTGCCCCCCCTAAAACGTGTCGATCCCGAACATCCCCCATTATCCTTTTGGCTCGACGCCGATTCCGAACACAAAACGACAATAGAAAAGTGCTTTGGTGGTCAAAACTAGTCGTGTTAGGGGAAGAGTGGGTCATCTGTCGTCGATGCCTACCTAACATCAGTGGCCTGGAACACGACAAAAGAAAATCCAGAGACGACGCAAGAGGGGAGAACGGAACAGACAAGAGAACTTGTTATCTCCAAGGATCGATCTAAATAATGAACACGGGCACGCCATTCATACGCCGATCCACTCATATAGATGGTATAGATGACAAATGCCACGTTATTTCGCGCTTTGTCAGTTTTAGCTTGCATGGAGTAACGTCATATCACGCAGGCTGAATACGTGCATGCCATGTGTGTCCACCCCCTAAACTGTGTTGATCCCGCACATCCCCCTTTATCCTTTCGGCTCGACGCCGGTTCCAAACACAAAACGACAATTGAAAAGTGCACTGGTGGTAAAAACCAGCCGTGATAGGGAAAGGGTGGGTAATCTGTCGTCGACACCTACCATCAGCGGCCTGGAACGGGACCAAAGAAAATCCAGAGACGACGCAAGAGGGGAGAAGGGAAGGGACAAGAGAACTCATTATCTCCAAGGATCGATCTGAAGACTGGACACAAGCACACCACTCATACGCTGATCCACTCATATGGATGCTATAGATGACAAATGCCTCGTTATTTTGTGCTTTGTCGGTTTTAGCTTGCACGGAGTAACCCCGTATCAGGCAGGCTGAATACGTGCACGCCATGTGTGTCCTGATAACCCACAAGTATAGGGGATCACAACAGCTTTCGAGGGTAGAGTATTCAACCCAAATTTATTGATTCGACACAAGGGGAGCCAAAGAATATTCTCAAGTATTAGCAGCTGAGTTGTCAATTCAACCACACCTGGAAACTTAGTATCTGCAGCAAAGTGTTTAGTAGCAAAGTAATATGATAGTGGTGGTAGCGGCAACAAAAGTAAAGACAGCAAAAGTAACGTTTTTGGTATTTTGTAGTGATTGTAACAGTAGCAGCGGGAAAGTAAATAAGCGAGAACCAGTATATGGAAAACTCGTAGGCACCAGATCAGTGATGGATAATTATGCCGGATGCAGTTCATTATGTAACAGTCATAACATAGGGTCACACAGAACTAGCTCCAATTTATCAATGTAATGTAGGCATGTATTCCATATATAGTCATACGTGCTTATGGAAAAGAACTTGCATGACATCTTTTGTCCTACCCTCCCGTGGCAGCGGGGTCCTATTGGAAACTAAGGGATATTAAGGCCTCCTTTTAATAGAGAACCGGAACAAAGCATTAGCACATAGTGAATACATGAACTCCTCAAACTATGGTCATCACCGGGAGTGGTCTCGATTATTGTCACTTCGGGGTTGCCGGATCATAACACATAGTAGGTGACTATAGACTTGCAAGATAGGATCAAGAACTCACATATATTCATGAAAACATAATAGGTTCAGATCTGAAATCATGGCACTCGGGCCCTACTGACAAGCATTAAGCATAGCAAAGTCATAGCAACATCAATCTCAGAACATAATGGATACTAGGGATCAAACCCTAACAAAACTAACTCGATTACATGATAAATCTCATCCAACCCATCACCGTCCAGCAAGCCTATGATGGAAGTACTCACGCACGGCGGTGAGCATCATGAAATTGGTGATGGAGGATGGTTGATGACGACGACGGCGACGAATCCCCCTCTCCGGAGCCCCGAACGAACTCCAGATCAGCCCTCCTGAGAGGTTTTAGGGCTTGGCGGCGGCTTCGTATCGTAAAACGCGATGATTTCTTCTCTATGACTTTTTTCTCTCCGAAAGCAAATATATAGAGTTGGAGTTGGCGTCAGAGGGCATCCAGGGGGACCACGAGGTAGGGGGCGCGCCCTAGGGGGGGGGCGCCCCCCACCCTCGTGAGAAGGGTGTGGGCCCCCTGGTCTTCATCTTTGGCGAGGATTTTTTATTATTTTTTCTAAGATATTCCGTGGAGTTTTAGGTCATTCCGAGAATATTTGTTTTCTGCACATAAAACAACACCATGGCAATTCTGCTGAAAACAACGTCAGTCCGGGTTAGTTCCATTCAAATCATACAAGTTAGAGTCCAAAACAAGGGCAAAAGTGTTTGGAAAAGTAGATACGACGGAGACGTATCAACTCCCCCAAGCTTAAACCCTTGCTTGTCCTCAAGCAATTCAGTTGACAAACTGAAAGAAAGAAAAACTTTTACAAACTCTGTTTGCTCTTTTTGTTGTAACTATGTCAAGCCAGCATTCAAATTTTCAGCATAGATCATAACTAACCACAGTTGCAATAATTCTCAGGTCTCATGATTACTCATATCAATAGCATAATCAACTAGCAAGCCATAATAATAAATCTCGGACGACAACACTTTCTCAAAACAATCATAATATGATATAACAAGATGGTATCTCGCCAGCCCTTTCTGAGACCGCAAAACATAATTGCAGAGCACCTTTAAAGATCAAGGACTGACTAGACATTGTAATTCATGGTAAAAGAGATCCAATCATAGTCATACTCAATATAAATTAACAGTGATGAATGCAAATGACAGCTGTGCTCTCCAGCTAGTGCTTTTTAATAAGAGGGTGATGACTCAACATAAAAGTAAATGGATAGGCCCTTCGCAGAGGGAAGCAGGGATTTGTAGAGGTGCCAGAGCTCAGTTTTGAAATAGAGATAAATTGTATTTTGAGCGGTATACTTTCATTGTCAACGTAAAAACTTAGAGATGGCGACATCTTCCATGCTAAACACATTATAGGCGGTTCCCAAACAGAATGGTAAAGTTTATACTCCCCCTCCACCAACAAGTATCAATCCATGACTTGCTCGAAACAACGAGTACCTCCAACATACATCAGGTCCCAGGGGGAGTTTTGTTTGCAATTAATTTTGATTTAGTTTGCATAAAGCATGGGACTGGGCATCTCGGTGACCAGCCATTTTCTCGTGAGTGAGGAGCGGAGTCCACTCCTCTTGAGAATAACCCGCCTAACACGGAAGATAAGGACAACCTTGGTTGATACATGAGCTATTCGAGCATACAAAACAAAATGTTTATTTGAAGGTTTAGAGTTTGGCACATACAAATTTACTTGGAATGGCAGGTAGATACCGCATATAGGAAGGTATGGTGGACTCATTTGGAATAACTTTTGGGTTTAAGGGATTGGATGCACAAGCAGTATTCCCGCTTAGTACAGGTGAAGGCTAGCAAAAGACTGGGAAGCGACCAACTAGAGAGCGACAACAGCCATGTACATGCATTAAAATTAATAAACATTGGATGCAAGCATGAGTAGGATATAATCCACCATGAACATAAATATCGTGAAGGCTATATTGATTTTGTTTCAACTACATGCGTGAACATGTGCCAAGTCAAGTCACTTAAATCATTCAAAGGAGGATGCCACCCCATCATACCACATCATAACCATCTCAATAGCATGTTGGCACACAAGGTAAATCATTATAACTCATAGCTAATCAAGCATGGCACAAGCAACTATGATCTCTAATTGTCATTGCAAACATGTTTATTCATAATAAGCTGAATCAAGAATGAGGGACTCATCATATTTACAAAAACAAAAGAGGTCGAGTTCATACCAGCTTTTCTCATCTCAGTCAGTCCATCACATATCATCATAATTGCCTTTCACTTGCACGATCGAAGGTGTGAATAATAATAAGAGTGTACGTGCATTGGACTAAGCTGGAATCTGCGAGCATTCAATAAACAGGAGAAGACAAAGCAATATGGGCTCTTGGTTAAATCAACAATAATGCATATAAGAGCCACTTCAACAATTTAATTATGGTCTTCTCCTACTGACCCCCAAATAAAAGAAAAGAAATAAAACTATTTACACGGGAAAGCTCCCAAGAAGCAAAAGAAGAACGGGAAATATTTTTGGGTTTTCTTTTTGATTATTACTACTACAGCAGAAAAATAAACCACTACTAATTTTTTGGTTTTTCTTAAGGTTTAACAAACACACAAGAAGAAAGCAAGAAAATGAATATAAACTAGCATGGATATTACAGTGAAAAAGTATGAGCACCGACATCTAGCAGTGAGTGTGTGTGAACATAAATGTAATGTCGGTGAGAAATACGTACTCCCCCAAGCTTAGGCTTTTGGGCTAAGTTGGTCTATGGCCACAGCTGGCCTGGCAGATATCCATAATAATAGTTGTTGGGGTCGTACTATGATGAAGAAGAAGAAGGCTCCGGTTGCCACTGGCTGACAATCATCTCCGGATCCCATTGATAGTTAGACTACCGTGAAGGATCAAATTGTGGTTCTGGTTCTGGCTCCTCGGCTGGTGCAGGGTTCCGGTAGGCGTGAATAGCCGTCAACGGAACAAGGTACATGCCTACAGTCAAATCAAACAAAGAAGGAGCAGGCAGGATAATAGTCTCAGGATGATGTTTGTTAAAGAACAATTGATATTTAAGCTCTTCTGCCCTATTCTTAACAATAAAATCGTGTGCCACCATACTTTTATGATCTAGATAAACATGGGGCAACACCTTTTCTTCCTTCTCAGCATGCCTAATAGGTATGTTAAAATGTGCAGCTAGGCGTGTAGTATAGATGCCTCCAAAGATGGCACCTTAGTACGGTTCATACTTAATCGTCTAGCAATAATACCGCCCATACTAAAAGTGTTATCACTGTATAAATCGTGGTGCAGAATGATTATACCAGGGATACTAAGGTTTCCACAGTTTTCGCGTCCAATTAAACGACGACTAGCAAATAATGCAAAGTAACGTAAAACAGGAAAATGTATGCTAGTGATTCGTGCATCGGAAACCTTCCTAGTTTCTCCTACAGTGATAGTATCAATAAACCCAGCCACATCATCATAATGTGGTTCTTCTGTCTTGCCCTCAATAGGGACTAAACAAATCCGACAAAAATCATAAAGTGACATCTCCTTATGCTCATCATATAAATGAAACTCCACCGTAGGTGGTGAGTTCCTAGAATGAAAATGAAAGTTTTGCACAAAAGTATTTGTGAGTAAGAGATACTGACCGCATTGGTTGTGGAGGAAAGCGGTGAGGCCTGCGTTGTGAGCCAATTCATGAAAATCTTCATAGATACCGGCTGCTCTCAAGAAATCATCAGAAGGCCATTAACACGCCCGAATCTCCGCGGTGCGCGGCAAATTATACTTAGGCTTCGGTGCCTTTTTCTTTCGAGCTTTGGCTCGATGAGCCCCTCAAAAATCTCCTCATTATTTTTTTGAAATAATCTGAAATTTTTAGTAACTTCAAACAAAAATAAACCAACTTCAATAAAACTGATAGCAACTACTCCTACAAGTGCCTAGAGCCTATATCAAGCATTAGAATTACTTGGAACCATATAAATTTGACATGCAAGCTCAAGAACATGGTCACCTATGCAGCACAAATTTGTAAAGAATAAAGTACTAGAACAAAAACTAATTGGACCAATGGAGGAGTCACATACTAAGGAACAATCTCCCCAAGCAGTTTTGCGAGAGGTGCTTTGAGCAAGGAGATCGAAAATCACAGCAAAAGTGGCTGGAACTCGTGCTTGAGTTGGTTTTTCGGGTTTGTGTGAGACAGAGGAAGAAGATGGGTGCTGGGATACGTGGAGGAGGGCCACCATGGGCCCACGAGGCAGGGGGGCGCCCACCATCCTCGTGGCCAGGTGGCAGCTCCTCCCGCGGTAATTTTTGCACAGTAAATCCTCAAATATTCCCAAAAAATCATATTAAATTGGCATGTCATTCTGAGGACTTTTATTTTCGAGATATTTTTATATTGCATGGATAAGTCAGGAAACAGACAAAAAAAATAATACTATTTTTACTTTATTTCTACTAATTGACAGAAAATAAAGAGAAGGTACAAAAGGTGGTGCTTCTAGTTTCATCCTTCTCATGCTCATTAAAAAGAATCCACTAAAAAGGTTGATCGTCTTGTTAACAAACTCATTCCTATAATCATGAAACCGGAGAAATTTCAAATAACGCTAAGTTACCTCAACGGGGATATGCACATCCCCAATAATAAGTATATCATATTTCTTTTTGACAGTAGGAAGAGGGAATTCAAAACCTCCAAATATAATCGATGGAATTTTTCCAATAGAGTTGATACTATGAACTTGAGGTTATTTCCTCGGAAAGTGTACCGTATGCTTATTACCATTAACATGCAAAGTGACATTGCCTTTGTTGCAATCAATAACAGCCCTTGCAGTATTAAGAAAAGGTCTTCCAAGAATAATAGACATACTATCATCCTCGGGAATATCAAGAATAACAAAGTCCGTTAAAATAGTAACGTTTGCAACCACAACAGGCACATCCTCACAGATACCGACAGGTATAGCAGTTGGTTTATCAGCCATTGGCAAAGATATTTCGGTAGGTGTCAGCTTATTCAAGTCAAGTCTACGATATAAAGAGAGAGGCATAACACTAACACCGGCTCCAAGATCACATAAAGAAGTTTTAATATAATTTCTTTTAATGGAGCAAGGTATAGTAGGTACTCCGGGGTCTCCAAGTTTCTTTGGTATTCCACCCTTAAAAGTATAATTAGCAAGCATGGTGGAAATCTCAGCTTCCGGTATCTTTCTTTTATTAGTAATGATATCCTTCATATATTTAGCATAAGGATTTGTTTTGAGCACATCAGTTAATCTCATACGCAAAAAGATAGGCCTAATCATTTCAGCAAAGCGCTCAAAATCCTCATCATCCTTTTTCTTGGATGGTTTCGGAGGAAAAGGCATGGGTTTCTGAACCCAAGGTTCCCTTTCTTTACCATGTTTCCTAGCAACAAAGTCTCTTTCATCATAACGTTGATTCTTTGATTGTGGGTTATCAAGATCAACAACAGGTTCAACTTCTACATCATTGTCATTACTAGGTTGAGCATCATCATGAACATCATCATTAATATTTTCATCAGGTTCATGTTCATTACCAGATTGTGTTTCAGCATCATACATAGATATGTCATTTGGATTATCAGGTGGTTCAACAATAGGTTCACTAGAAGTATGCACAATTCTATCATTTTTCTTTTTCTTCTTTTTAGAAGAACTAGGAACATCAATATTATTTCTCTGAGAATCTTGCTCAATTCTCTTAGGGTGGCCTTCAGGATACAAAGGTTCCTGAGTCATTCTACCAGTTCTAGTAGCCACTCTAACAGCATAATCATTTTTCTTACTATTCATTTCATCAAGCACTTATTTTTGAGCCTTAAGCACTTGTTCTACTTGCGTGGTAACCATAGAAGCATGTTTGCTAACAAGTTTAAGTTCACCTTTAATATTAGCCATATAATCACCCAAGCGTCTAATCATATAAGCATTTTCTTTTAATTATCTACCAAAATAAGCATTGAAGTCGTCTTGCTTGAACATAAATTTATCAAACTCATCCAAGCACTGACTAACAATTTTAGTAGGAGGGACCTCAGCTTTATCATATCTATAGAGAGAATTTACCTTTACTACCTGTGTGGGGATATCATGATCAGGAGGTTCTTCAGTAAATAAAGAATTGAGATCATATGTTTCTTCAACAGGTGGTTGATACGTCTCCGTCGTATCTACTTTTCCAAACACTTTTGCCCTTGTTTTGGACTCTAACTTGTATGATTTGAATGGAACTAACCCGGACTGACATTGTTTTCAGCAAAATTACCATGGTGTTGTTTTATGTGCAAAAAACAAATATTCTCGGAATGACCTGAAACTCCACGGAACATCTTAGAAAAAACAATAAAAAATCCTCGCCAAAGATGAAGACCAGGGGGCCCACAACCTTCTCACAAGGGTGGGGGGCGCCCCCCTAGGGCGCGCCCCCCTACCTCGTGGGCCCCCTGTTGCGTCTCCGACTCCAACTCCACCTCCATATATTGAGTTTCGATGAGAAAAAAATCAGAGAGAAGAAATCATTGCATTTTACAATACGGAGCCGCCGCCAAGCCCTAAAACCTCTCGGGAGGGCTGATCTGGAGTCCGTTCGGGGCTCCGGAGAGGGGGATTCGTCGCCGTCATCATCATCAACCATCCTCCATCACCAATTTCATGATGCTCACCACCGTGCGTGAGTAATTCCATCGTAGGCTTGATGGACGGTGATGGGTTGGATGAGATTTATCATGTAATCGAGTTAGTTTTATTAGGGTTTGATCCCTAGTATCCATTATGTTCTGAGATTGATGTTGCTATGACTTTGCCATGCTTAATGCTTGTCACTAGGGCCCGAGTGCCACGATTTCAGATCTGAACCTATTATGTTTTCATGAATATATGTGAGTTCTGGATCCTATCTTGCAAGTCTATAGTCACCTACTATGTGTTATGATCCGGCAACCCTGAAGTGACAATAATCGGGACCACTCCGGTGATGACCATAGTTTGAGGAGTTCATGTATTCACTATGTGCTAATGCTTTGTTCTGGTTCTCTATTAAAAGGAGGCCTTAATATCCCTTAGTTTCCAATAGGACCCCGCTGCCACGGGAGGGTAGGACAAAAGATGTCATGCAAGTTCTTTTCCATAAGCACGTATGACTATATACGGATTCTTTTTTCCATAAGCATGTATGACTATATACGGAATGCATGCCTACATTACATTGACGAATTGGAGCTAGTTCTATGTCACCCTATGTTATGACTGTTACATGATGAACCACATCTGACATAATTATCCATCACTAATCCGGTGCCTACGAGTTTTCCATATACTGGTCCTCGCTTATTTACTTTCCCGCTGCTATTGTTACAATCACTACAAAATACCGAAAACATTACTTTTGCTGTCTTTACTTTTGTTGCCTCTATCGCCACTATCATATTACTTTGCTACTAAACACTTTGCTGCAGATACTAAGTTTCCAGGTGTGGTTGAATTGACAACTCAGCTGCTAATACTTGAGAATATTCTTTGGCTCCCCTTGTGTCGAATCAATAAATTTGGGTTGAATACTCTACCCTTGAAAGCTGTTGCGATCCCCTATACTTGTGGGTTATCAAGACAAATTTCCGGCGCCGTTGCCGGGGAGCATAGCTCTATTCTTTGAGTCACTTGGGATTTATATCTGCTGGACACTATGAAGAACTTGAGAGATCCAAAAACCAAGATATATCCCTCAACTACGAGGGGAGGTAAGGAACTGCCATCTAGCTCTGCACTTGATTCACCTTCTGTTATGAGTAAGTTTGCGATACTTACATCTGCTTCTGCTATTCGTTCTGATATGTCGCATGTTATTGATGATGTCACTTCTGCTATGCATGATACTTATGATGAAACTGCTTCTATGCCTGATACTACTGTACCCCTTAGTGAATTTCTTTATGAACAAATTGCTAGGGCTAGAGAAAAAGAAATTATTGAATCTGAATACAATGATGATAGTGATGATGAAAATATGCCTGTTATTCCTGAGGGTTATCTTTTTGATATGGAATCTTCTGCCGCTATTTTTGCTTGCAAAGATAGATATGAGCTTAAGAGGTTATTAATTAAATGGAACAAAGAATCACTTAGAGATAAAATGAGACCTGACCCTACTTTTGCTACTTCACCTATATGTGTTCCTGATAAAGATTATGAATTCTCCGTTGATCCTGATATAATTACTTTGGTTGAATCTGATCCGTTTTATGGCCATGAATCTGAAACTGTTGTGGCACATCTTACTAAGTTAAATGATATAGCTGCCCTGTTCACTAATGATGAGAGATTGCGTTACTTTTATATACTCAAAATATTTCCGTTCTCATTAAAGGGTGATGCTAAGATATGGTTTAATTCTCTTGATCCTGGTTGTGTGCGTAGTCCCCAGGATATAATTTATTACTTCTTTGCTAAATATTTCCCTGCTCATAAGAAACAAGCTGCTTTGAGGGAAATATACAACTTCGTGCAAATTAAAGAGAGCCTCCCACAAGCTTGGGGGAGGCTTCTCAAGCTACTTAATGCTTTGCCTGATCATCCTCTTAAGAAACCTGAAATACTTGATATCTTTTATAATGGACTAACCGATGCTTCCAGAGATTACCTGGATAGTTGTGCTGGTTCTCTTTTCAGGGAAAGAACACCGGATGAAGCTGAAATTCTATTGAATAATATGTTGACAAATGAAAATAATTGGGCACCTCCTGAGCCAGCTCCTGAGAAATCTCCTGCTCCAATTACCGAGCCTATTCCTAAACCCACTCCGAAGAAGAGAGGTGTTTTATTTCTCAGTCCCGAAAATATGCAAGAGGCAAAGAAATCTATGAAAGAAAAAGGTATTAAAGCTGAAGACGTTAAGAATTTACCTCCTATTGAAGAAATACATGGTCTTAATATACCGCCTGTTCAAGAAACATATGATCTCAATTATTTATTCACTCAGGAACCTCCTGATCCTGATATCCTGACACAGGTAATAAAGGTAAATTCTCTCTATAGATATGATAAAGCCGAAGTCCCTCCTACTAAAATTGCTAGTCAATGCTTGGATGAGTTTGATAACTTTATGTATAAGCAAGATGACTTCAATGCTTATTTTGGTAGACAATTAAAAGAAAATGCTTATATGATTAGACGCTTGGGTGATTATATGGCTGATATTAAAGGTGAACTTAAACTTGTTAGCAAACATGCTTCTATGGTTACCACTCAAGTAGAACAAGTGCTTAAGGCTCAAAAAGAAGTGCTTAATGAAATGAATAACAAGAAAAATGATTATGATGTTAGAGTGGCTACTAGAACTGGTAGAATGACTCAAGAACCTTTGTATCCTAAAGGCCACCCTAAGAGAATCGAGCAAGATTCTCAAAAATATATATTGATGTTCCTAGTTCTTCCAAAAAGAAGAAAAAGAAAAATGATAGAACTGTGCAAACTTCTAGTGAACCTATTGCTGAACCACCTGATAATGCAAATGATATCTCTATGTCTGATGCTGAAACACAATCTGGTAATGAACATGAACCTAATAAAAATATGAATGATGATGTTCATGATGATGCTCAACCTAGTAACGATAATGATGTAGAAATTGAACCTGCTGTTGATCTTGATAACCCATAATCAAAGAATCAACGTTATGATAAAAGAGACTTTGTTGCTAGGAAACATGGAAAAGAAAGGGAACCTTGGGTTCAGAAACCCATGCCTTTTCCTCCGAAACCATCCAAGAAAAAGGATGATGAGGATTTTGAGCGTTTTGCTGAAATGATTAGGCCTATCTTTTTGCGTATGAGATTAACTGATGTGCTCAAAACAAATCCTTATGCTAAATATATGAAGGATATCATTACTAATAAAAGAAAGATACCGGAAGCTGAGATTTCCACCATGCTTGCTAAGTATACCTTTAAGGGTGGAATACCAAAGAAACTTGGAGACCCCGGAGTACCTACTATACCTTGCTCCATTAAAAAGAATTATATTAAAACTGCTTTATGTGATCTTGGAGCCGGTGTTAGTGTTATGCCTCTCTCTTTATATCGTAGACTTGACTTGAATAAGCTGACACCTACTGAAATATCTTTGCAAATGGCTGATAAATCAACTGTTATACCTGTCGGTATCTGTGAGGATGTGCCCGTTGTGGTTGCAAACGTTACTATTTTAACGGACTTTGTTATTCTTGATATTCCCGAGGATGATAGTATGTCTATTATTCTTGGAAGACCTTTTATTAATACTGCAGGGGCTGTTATTGATTGCAACAAAGGCAATGTCACTTTTTATGTTAATGGTAATGATCATACGGTACACTTTCCGAGGAAACAATCTCAAGTTCATAGTATCAACTCTATTGGAAAAATTCCATCGATTATATTTGGAGGTTTTGAATTTCCTCTTCCTACTATCAAGAAGAAATATGATATTCTTATTATTGGGGATGTGCATATCTCCGTTGAGGTAACTTAGTGTTATTCGAAATTTCTCCGATTTCATGATTATAGGAATGAGTTTGTTAACAAGACTTGATCAACCTTGTTAGTGGATTCTTTTTGATGAGCATGAGATAGATGAAACTAGAAGCACAACCTTCTGCACCCTCTCTATATTTTCTGTTATTTAGATTAAATAAAGTAAAAATAGTATTTTTCTGTCTGTTTCCTGACTTATCTGTGCAATATAAAAATATCCCGAAAATAAAAGTCCTCAGAATGACATGCCAATTTAATATATTTTTTTCGGGAATATTTGAGGATTTACTGTGCAAAAATTACCGCGGGAGGAGCTGCCACCTGGCCACGAGGGTGGTGGGCGCCCCCCCTATAGGGCGCGCCCCCCTGCCTCGTGGGCCCACGGTGGCCCTCCTCCACTTATCCCAGCACCCATCTTCTTCCTCTATCTCACACCAACCCGAAAAACCAACTCAAGCACGAGTTCCAGCCACTTTTGCTGCAATTTTCGATCTCCTTGCTCAAAGCACCTCTCGCAAAACTGCTTGGCGAGATTGTTCCTTGGTATGTGACTCCTCCATTGGTCCAATTAGTTTTTGTTTTAATGCTTTATTCTTTGCAAATTTGTGCTGCATAGGTGAACATGTTCTTGAGCTTGCATGTCAAATTTATATGGTTCTAAGTAGTTCTAATGCTTGATATAGGCTCTAGGCACTTGTAGGAGTAGTTGCTATCAGTTTTATTGAAGTTGGTTCACTTTTGTTTGAAGTTACTAAAAATTTCAGATTGTTTCAGAAAAATAATGAGGAGATTTTTGAGGGGCTCGTCGAGCCAAAGCTCGAAGGAAAAGACACCGAAGCCTAAGTATAATTTGTCGCGCACCGCGGAGATTCGGGCGTGTGAATGGCCTTCTGAAGATTTCTTGAGAGCAGCCGGTATCTATGAAGATTTTTATGAATTGGCTCACAATGCAGGCCTCGCCGCTTTTCTCCACGACCAATGCGATCAGTATCTCTTACTCACAAATACTTTTGTGCAAAACTTTTATTTTCATTCTAGGAACTCACCACCTACGGTGGAGTTTCATTTATATGATGAGCATAAGGAGATGTCACTTTATGATTTCTGTCGGATTTGTTTAATCCCTTTTGAGGGCAAGACAGAAGAACCACATTATGATGATGTGGCTGTGTTTATTGATACTATCACTGTTGGAGAAACTAGAAAGGTTTCCGATGCACGAATCACTAGCATACATTTTCCTGTTTTACGCTATTTTGCATTATTTGCTAGTCGTTGTTTAATTGGACGCGGAAACAGTGGAAACCTGAGTATCCCTGATATAATTATTTTGTACCACGGTTTATACAGTGATAACACTTTTAGTATGGGCGGTATTATTGCTAGACGGTTAAGTATGAACCGTACTAAGGGTCCCATCTTTGGAGGCGTCTATGCCACATGCCTAGCTGCACAATTTAACATACCTATTAGGCATGCTGAGAAGGAAGAAAAGGTGTTGCCCCGTGTTTATCTAGATCATAAAAGTATGGTGGCACATGATTTTATTGTTAAGAATAGGGCAGGAGAGCTTAAATATCAATTGTTCTTTAACAAACATCATCCTGAGACTATTACCCTGCCTGCTCCTTCTTTGTTTAATTTTGTAGGACCCTACCTCGTCACGTGGGCTGTCGTCCAAGCTTACAAGAATCCTGCACCAGCCCCGGAAGAGGAGCCACAAGATGAGCCTCCACGACAATCTGTTTATTCTTGGGATCCAGAGATGACTGTGAGCCAGTGGCAGTCAGAGTCTTCATCTTCATCACAGTATGATCCCAACTATTCTTCGTCGCGGTACGACCCCAACAACTATTATTATGGATATCCGCCAGGCCAGCCATGGCCATAGACCAATTTAGGCCAAAAGCCTAAGCTCGGGGGAGTACATATTTCTCACCGACATTACATTTATGTTCACCCACACTCATTGCTAGATGTCGGTGCTCATACTTTTTCACTGTAATATCCATGCTAGTTTATTTTCCTTTTCCTGCTTTCTTGTTGTGTGTTTGTTAAACCTTAAGAAAAAACGAAAAAAATTAGTAGTAGTTTATTTTTCTGCTGTAGTAGTAATAATTAAAAAGAAAACCCAAAAATATTTCCCGTTCTTCTTTTGCTTGTTGGGAGCTTTCCCGTATAAATAGTTTTATTTCTATTCTTTTATTTGGGGGTCAGTAAGAGAAGACCATGATTAAATTGTTGAAGTGGCTCTTATATGCATTATTGTTAATTTAACCCAGAGCCCATATTGCTTTGTCTTCTCCTATTTATTGAATGCTCGCAGATTCCAGCTTAGTCCAATGCACGTACACTCTTATTATTATTCACACCGTTCGGTCGTAGAAGTGAAAGACAATTATGATGATATATGATGGACTTACTGAGATAAGAAAAGCTGGTATGAACTCGACCTCTTTTGTTTTTGTAAATATGATGAGTCGCTCGTTCTTGATTCAGCTTATTATGAATAAACATGTTTGCAATGACAATTAGAGATCATAGTTGCTTGTGCCATGCTTGATTAGCTATGAGTTATAATGATTTACCTTGTATGCCAACATGCTATTGAGATGATTATGATGTGGTATGACGGGGTGGTATCCTCCTTTGAATGATTTAAGTGACTTGACTTGGCACATGTTCACGCATGTAGTTGAAACAAAATCAACATAGCCTTCACGATATTTATGTTCATGGTGGATTATATCCTACTCATGCTTGCATCCAATGTTTATTAATTTAAATGCATGTACATGGCTATTGTCGCTCTCTAGTTGGTCGCTTCCCAGTCTTTTGCTAGCCTTCACTTGTACTAAGTGGGAATACTGCTTGTGCATCCAATCCCTTAAACCCAAAAGTTATTCCAGATGAGTCCACCATACCTTCCTATATGCGGTATCTACCTGCCGTTCCAAGTAAATTTGTATGTGCCAAACTCTAAACCTTCAAATAAATATTCTGTTTTGTATGCTCGAATAGCTCATGTATCAACAAAGGTTGTCCTTATCTTCCGTGTTAGGCAGGTTGTTCTCAAGATGAGTGGACTCCGCTCCTCACTCACGAGAAAATGGCTGGTCACCGGGATGCCCAGTCCCATGCTTTATGCAAACTAAATCAAAATTACTTGCAAACAAAACCCCCCTGGGACCTGATGTATGTTGGAGGCACTCGTTGTTTCGAGCAAGCCATGGATTGATGCTTGTTGGTGGAGGGGGAGTATAAACTTTACCATTCTGTTTGGGAACCGCCTATAATGTGTTTAGCATGGAAGATATCGCCATCTCTTAGTTGTCACGTTGACAATGAAAGTATACCGCTCAAAATACAATTTATCTCTATTTCAAAACCGAGCTCTGGCACCTCTACAGATCCCTGCTTCCCTCTGCGAAGGGCCTATCCATTTACTTTTATGTTGAGTCATCACCCTCTTATTAAAAAGCACTAGCTGGAGAGCACAACCGTCATTTGCATTCGTCACTTTTAATTTATATTGGGTATGACTATGATTGGATCTCTTTTACCATGAATTACAATGTCTAGTCAGTCCTTGATCTTTAAAGGTGCTCTGCATTTATGTTTTGCGGTCTCAGAAAGGGCTAGCGAGATACCATCTTGTTATATCATATTATGATTGTTTTGAGAAAGTGTTGTCATCCGAGATTTATATTATGGCTTGCTAGTTGATTATGCTATTGATACAGGTAATTGTGAGACCTAAGAATTATTGCAAGTGTGGTTAGTTATGATCTATGTTGAAAACTTGAATGCTGGCTTGACATAGTTACAACAACAAGAGCAAACAGAGTTTGTAAAAGTTTTTCTTTCTTTCTTTCAGTTTGTCAACTGAATTGCTTGAGGACAAGCAAGGGTTTAAGCTTGGGGGAGTTGATACGTCTGAAGGAAATATGCCCTAGAGGCAATAATAAAGTTATTATTTATTTCCTTATATCATGATAAATGTTTATTATTCATGCTAGAATTGTATTAACCGGAAACATAATACTTGTGTGAATACATAGACACACTAAACATCACTAGTATCCCTCTACTTGACTAGCTCGTTAATCGAAGATGGTTATGTTTCCTAACCATAGACATGTGTTGTCATTTGATTAACGGGATCACATCATTAGGAGAATGATGTGATTGACATGACCCATTCCATTAGCTTAACACCCGATCGTTTAGTATGTTGCTATTGCTTTCTTCATGACTTATACATGTTCCTGTGACTATGAGATTATGCAACTCCCATTTGCCGGAGGAACACTTTGTGTGCTACCAAACGTCACAACGTAACTGGGTGATTATAAAGGTGCTCTATAGGTGTCTCCAAAGGTACATGTTGGGTTGGCGTATTTCGAGATTAGGACTTGTCACTCCAATTGTCGGAGAGGTATCTCTGGGCCCTCTCGGTAATGCACATCAATTAGGCCTTGCAAGCAATGCAACTAATGAGTTAGTTGCGAGATGATGTATTACGGAACGAGTAAAGAGACTTGCCGATAACGAGTTTGAACTAGGTATTGAGATACCGACGATCGAATCTCGGGCAAGTAACATACCGATGACAAAGGGAAAAACGTATGTTGTTATGCGGTCTGACCGATAAAGATCTTCGTAGAATATGTAGGAGCCAATATGAGCATCCAGGTTCCGCTATTGGTTATTGACCGGAGACGTGTCTTGGTCATGTCTACATTGTTCTCGAACCCATAGGGTCCGCACGCTTAACGTTACGATGATAGTTTCATTATGAGTTTATATATTTTGATGTACCGAAGGTTGTTCGGAGTCCCGGATATGATCACGGACATGACGAGGAGTCTCGAAATGGTCGAGACATAAAAATTGATATATTGGACGGCTATATTTGGACACCAGAAGAGTTTTGGGTGATTTCGGAGAAAACCGGAGTGCCGAAAGGGTTACCAGAACCCCCCGGGGAAGTATTGGGCCTTAGTGGGCCTGAGGGGAGAGAGAGGGAAGCAGCCCAGGAGGTGGCGCGCCCCCTCCCATGGGGAGTCCGAATTGGACTAGGGGAGGGGGGCGCGGCCCCTCTTTCCCTCTCCCTCTCCCTCTCTTTCCTTCCCACTTCTCTCTTCCTAGTTGGACTAGGAAAGGGGAGTCCTACTCCTACTAGGAGGAGGACTCTGTTGGGGAACGTTGCAGAAAACAAAAAATTTTCTACGGTTTCACCAAGATCCATCTATGAGTTCATCTAGCAACGAGTGATCGGATTGCATCTACATACCTTTGTAGATCACGCGCGGAAGCGTTCAAAGAACGGGGATGAGGAAGTCGTACTCGACATGATCCAAATCACCGGAGATCCTAGCGCCGAACGGACGGCACCTCCGCGTTCAACACACGTACGGCCAGCGTGATGTCTCCTCCTTCTTGATCCAGCAAGGGGGAAGGAGAGGTTGAGGAAGATGGCTCCAGCAGCAGCACGACGGCGTGGTGGTGGTGGAGCAGCAGTACTCCGGCAGGGCTTCGCCAAGCTCGTGACGGAGGAGGAGAGGTGTTGGGGAGGGGAGGGGCTGCGCCTTGGATGTCTATAGCAGCCCTCCCCTCGCCCCTCTATTTATAGGGGAAGGGAGAAGGGGGGCCGGCCCCTCTAGATGAGATCTAGAGGGGGGGGGGCCAAGGGGAGTGGGCTTGCCCCCCAAGCAAGGGGGGCGCCCCCCTCAGGGTTTCCCCCAACCCTAGGCGCATGGGCCCTAGGGGGGAGTGGCGCCCCAGCCCACTTTGGTCTGGATCCCTTCCTCATACAGCCCATAAGGCCCTCCGAGAGAGGTGGCCCCTCCCGGTGGACCCCCGAAATCCCTCCGGTGGCCTCGGTACAATACCGATATGCCCCCGAACCTTTCCAGTGACCGTATGACAACTTCCCATATATAAATATTTACCTCCGGACTATTCCGGAACTCCTCGTGACATCCGGGATCTCATCCGGGACTCCGAACAACATTCGGTAATCACATATAAGTCTCCCTAATAACCCTAGCGTCACCGAACCTTAAGTGTGTAGACCCTACGGGTTCGGGAGACATGTAGACATGACCGAGAAGGCTCTCCAGTCAATAACCAACAGCGGGATCTGGATACCCAAGTTGGCTCCCACATGCTCCTCGATGATGTCATCGGATGAACCACGATGTCGAGGATTCAAGCAACCCCGTATACAATTCCCTTTGTCAATCGGTATGTTACTTGCCCGAGATTCGATCGTCGGTATCCTAATACCTCGTTCAATCTCATTACCGGCAAGTCACTTTACTCGTACCGTAATGCATGATCCCGTGACCAGACACTTGGTCACTTTGAGCTCATTATGATGATGCATTACCGAGTGGGCCCAGAGATACCTCTCCGCCAAACGGAGTGACAAATCCCAGTCTTGATCCGTGTCAACCCAACAGATACTTTTGGAGATACCCGTAGTATACCTTTATAGTCACCCAGTTACGTTGTGACGTTTGGTACACCCAAAGCACTCCTACGGTATCCGGGAGTTACACGATCTCATGGTCTAAGGAAAAGATACTTTGACATTAGAAAAACTCTAGCAAACGAACTATACAATCTTGTGCTATGTTTAGGATTGGGTCTTGTCCATCACATCATTCTCCTAATGATGTGATCTTGTTATCAATGACATCCAATGTCCATAGTCAGGAAACCATGACTATCTGTTGATCAACGAGCTAGTCAACTAGAGGCTTACTAGGGACATGTTGGTGTCTATGTATTCACACATGTATTACGATTTCCGGATAACACAATTATAGCATGAATAAAAGACAATTATCATGAACAAGGAAATACAATAATAATCCTTTTATTATTACCTCTAGGGCATATTTCCAACAGTCTCCCACTTGCACTAGAGTCAATAATCTAGTTACATTGTGATGAATCGAACACCCATGGAATTCTCGTGTTGATCATGTTTTGCTCTAGGGAGAGGTTTAGTCAACGGATTTGCTACATTCAGGTCCGTATGTACTTTACAAATATCTATGTCTCCATCTTGAACATTTTCACGAATGGAGTTGAAGCGAGGCTTGATGTGCCTGGTCTTCTTGTGAAACCTGGGCTCCTTGGCAAGTGCAATAGCTCCAGTGTTGTCACAGAAGAGTTTGATCGGCCGACGCATTGGGTATGACTCCTAGGTCGGTGATGAACTCCTTCACCCAAATTGCGTCATGTGCTGCCTCCGAGGCTGCCATATACTCCGCTTCACATGTAGATCCCGCCACGACGCTCTGCTTGCAACTGCACCAGCTTACCGCCCCACCATTCAAAATATACACGTATCCGGTTTGTGACTTAGAGTCATCCAGATCTGTGTCGAAGCTAGCGTCGACGTAACCCTTTACGACGAGCTCTTCGTCACCTCCATAAACGAGAAACATTTCCTTAGTCCTTTTCAGGTACTTCAGGATATTCTTGACCGTTGTCCAGTGTTCCTTGCCGGGATTACTTTGGTACCTGCCTACCAAACTTACGGCAAGGTTTACATCAGGTCTGGTACACAGCATGGCATACATAATAGAACCTATGGCTGAGGCATAGAGGATGACACTCATCTCTTCTATATCTTCTGCCGTGGTCGGACATTGAGCTGAGCTCAATTTCACACCTTGCAACACAGGCAAGAACCCCTTCTTAGACTGATCCATATTGAACTTCTTCAATATCTTATCAAGGTATGTGCTTTGTGAAAGACCTATGAGGCGTCTTGATCTATCTCTATAGATCTTGATGCCTAATATATAAGCAGCTTCTCCAAGGTCCTTCATTGAAAAACTCTTATTCAAGTAGGCCTTAATGCTGTCCAAAAGCTCTATATCATTTCCCATCAAAAGTATGTCATCTACATATAATATGAGAAATGCTACAGAGCTCCCACTCACTTTCTTGTAAACACAGGCTTCTCCATAAGTCTGCATAAACCCAAACGCTTTGATCATCTCATCAAAGCGAATGTTCCAACTCCGAGATGCTTGCACCAGTCCATAAATCGAGCGTTGGAGCTTGCACACCTTGTCAGCATTCTTAGGATCGACAAAACCTTCTGGCTGCATCATATACAATTCTTCCTTAAGGAAACCATTAAGGAATGCCGTTTTGACGTCCATTTGCCATATCTCATAATCATAGAATGCGGCAATTGCTAACATGATTCGGACGGACTTCAGCTTCGCTACCGGTGAGAAAGTCTCATCGTAGTCAACCCCTTGAACTTGTCGATAACCCTTAGCGACAAGCCGAGCTTTATAGATGGTCACATTACCATCCGCGTCTGTCTTCTTCTTAAAGATCCATTTATTTTCGATGGCTCGCCGCTCAACGGGCAAGTCAGTCAAAGTCCATACTTCGTTTTCATACATAGATCCTATCTCGGATTTCATGGCTTCTAGCCATTTGTCGGAATCCGGGCCCGCCATCGCTTCTTCATAGTTCGAAGGTTCACCGTTGTCTAACAACATGATTTCCAAGACAGGGTTGCCGTACCATTCTGGTGCGGAACGTGTCCTTGTGGACCTTCGAATTTCAGTAGGAGCTTGATCAGAAGTATCTTGATCATCATCATTAACTTCCTCTCTAATTGGTGTAGGCACCACAGGAACATTTTCCTGAGTTGCGCCACTTTCTGGTTCAAGAGGTAATACTTCATCAAGTTCTAATTTCCTCCCACTTACTTCTTTCGAGAGAAACTCCTTCTCCAGAAAGGATCCATTCTTGGCAACAAAGATCTTGCCTTCAGATCTGAGGTAGAAGGTATACCCAATAGTTTCTTTAGGGTATCCTATGAAGACGCATTTTTCCGACTCGGGTTCGAGCTTTTCAGGTTGAAGTTTCTTGACATAAGCATCGCATCCCCAAACTTTTAGAAATGACAGCTTAGGTTTCTTCCCAAACCATAATTCATACGGTGTTGTCTCAACGGATTTCGATGGAGCCCTATTTAAAGTGAATGCGATAGTCTCTAAAGCATAGCCCCAAAATGATAGCGGTAAATCGGTAAGAGACATCATAGATCGCACCATATCCAATAGAGTGCGATTACGACGTTCGGACACACCATTACGCTGAGGTGTTCCAGGCTGCGTGAGTTGTGAAACTATTCCACATTTTCTTAAGTGTGTGCCAAATTCGTGACTCAAGTATTCTCCTCTACGATCTGATCGCATGAACTTGATTTTCCTGTCACGTTGATTCTCAACCTCACTCTGAAATTCCTTGAACCTTTCAAAGGTCTCAGACTTGTGTTTCATTAAGTAGACATATCCATATCTACTCAAGTCATCAGTGAGGGTGAGAACATAACAATAACCACCGCGAGCCTCAACACTCATTGGACCGCACACATCAGTATGTATGATTTCCAATAAGTTGGTTGCTCGCTCCATTGTTCCTGAGAACGGAGTCTTGGTCATTTTACCCATGAGGCATGGTTCGCATGTGTCAAATGATTCGTAATCAAGAGACTCTAAAAGTCCATCTGCATGGAGCTTCTTCATGCGTTTGACACCTATGTGACCATGGCGGCAGTGCCACAAGTATGTGCGACTATCATTATTAACCTTACATCTTTTGGTACTCACACTATGAATATGTGTAGCATTACGCTCGAGATTCATTAAGAATAAACCATTCACCATCGGAGCTGTTGGAAATATGCCCTAGAGGCAATAATAAAAGCATTATTATTATATTTCCTTGTTCATGATAATTGTCTTTATTCATGCTATAATTGTGTTATCCGGAAATCGTAATACATGTGTGAATAACAGACACCAACATGTCCCTAGTGAGCCTCTAGTTGACTAGCTCGTTGATCAACAGATAGTCATGGTTTCCTGACTATGGACACTGGATGTCATTGATAACGAGATCACATCATTGGGAGAATGATGTGATGGACAAGACCCAATCCTAAACATAGCACAAGATCGTATAGTTCGTTTGCTAGAGTTTTCCAATGTCAAAGTATCTTTTCCTTAGACCATGAGATCGTGTAACTCCCGGATACCGTAGGAGTGCTTTGGGTATGCCAAACGTCACAACGTAACTGGGTGACTATAAAGGTAGACTACGGGTATCTCCGAAAGTGTCTGTTGGGTGACATGGATCAAGACTGGGATTTGTCACTCCGTATGACGGAGAGGTATCACTGGGCCCACTCGGTAATGCATCATCATAATGAGCTCAAAGTGACCAAGTGTCTGGTCACATGATCATGCATTACGGTACGAGTAAAGTGACTTGCCGGTAACGAGATTGAACAAGGTATTGGGATACCGACGATCGAATCTCGGGCAAGTAACATATCGATAGACAAAGGGAATAGCGTACGGGATTGATTGAATCCTCGACATCGTGGTTCATCCGATGAGATCATCGTGGAGCATGTGGGAGCCAACATGGGTATCCAGATCCCGCTGTTGGTTATTGACCGGAGAGTCGTCTCGGTCATGTCTGCTTGTCTCCCGAACCCGTAGGGTCTACACACTTAAGGTTCGGTGACGCTAGGGTTGTGAAGATATGTATATGCAGAAACCCGAATGTTGTTCGGAGTCCCGGATGAGATCCCGGACGTCACGAGGAGTTCCGGAATGGTCCGGAGGTAAAGAATTATATATAGGAAGTGCTATTTCGGGCATCGGGACAAGTTTCGGGGTTATCGGTATTGTACCGGGACCACCGGAAGGGTCCCGGGGGTCCACCGGGTGGGGCCACCTGTCCCGGGGGGCCACATGGGCTGTAGGGGGTGCGCCTTGGCCTAGATGGGCCAAGGGCACCAGCCCCTATAGGCCCATGCGCCTAGGGTTTCCACCAAGGAGGAGTCCTAGTGGTGGAAGGCACCACTAGGTGCCTTGGGGGGGAGGGAAACCTCCCCTTGGCCGCCGCCCCCCTAGTAGATCTCATCTACTAGGGCCGGCGCCCCCCCCTTGGCACCCCTATATATAGTGGGGGGAAGAGGAGGGATTACACACCAGCCCCTGGCGCCTCCATCTCCCCCCGTTACGTCTCTCCCTCGTAGTCTCGGCGAAGCCCTGCTGCTGTGACGCCCTGCATCCACCACCACGCCGTCGTGCTGCTGGATCTTCATCAACCTCTCCTTCCCCCTTGCTAGATCAAGAAGGAGGAGACGTCTCCCGTCCCGTACGTGTGTTGAACGCGGAGGTGCCGTCCGTTCGGTGCTGGTCATCGGTGATTTGGATCACGTCGAGTACGACTACATCATCACCGTTCTTTTGAACGCTTCCGTGCGCGATCTACAAAGGTATGTACATGCATCTAATCACTCGTTGCTAGATGAACTCCTAGATGATCTTGGTGAAACGAGTAGGAAAATTTTTGTTTTAACGTTCCCCAAGAGGAGCATGACCATAAAACATATCTCTCATATAAATAGAACAACCATTATTCTCGGATTTAAATGAGTAGCCATCTCGTATTAAACGAGATCCTGATACAATGTTCATGCTCAAAGCTGGCACTAAATAACAATTATTGAGGTTTAAAACTTATCCCGTAGGTAAATGTAGAGGTAGCGTGCTAACGGCGATCACATTGACCTTGGAACCATTCCCGACGCGCATCGTCACCTTGTCCTTCGCCAGTCTTCGCTTATTCCGCGGCTCCTGTTTTGAGTTACAAATGTGAGCAACCGCACCGGTATCAAATACCTAGGAGCTACTGCGAGTACTGGTAAGGTACACATCAATTACATGTATATCACATATACCTTTCGTTTTGCCGGCCTTCTTGTCCGCTAAGTATTTGGGGCAGTTCCGCTTCCAGTGACCACTTTCCTTGCAATAAAAGCACTCAGTCTCGGGCTTGGGTCCATTCTTTGGCTTCTTCCCGACGGCTTGCTTGCCGGGCGCGGCAACTCCCTTGCCGTCCTTCTTGAAGTTCTTCTTACCCTTGCCTTTCTTGAACTTAGTGGTTTTATTCACCATCAACACTTGATTTTCCTTTTTGACTTCTACCTCTGCTGATTTCAGCATTGCAAATACTTCAGGAATGGTCTTTTCCATCCCCTGCATATTGAAGTTCATCAGAAAGCTCTTGTAGCTCGGTGGAAGCGACTGAAGGATTCTGTCAATGACCGCGTCATCCAGGAGATTAACTCCCAGCTGAGTCAAGCGTTTATGTAACCCAGACATAGTGAGTATGTGCTCACTGACAGAACTGTTTTCCTCCATCTTATAGCCGAAGAACTTGTCGGATACTTCATATCTCTCGACCCGGGCATGAGCTTGAAAAACCATTTTCAGCTCTTCGAACATCTCATATGCTCCATGTCTCTCAAAACGTTTTTGGAGCCCCGGTTCTAAGCTGTAAAGCATGCTGCACTGAACGAGGGAGTAATCATCGGTACGTGTCTGCCAAGCGTTCATAACGTCTTATTCTGCAGGGAGAATAGGTGCTTCACCTAGCGGTGCTTGTAGGACATAATCTTTCTTGGCAGCTATGAGGATGATCCTCAGGTTCCAGACCCAGTCCGTATAGTTGCTGCCATCGTCTTTCAGCTTGGTTTTCTCTAGGAACGCGTTGAAGTTGAGGACAACGTTGGCCATTTGATCTACAATACATGTTGTAAAGATTTTATACTAAGTTCATGATAATTAAGTTCATCTAAATCAAATTATTCAATGAACTCCCACTCAGATAGACATCCCTCCAGTCATCGAAGTATAACATGATCCGAGTTAACTAGGCCGTGTCCGATCATCACGTGAGACGGTCTAGCCAACATCGGTGAACATCTTCATGTTGATCGTATCTTCTATACGACTCATGCTCGACCTTTCGGTCTTCTGTGTTCCGAGGCCATGTCTGTACATGCTAGGCTCGTCAAGTCAACCTAAGTGTTTGCATGTGTAAATCTGTCTTACACCCGTTGTATGTGAACGTCGGAATCTAACACACCCGATCATCACGTGGTGCTTCGAAACAACGAACTGTCGCAACGGTGCACAGTTAGGGGGAACACTTTCTTGAAATTATTATGAGGGATCATCTTATTTACTACCGTCGTTCTAAGTAAACAAGATGCAAAAACATGATAAACATCACATGCAATCAAATAATAATAGTGACATGATATGGCCAATATCACATAGCTCCTTTGATCTCCATCTCGGGGCTCCATGATCATCTCGTCACTGGAATGACACCATGATTTCCATCATCATGATCTCCATCATCGTGTCTCCATGAAGTTGCTCGCCAACTATTACTTCTACTACTATGGCTAACACGTTTAGCAATAAAGTAAAGTAATTTACATGGCGTTTCTCAATGACACGCAGGTCATACAAAAAATAAAGACAACTCCTATGGTTCCTGCCGATTGTCATACTCATCGACATGCAAGTCGTGATTCCTATTACAATAGCATGAACATCTCATACATCACATATATATCATTCATCATTCATCACAACTTTGGCCATATCACATCACGAAACACTTGCTGCAAAAACAAGTTAGACGTCCTCTAATTGTTGTTGCAAGTTTTACGTGGCTGCAATAGGGTTCTAGCAAGAACATTTTCTTACCTATGTGAAAGCCACAACGTGATTTGTCAACTTCTATTTACCCTTCATAAGGACCCTTTTCATCGAATCCGCTCCAACTAAAGTGGGAGAGACAGACACCCGCCAGCCACCTTATGCAACTAGTGCATGTTAGTCGGTGGAACCGGTCTCACGTAAGCGTACGTGTAAGGTTGGTCCGGGCCGCTTTATCCCACAATACCGTTGAAGCAAAATAAGACTAGTAGCGGCAAGAAAGTTGACAACATCCACACCCATAACAAATTGTGTTCTACTCGTGCAAAAAGAACTACGCATAGACCTAGCTCATGATGCCACTGTTGGGGAACGTTGCAGAAAACAAAAATTTTCCTACGGTTTCACCAAGATCCATCTATGAGTTCATCTAGCAACGAGTGATCGGATTGCATCTACATACCTTTGTAGATCACGCGCGGAAGCGTTCAAAGAATGGGGATGAGGAAGTCGTACTCGACGTGATCCAAATCACCGGAGATCCTAGCGCCGAACCGACGGCACCTCCGCGTTCAACACACGTACGGTCAGCGTGATGTCTCCTCCTTCTTGATCCAGCAAGGGGGAAGGAGAGGTTGAGGAAGATGGCTCCAGCAGTAGCACGACGGCGTGGTGGTGGTGGAGCAGCAGTACTCCGGCAGGGCTTCGCCAAGCTCGTGACGGAGGAGGAGAGGTGTTGGGGAGGGGAGGAGCTGCGCCTTGTATGTCTCTAGCAGCCCTCCCCTCGCCCCTCTATTTATAGGGGAAGGGAGAAGGGGGGCCGGCCCCTCTAGATGAGATCTAGAGGGGGGCGGCGGCCAAGGGGAGGGGGCTTGCCCCCCAAGCAAGGGGGACGCCCCCCTCAGGGTTTCCCCCAACCCTAGGCGCATGGGCCCTAGGGGGGAGTGGCGCCCCAGCCCACTTTGGGCTGGATCCCTTCCTCATACAGCCCATAAGGCCCTCCGGGAGAGGTGGCCCCTCCCGGTGGACCCCCGGAATCCCTCCGGTGGCCCCGGTACAATACCGATATGCCCCCGAACCTTTCCGGTGACCGTATGAATACTTCCCATATATAAATCTTTACCTCCGGACTATTCTGGAACTCCTCGTGACGTCCGGGGTCTCATCCGGGACTCCAAACAACATTCGGTAATCACATATAAGTCTCCCTAATAGCCCTAGCGTCACCGAACCTTAAGTGTGTAGACCCTACGGGTTCGGGAGACATGTAGACATGACCGAGAAGGCTCTCCGGTCAATAACCAATAGCGGGATCTAGATACCCATGTTGGCTCCCACATGCTCCTCGGTGATCTCATCGGATGAACCACGATGTCGAGGATTCAAGCAACCCTGTATACAATTCCCTTTGTCAATCGGTACATTACTTGCCTGAGATTCGATCGTCGGTATCCCAATACCTCCTTCAATCTCGTTACCGGCAAGTCACTTTACTCGTACCGTAATGCATGATCCCGTGACCAGACAATTGGTCACTTTGAGCTCATTATGATGATGCATTACCGAGTGGGCCCAGAGATACCTCTCCGTCATACGGAGTGACAAATCCCAGTCTTGATCCGTGTCAACCCAACAGATACTTTCGGAGATACCCGTAGTATACCTTTATAGTCACCCAATTACGTTGTGACGTTTGGTACACCCAAAGCACTCCTACGGTATCCGGGAGTTACACGATCTCATGGTCTAAGAAAAAGATACTTTGACATTAGAAAAACTCTAGCAAACGAACTATACGATCTTGTGCTATGTTTAGGATTGGGTCTTGTCCATCACATCATTCTCCTAATGATGTGATCTCGTTATCAATGACATCCAATGTCCATAGTCAGGAAACCATGACTATCTGTTGATCAACAAGCTAGTCAACTAGAGGCTTACTAGGGACATGTTGGTGTCTATGTATTCACACATGTATTACGATTTCCGGATAACACAATTATAGCATGAATAAAAGACAATTATCATGAACAAGGAAATACAATAATAATCCTTTTATTATTACCTCTAGGGCATATTTCCAACAGACCCCCCCCCCTCCTTGGCGCGCCCCAAGGGCCGGCCGGCCTCTCTCCCTTGCTCCTTTATATACAGGGGCAGGGGGCACCTCTAGACACACAAGTTGATCTTCGTGATCGTTCTCTTAGCCGTGTGCGGTGCCCCCCTCCACCATAATCGTCGATAATATTGTAGCGGTGCTTAGGCGAAGCCCTGCGACGGTAGAACATCAAGATCATCACCACATCATCATGTTGACGGAACTCTTCCCCGACACTTTGCTGGATCGGAGTCCGGGGATCGTCATCAAGCTGAACGTGTGCTAGAACTCGGAGGTGCCGTAGTTTCGGTGCTTGATCGGTCGGGCCATGAAGACGTACGACTACATCAACCGCTAACGCTTCCGCTTCCGGTCTACGAGGGTGCGTAGACAACACTCCCCCCTCTTGTTGCTATGCATCACCATGATATTGCGTGTGCGTAGGATTTTTTTTGAAATTACTACGTTCCCCAACAGTGGCATCCGAGCCTAGGTTTTATGTGTTGATGTTATATGCACGAGTAGAACACAAGTGAGTTGTGGGCGATATAAGTCATACTTCTTACCAGCATTTCATACTTTGGTTCGACAGTATTGTTGGATGAAGCGGCCCGGACCAACATTACGCGTACGCTTACGCGAGACTAGTTCTACCGACGTGCTTTGCACACAGGTGGCTGGCGGGCGTCAGTTTCTCCAACTTTAGTTGAACTGAGTGTGGCTACGCCCGGTGCTTGTGAAGGTTAAAACAAGACCAACTTGACAAACTATCGTTGTGGTTTTGATGCGTAGGTAAGATTGGTTCTTGCTTAAGCCCGTAGCAGCCACGTAAAACTTGCAACAAACAGAGTAGAGGACGTCTAACTTGTTTTTGTAGGGCATGTTGTGATGTGATATGGTCAAGACATGATGCTAAATTTTATTGTATGAGATGATCATGTTTTGTAACCGAGTTATCGGCAACTGGCAGGAGCCATATGGTTGTCGCTTTATTGTATGCAATGTAATCGTCCTGTAATGCTTTACTTTATCACTAAGCGGTAGCGATAGTCATAGAAGCATAAGATTGGCGATACGACAACGATGCTACGATGGAGATCAAGGTGTCGCGCCGGTGACGATGGTGATCATGATGATGCTTCGGAGATGGAGATCACAAGCACAAGATGATGATGGCCATATCATATCACTTATATTGATTGCATGTGATGTTTATCTTTTATGCATCTTATCTTGCTTTGATTGACGGTAGCATTATAAGATGATCTCTCACTAAATTTCAAGATAAAAGTGTTCTCCCTGAGTATGCACCGTTGCCAAAGTTCGTCGTGCCCAGACACCACGTGATGATCGGGTGTGATAAGCTCTACATCCATCTACAACAGGTGCAAGCCAGTTTTGCACATGCAGAATACTCAGGTTAAACTTGACGAGCCTAGCATATGCAGATATGGCCTCAGAACACTAAGACCGAAAGGTCGAGCATGAATCATATAGTAGATATGATCAACATAGTGATGTTCACCATTGAAAACTACTCCATTTCACGTGATGATCGGTTATGGTTTAGTTGATTTGGATCACGTGATCACTTAGAAGATTAGAGGGATGTTTTTCTAAGTGGGAGTTCTTAAGTAATATGATTAATTGAACTTAAATTTATCATGAACTTAGTACCTGATAGTATCTTGCTTGTTTATGTTTAATTGTAGATAGATGGCTCGTGCTGTTGTTCCGTTGAATTTTAATGCGTTCCTTGAGAAAGCAAAGTTGAAAGATGATGGTAGCAATTACACGGTCTGGGTCCGTAACTTGAGGATTATCCTCATTGTTGCACTGAAGAATTATGTCCTGGAAGCACCGCTGGGTGCCTGACGTGCTGCTGATACAACTGACGACGTTAAGAACGTCTGGCAGAGCAAAGCTGATGACTACTCGATAGTTCAATGTGCCATGCTTTACAACTTAGAACCGGGACTTCAACGACGTTTTGAACGTCATGGAGCATATGAGATGTTCCAGGAGTTGAAGTTAATATTTCAAGCAAATGCCCGAATTGAGAGATATGAAGTCTCCAATAAGTTCTATAGCTGCAAGATGGAGGAGAATAGTTCTGTCAGTGAGCATATACTCAAAATGTCTGGGTATAATAATCACTTGATTCAACTGGGAGTTAATCTTCCGGATGATTGCGTCATTGACAGAATTCTCCAATCATTTCCACCTAGCTACAAGAGCTTCGTAATGAACTATAATATGCAAGGGATGGATAAAACAATTCCCGAGCTCTTCGCAATGCTAAAAGCTGTGGAGGTAGAAATCAAGAAGGAGCATCAAGTGTTGATGGTCAACAAGACCACTAGTTTCAAGAAAAAGGGCAAGGGGAAGAAGAAGGGGAACTTCAAGAAGAACAGCAAGCAAGTTGCTGCTCAGGAGAAGAAACCCAAGTCTGGACCTAAGCCTGAAACTGAGTGCTTCTACTGCAAGCAGACTGGTCACTGGAAGCGGAACTGCCCCAAGTATTTGGCTGATAAGAAGGATGGCAAGGTGAACAAAGGTATATGTGATATACATGTTATTGATGTGTACCTTACTAGAGCTTGCAGTAGCACCTGGGTATTTGATACTGGTTCTGTTGCTAATATTTGCAACTCGAAACAGGGACTACGGATTAAGCGAACACTGGCGAAGGACGAGGTGACGATGCGCGTGGGAAATGGTTCCAAAGTCGATGTGATCGCAGTCGGCATGCTACCTCTACATCTACCATCGGGATTAGTATTAGACCTAAATAATTGTTATTTGGTGCCAGCGTTAAGCATGAACATTATATCTGGATCTTGTTTGATGCGAGACGGTTATTCATTTAAATCAGAGAATAATGGTTGTTCTATTTATATGAGTAATATCTTTTATGGTCATGCACCCTTGAAGAGTGGTCTGTTTTTGATGAATCTCGATAGTAGTGATACACATATTCATAATGTTGAAGCCAAAAGAAGCAGATTTGATAATGATAGTGCGACTTATTTGTGGCACTACCGTTTAGGTCATATCGGTGTAAAGCGCATGAAGAAACTCCATACTGATGGACTTTTGGAACCACTTGATTATGAATCACTTGGTACTTGCGAACCGTGCCTCATGGGTAAGATGACTAAAACACCGTTCTCCGGTACTATGGAGAGAGCAACAGATTTGTTGGAAATCATACATACATATGTATGTGGTCCAATGAATGTTGAAGCTCGTGGTGGATATCGTTATTTTCTCACCTTCACAGATGATTTAAGCAGATATGGGTATATCTACTTAATGAAACATAAGTTTGAAACATTTGAAAAGTTCAAAGAATTTCAGAGTGAAGTTGAAAATCATCGTAACAAGAAAATAAAGTTTCTACGATCTGATCATGGAGGAGAATATTTGAGTTACGAGTTTGGTCTACATTTGAAACAATGCGGAATAGTTTCGCAACTCACGCCACCCGGAACACCACAGCGTAATGGTGTGTCCGAACGTCGTAATCATACTTTACTTGATATGGTACGATCTATGATGTCTCTTACAGATTTACCGCTATCGTTTTGGGGTTATGCTTTAGCGACGACCGCATTCACGTTAAATAGGGCACCATCAAAATCCATTGAGACGACGCCTTATGAACTGTGGTTTGACAAGAAACCAAAGTTGTCGTTTCTAAAAGTTTGGGGCTGCGATGCTTCAACCTGATAAGCTCGAACCCAAATCGGAGAAATGTGTCTTCATAGGATACCCAAAGGAGACAGTTGGGTACACCTTCTATCACATATCCGAAGGCAAGACATTTGTTGCTAAGAATGGATCCTTTCTAGAGAAAGAGTTTCTCTCGAAAGGAGTGAGTGGGAGGAAAGTAGAACTTGATGAGGTAACTGTACCTGCTCCCTTATTGGAAAGTAGTACATCATAGAAACCGGTTTCTGTGACACCTGCACCAATTAGTGTGGAAGTTAATGATGATGATCATGAAACTTCAGAAGAAGTTACTACTGAACCTCGTAGATCAACCAGAGTAAGATCCGCACCAGAGTGGTATGGTAATCCTGTTCTGGAAGTCATGCTACTAGATCATGATGAACCTGCGAACTATGAAGAAACGATGGTGAGCCCAGATTCTGCAAAATGGCTTGAAGCCATGAAATCTGAGATGGGATCCATGTATGAGAACAAAGTGTGGACTTTGGTTGACTCGCCCAATGATAGGCAAGCAATTGAGAATAAATGGATCTTCAAGAAGAAGACTGACGCTGACGGTAATGTTACTGTCTACAAAGCTCGACTTGTCGCAAAAGGTTTTCGACAAGTTCAAGGGATTGACTAGATAAGACCTTCTCACCCGCAACGATGCTTAAGTCTGTCCGAATCATGTTAGCAATTGCCGCATTTTATGATTATGAAATTTGGCAGATGGATGTCAAAACTGCATTCCTGAATGGATTTATGGAAGAAGAGTTGTATATGATGCAGCCGGAACATTTTGTCGATCCAAAGGGAACTAACAAAGTGTGCAAGCTCCAGCGATCCATTTATGGACTGGTACAAGCCTCTCGGAGTTGGAATAAATGCTTTGATAGTGTGATCAAAGCATTTGGTTTTGTACAGACCTTTGGAGAAGCCTGTATTTACAAGAAAGTGAGTGGGAGCTCTATAGCATTTCTGATATTATATGTGGATGACATATTACTAATCGGAAATGATATAGAATTTCTGGATAGCATAAAGCGATACTTGAATAAGAGTTTTTCAATGAAAGACCTCGGTGAAGCTGCTTACATATTGGGCATTAAGATCTATAGAGATAGATCAAGACGCTTAATTTGACTTTCACAAAGCACATACCTTGACAAAGTTTTGAAGAAGTTCAAAATGGATCAAGCAAAGAAAGGATTCTGGATGATTCTAAATCGCAAACCGATTAAAACTAGGCATGTGTTACAAGGTGTGAAGTTGAGTAAAACTCAATGCCCGACCACTGCAGAAGATAGAGAGAAAATGAAAGATGTTCCCTATGCTTCAGCCACATGCTCTATCATGTATGCAATGTTGTGTACCAGACCTGATGTGTGTCTTGCTATAAGTCTAGCAGGGAGGTACCAAAGTAATCCAGGAGTAGATCACTGGACAGCGGTCAAGAACATCCTGAAATACCTGAAAAGGACTAAGGATATGTTTCTCGTATATGGAGGTGACAAAGAGCTCATCGTAAATGTTTACGTTGATGCAATCTTTGACACTGATCTGGATGATTCTAAATCGCAAACCGGATACGTATTTACATTAAATGGTTGAGCTGTCAGTTGGTGCAGTTCTAAACAAAGCGTCGTGGCGGGGTCTACATGTGAAGCGGAGTACATAGCTGCTTCGGAAGCAGAAAACGAAGGAGTCTGGATGAAGGAGTTCATATCCGATCTAGGTGTCATACCTAGTGCATCGGGTCCAATGAAAATCTTTTGTGACAATACTGGTGCAATTGCCTTGGCAAAGGAATCCGGATTTCACAAGAGAACCAAGCACATCAAGAGACACTTCAATTCCATCCGGGATCTAGTCCAGGTGGGAGACATAGAGATTTGCAAGATACAACAACAAGAGCAAACAGAGTTTGTAAAAGTTTTTCTTTCTTTCGGTTTGTCAACTGAATTGCTTGAGGACAAGCAAGGGTTTAAGCTTGGGGGAGTTGATACGTCTGAAGGAAATATGCCCTAGAGGCAATAATAAAGTTATTATTTATTTCCTTATATCATGATAAATGTTTATTATTCATGCTAGAATTGTATTAACGGAAACATAATACTTGTGTGAATACATAGACAAACTAAACGTCACTAGTATGCCTCTACTTGACTAGCTCATTAATCAAAGTTGGTTATGTTTCCTAACCATATACATGTGTTGTCATTTGATTAACGGGATCACATCATTAGGAGAATGATGTGATTGACATGACCCATTCCATTAGCTTAGCACCCGATCGTTTAGTATGTTGCTATTGCTTTCTTCATGACTTATACATGTTCCTGTGACTATGAGATTATGCAACTCCCGTTTGTCGGAGGAACACTTTCTGTGCTACCAAATGTCACAATGTAACTGGGTGATTATAAAGGTGCTCTACAGGTGTCTCCAAAGGTACATGTTGGGTTGGCATATTTCGAGATTAGGATTTGTCACTCCAATTGTCGGAGAGGTATCTCTGGGCCCTCTCGGTAATGCACATCACATAAGCCTTGCAAGCATTGCAACTAATGAGTTAGTTGCGAGATGATGTATTACGGAACGAGTAAAGAGACTTGTCGATAACGAGATTGAACTAGGTATTGAGATACCGACGATCGAATCTCGGGCAAGTAACATACCGATGACAAAGGGAAAAACGTATGTTGTTATGCGGTCTGACCGATAAAGATCTTCGTAGAATATGTAGGAGCCAACATGAGCATCCAGGTTCCGCTATTGGTTATTGACCGGAGACGTGTCTCGGTCATGTCTACATTGTTCTCGAATCCGTAGGGTCCGCACGCTTAACGTTATGATGACAATTTCATTATGAGTTTATATATTTTGATGTATCGAAGGTTGTTCGGAGTCCCGGATATGATCACGGACATGACGAGGAGTCTCGAAGTGGTTGAGACATAAAGATCGATATATTGGACGGCTATATTTGGACACCGGAAGTGTTTCGGGTGATTTCGGAGAAAACCGGAGTGCCAGAAGGGTTACCAGAACCCCCCCGGGAAGTATTGGGCCTTAGTGGGCCTGAGGGGAGAGAGAGGGCAGCAGCCCAGGAGGTGGCGCGCCACCTCCCATGGGGAGTCCGAATTGGACTAGGGGAGGGGAGCGCAGCCCCTCTTTCCCTCTCCCTCTCCCTCTCTTTCCGCCCCCTTCTCTCTTCCTAGTTGGACTAGGAAAGGGGAGTCCTACTCCTACTAGGAGGAGGACTCCCCCCTCCTTGGCGCGCCCCAAGGGACGGCCGGACTCTCCCCCTTGCTCCTTTATATACAGGGGCAGGGGGGCACCTCTAGACACACAAGTTTATCTTCGTGATCGTTCTCTTAGCCGTGTGCGGTGCCCCCCTCCACCATAATCCTCGATAATATTGTAGCGGTGCTTAGGCGAAGCCCTGCGACGGTAGAACATCAAGATCGTCACCACGTCAACGTGTTGACGGAACTCTTCCCCGACACTTTGCTGGATCGGAGTCCGGGGATCGTCATCGAGCTGAACGTGTGCTAGAACTCGGAGGTGCCATAGTTTCGGTGCTTGATCGGTTGGGCCGTGAAGACGTACGACTACATCAACCGCGTTGTGCTAACGCTTCCGCTTCCGGTCTACGAGGGTACGTAGACAACACTCTCCCCTCTCGTTGCTATGCATCACCATGATCTTGCGTGTGCGTAAGAATTTTTTTGAAATTACTACGTTCCCCAACAAGGTCTCCGTCATATCTACTTTTCCAAACACTTTTGCCCTTGTTTTGGACTCTAACTTGTATGATTTGAATGGAACTAACCCGGACTGACGTTGTTTTCAGCAGAATTACCACGGTGTTGTTTTATGTGCAGAAAACAAATATTCTCGAAATGACCTGAAACTCCACGGAACATCTTAGAAAAAATAATAAAAAATCCTCGCCAAAGATGAAGACCAGGGGGCCCACACCCTTCTCATGAGGGTGGGGGGCGCCCCCCTAGGGCGCGCCCCCTACCTCGTGGGCCCCCTGTTGCGTCTCCGACTCCAACTCCACCTCCATATATTGAGTTTCTATGAGAAAAAAATCAGAGAGAAGAAATCATCGCGTTTTACGATACGGAGCCGCCGCCAAACCCTAAAACCTCTCGGGAGGGCTGATCTGGAGTCCGTTCGGGGCTCCGGAGAGGGGGATTCGTCATCGCCGTCGTCATCATCAACCATCCTATTGGAAATATGCCCTAGAGGCAATAATAAATTAGTTATTATTATATTTCCTTGTTCATGATAATCGTTTATTATCCATGCTAGAATTGTATTGATAGGAAACTCAGATACATGTGTGGATCCATAGACAACACCATGTCCCTAGTAAGCCTCTAGTTGACTAGCTCGTTAATCAATAGATGGTTACGGTTTCCTGACCATGGACATTGGATGTCGTTGATAACGGGATCACATCATTAGGAGAATGATGTGATGGACAAGACCCAATCCTAAGCCTAGCACAAGATCATGTAGTTCGTATGCTAAAGCTTTTCTAATGTCAAGTATCATTTCCTTAGACCATGAGATTGTGCAACTCCCGGATACCGTAGGAATGCTTTGGGCGTGCCAAACGTCACAGCGTAACTGGGTGGCTATAAAGGTACACTACGGGTATCTCCGAAAGTGTCTGTTGGGTTGGCACGAATCGAGACTGGGATTTGTCACTCCGTGTAAACGGAGAGGTATCTCTGGGCCCACTCGGTAGGACATCATCATAATGTGCACAATGTGATCAAGGAGTTGATCACGGGATGATGTGTTGTGGAACGAGTAAAGAGACTTGCCGGTAACGAGATTGAACAAGGTATCGGGATACCGACGATCGAATCTCGGGCAAGTATCGTACCGCTAGACAAAGGGAATTGTATACGGGATTGATTAAGTCCTTGACATCGTGGTTCATCCGATGAGATCATCGTGGAACATGTGGGAGCCAACATGGGTATCCAGATCCCGCTGTTGGTTATTGGCCAGAGAGTCATCTCGGTCATGTCTGCATGTCTCCCGAACCCGTAGGGTCTACACACTTAAGGTTCGGTGATGCTAGGGTTATAGAGATATTAGTATGCGGTAACCCGAAAGTTGTTCGTAGTCCCGGATGAGATCCTAGACGTCACGAGGAGTTCCGGAATGGTCCGGAGGTAAAGAATTATATATAGGAAGTGCTATTTCGGCTATCGGGACAAGTTTCGGGGTCACCGGTATTGTACCGGGACCACCGGAAGGGTCGCGGGGGTCCACCGGGTGGGGCCACCTGCCCCGGGGGCCACATGGGCTGTAGGGGGTGCGCCTTGGCCTACATGGTCCAAGGGCACCAGCCCCTAGAGGCCCATGCGCCAAAGGGACAAGAGGAGGGGAGAGTCCTAAAGGGGGAAGGCACCTCCGAGGTGCCTTGGGGAGGATGGACTCCTCCCCCCCTTGGCCGCACCCTTCCTTGGAGGAAGGGGCAAGGCTGCACCCTCCCCCTCTCCCTTGGCCCTATATATAGTGGGGGGAAGGGAGGGCAACAATACCCAAGCCCTGGCGCCTCCCTCTCCCTCCCATGACACACCTTCCTCCTCCCGCAGCGCTTGGCGAAGCCCTGTTGGAATCCCGCTACTTCCACCACCACACCGTCGTGCTGTTGGATCTCCATCAACCTCTCCTCCCCCCTTGCTGGATCAAGAAGGAGGATACGTCGCTACTCCGTACGTGTGTTGAACGCGGCGGTGCCGTCCGTTCGGCGCTAGGATCATCGGTGATTTGAATCACGACGAGTACGACTCCATCAACCCCGTTCTCTTGAACGCTCCCGCGCACGATCTACAAGGGTATGTAGATCCACTCCTCCCTCGTTGCTAGATGACTCCATAGATAGATCTTGGTGACACGTAGGAAAATTTTGAATTTATGCTACGTTCCCCAACTGTGGCATCATGAGCTAGGTCTATGCGTAGTTTCTATGCACGAGTAGAACACAAAGTAGTTGTGGGCGTTGATTTTGTTCAATATGCTTGCCGTTACTAGTCTTGTCTTGATTCGGCGACATCGTGGGATGAAGCGGCCCGGACCGACCTTACACGTACTCTTACGTGAGACTGGTTCCACCGACTGACATGCACTAGTTGCATAAGGTGGCTAGCGGGTGTCTGTCTCTCCCACTTTAGTCGGATCGGATTCGATGAAAAGGGTCCTTATGAAGGGTAAATAGCAATTGGCATATCACGTTGTGGTCTTTGCGTAGGTAAGAAACGTTCTTGCTAGAAACCCATAGCAGCCACGTAAAACATGCAAACAACAATTAGAGGACGTCTAACTTGTTTTTGCAGGGTGTGCTATGTGATGTGATATGGCCAAAAGGATGTGATGAATGATATATGTGATGTATGAGATTGATCATGTTCTTGTAATAGGAATCACGACTTGCATGTCGATGAGTATGACAACCGGCAGGAGCCATAGGAGTTGTCTTAATTTATTTATGACCTGCATGTCAACATAAATGTCATGTAATTACTTTACTTTATTGCTAACCGTTAGCTGTAGTAGTAGAAGTAATAGTTGACGAGACAACTTCATGAAGACACGATGATGGAGATCATGATGATGGAGATCATGGTGTCATGCCGGTGACAAGATGATCATGGAGCCCCAAGATGGAGATCAAAGGAGCTATATGATATTGGCCATATCAAGTCACTATTATTTGATTGCATGTGATGTTTATCATGTTTTTGCATCTTGTTTACTTAGAACGACGGTAGTAAATAAGATGATCCCTCACTAAAATTTCAAGAAGGTGTTCCCCCTAACTGTGCACCGTTGCGAAAGTTCGTCGTTTCGAAGCACCACGTGATGATCGGGTGTGATAGATTCTTACGTTCACATACAACGGGTGTAAGGCAGATTTACACATGCGAAACACTTAGGTTGACTTGACGAGCCTAGCATGTGTACAGACATGGCCTCGGAACACAAGAGACCGAAAGGTCGAGCATGAGTCGTATGGTAGATACGATCAACATGAAGATGTTCACCGATGTTGACTAGTCCGTCTCACGTGATGATCGGACACGGCCTAGTTGACTTGGATCATGTAATCACTTAGATGACTGGAGGGATGTCTATCTGAGTGGGAGTTCATAAGATGAACTTGTTTATCCTGAACATAGTCAAAAAAGGGTTTTTGCAAATTATGTCGTAGCTCGCGCTTCAGTTCTACTGTTTAGATATGTTCCTAGAGAAAATTTAGTTGAAAGTTGATAGTAGCAATTATGCGGACTAGGTCCGTAAACTGAGGATTGTCCTCATTGCTTCATAGAAGGCTTATGTCCTTAATGCACCGCTCAGTGTGTTGAACCTCGAACGTCGTCTGTGGATGTTGCGAACATCTGACATACACATTTTGATAACTACGTGATAGTTCAGTTAAACGGCTTAGAGTTGAGGCACCGAAGACGTTTTGAAACGTCGTGAAACATATGAGATGTTTCGTGGGCTGAAATTGGGATTTCAGGCTCGTGCCCATGTCAAGAGGTATAAGACCTCCGACGATTTTCTTAGCCTACAAACTAAGGAGAAAAGCTCAATTGTTGAACTTCATGATGAACTATAATATATCAGGGACATATATGATGATCCTTGAGATATTCGCGATGTTTGACACCACAAAAGTAGAAATCAAGAAGGAGCATCAATTGTTGATGGTTGGTGAAACCACTAGTTTCAAGAAGGGCAAGGGCAAAAAGGGATGCTTCATGAAACGGCAAATCAGCTGCTGCTCTAGTGAAGAAACCCAAGGTTGAACCCAAACTCGAGACTAAGTGCTTCTGTAATAAGGGGAATAGCCACTCGAGCAGAATTACCCTAGATACTTGGTAGATTAGAAGGCTGGCAAGGTCGATAGAAGTATATTGGATATACATTGTGTTGATGTGTACTTTACTAGTACTCCTAGTAGCACCAGGGTATTAGATAACGGTTCGGTTGCTAAGTGTTAGTAACTCGAAATAAAAGCTACAGAATAAACGGAGACTAGCTAAAGGTGAGATGACGATATGTGTTGGAAGTATTTCCAAGGTTGATCAAATATCGTACGCTCCCTCTACCATCGAGATTGGTGTTTGCGTTGAGCATAGACATGATTGGATTATGTCTATCGCAATACGGTTATTCATTTAAAGAGAATAATGGTTACTCTGTTTATTTGAATAATACCTTCAAATGGTCTTACACCTAAAATGAACGGTTTATTGAATCTCGATCGTAGTGATACACATGTGCATGCCAAAAGATATAAGATAGTAATGATAGTACCACCTACTTGTGGCACTGCCACGTAAGTCATATCGGTATAAAACGCATGAAGAAGCTCCAAGATTGATGGATCTTTGGACTCACTCATTTTTGAAAGGATTGAGACATGCAATGTTTGTTGGTAGATATGCATGAAGAAACTCTATACAGATGGATCATTTGGACTCACTTGATTTTGAATCACTTGAGACATGCAAATCATACCACATGGGCAAGATGACTGAAAAGCCTCGTTTTCAGTAAAATGGAACTAGAAAGCAACTTGTTGGAAGTAATACATTTTGATGTGTGCAGTCCAATGAGTGCTGAGGCATGTAGTGGATATCGTTATGTTCTTACTTCACAGATGATTTGAGTAGATGTTGAGTATATTTACTTGATGAATCACGAGTCTGAATTATTGAAAGGTTCAAGTAATTTCAGGGTGAAGTTGAAAGATCGTCGTGACGATAAAATATCTATGATATGATCATAGAGATGAACATCTGAATTACGAGTTTGGCACAGAATTAAGACATTGTGGAAATTGTTTCACAACTAATACAGCCTGGAACACCATAGTGTGATGGTGTGTCCGAACATCATAACTGCACCCTATTGGATATGATGCATACCATGTTGTCTCTTATCGAATTACCATAATAGTTTATGGGTTAGGCATTAGAGACAACCACATTCACTATAAATAGGGCACCACGTAATTTCGATGAGATGACACCGTATGAACTATGGTTTAGGGAAACCTAATCTGTCATTTCTTAAAAGTTTGGGGCTGCGACGCTTATGTGAAAAAGTTTCAGGCTGATAAGCTCGAACCCAAAGCGGATAAATGCATCTTCATAGGACACCCAAAACAGTTGGGTATACCTCCTGTCTCAGATCCGAAAGCAATAAGGGATTGTTTCTAGAATCGGGTCCTTTCTCGAGGAAAGGTTTCTCTCGAAAGAATTGAGTGGGAGGATGGTGGAGACTTGATGAGGTTGTTGAACCATCTCTTCAACTAGTGTGTGGCAGGGCACAGGGAGTTGTTCCTGTGGCACCTACACCAATTGAAGTGGAAGCTTATGATAGTGATCATGAAACTTCAGATCAAGTCACTACCAAACCTCGTGGGATGACAAGGATGCGTACTACTTCAGAGTGGTACGTAATCCTGTCTTGGAAGTCATGTTGCTAGACAACAATGAACCTACGAGCTATGGAGAAGCGGTGGTGGGCCCGGATTCCGATAAATGGCTCGAGGCCATAAAATCCGAGATAGGATCCATGTATGAAAACAAAGTATAGACTTTGGAAGAACTACTTGATGGTCGTAAGGCTGTTAGGTACATATGGATTTTAAAAGGAAGACGGACAATGATGGTAAGTATCACCATTAAGAAAGCTCGACTTGTCGTTAAGATGTTTTCCGACAAGTTCAAGGAGTTGACTACGATGAGACTTTCTCACTCGTAGCGATGCTAAGAGTCTGTTGGAATTATATTAGCGATTACTGCATTATTTATGAAATCTTGCAGATAGGATGTCAAAACATTGTTTCCTCGACGATTTTCTTAAGGAAAGGTTGTATGTGATACAACCGAAAGGTTTTGTCGATCCTGAAAGATGCTAATAAGTATGCAAAGCTCCAGCAATCCTTCTAGGGACTGGAGTAAGCATCTCGGAGTTGGAATGTATGCTTTGATGATGATCAAAGATTTTGGGTTTATACAAAGGTTATGAGAAACTTGTATTTCCAAAGAAGTGAGTGGGAGCACTATAGAATTTCTGATGAGTATATGTTGTTGACATATTATGGATCAGAAATGACGTAGAATTTCTGGAAAGCATATAGGGTTATTTGGAAAGTGTTTTTCAATGGAAAGCCTGGATTAAGCTACTTGAACATTGAGCATCAAGATCTATAAGGATAGATCAAAACACTTAATGGCACTTTCAAATGAGCACATACCTTGACATGATCTTGAAGGTGTTCAAGATGGATCAGTCAAAGAAGGAGTTCTTGCCTGAGTTGTAAGGTATGAAGTTAAGACTTAAAGCTCGACCACGGCAGAATAGAGAGAAAGGACGAAGGTCGTCCCCTATACTTAAGACATAGGCTCTACAGTATGCTATGCTGTGTACCGCACCTGAAATGTGCCTTGCCATGAGTCAGTCAAGGGGTACAAGAGTGATCTAAGAATGGATCATAGGATAGCGGTCAAAGTTATCCTTAGTAACTAGTGGACTAAGGAATTTTCTCGATTATGGAGGTGGTAAAAGAGTTCGTCGTAAAGGGTTACGCCGATGCAAACTTTGACACTAATCCAGATTATTCTGAGTAGTAAACTGGATTCGTATAGTAGAACATTTGTTTGGAATAGCTCCAAATGTAGCGTAGTAGTTGCACCTACAAGATGACATAGAAATTTGCAAAGTACATACGGATCTGAATGTTGCAGACCCGTTGACTAAAACCTCTCTCACAAGCAAAACATGATCAAACCCCAGAACTCATTGAGTCTTAATCACATGATGATGTGAACTAGTTTAGTGACACTAGTGAACTCTTTGGATGTTGGTCACATGGCGATGTGACCTATGAGTGTTAATCACATGACGATGTGAACTAGATTATTGACTCTAGTGCAAGTGGGAGACTGTTGGAAATATGCCCTAGAGGCAATAATAAATTAGTTATTATTATATTTCCTTGTTCATGATAATCATTTATTATCCATGCTAGAATTGTATTGATAGGAAACTCAGATACATGTGTGGATACATAGACAACACCATGTCCCTAGTAAGCCTCTAGTTGACTAGCTCGTTAATCAATAGATGGTTACGGTTTCCTGACCATGGACATTGGATGTCGTTGATAACAGGATCACATCATTAGGAGAATGATGTGATGGACAAGACCCAATCCTTAGCCTAGCACAAGATCATGTAGTTCGTATGCTAAAGCTTTTCTAATGTCAAGTATCATTTCCTTAGACCATGAGATTGTGCAACTCCTGGATACCGTAGGAATGCTTTGGGTGTGCCAAACGTCACAACGTAACTGGGTGGCTATAAAGGTACACTACGGGTATCTCCGAAAGTGTCTGTTGGGTTGGCACGAATCGAGACTGGGATTTGTCTCTCCGTGTAAACGGAGAGGTATCTCTGGGCCCACTCGGTAGGACATCATCATAATGTGCACAATGTGATCAAGGAGTTGATCACGGGATGATGTGTTACGGAACGAGTAAAGAGACTTGCCGGTAACGAGATTGAACAAGGTATCGGGATACCGACGATCGAATCTCGGGCAAGTATCGTACCGCTAGACAAAGGGAATTGTATACGGGATTGATTAAGTCCTTGACATCGTGGTTCATCCGATGAGATCATCGTGGAACATGTGGGAGCCAACATGGGTATCCAGATCCCGCTGTTGGTTATTGGCCGGAGAGTCATCTCGGTCATGTCTGCATGTCTCCCGAACCCGTAGGGTCTACACACTTAAGGTTCGGTGACGCTAGGGTTATAGAGATATTAGTATGCGGTAACCCGAAAGTTGTTCGGAGTCCCGGATGAGATCCCAGACGTCACGAGGAGTCCCGGAATGGTCCGGAGGTAAAGAATTATATATAGGAAGTGCTATTTCGGTTATCGGGACAAGTTTCGGGGTCACCGGTATTGTACCGGGACCACCGGAAGGGTCCCGGGGGTCCACCGGGTGGGGCCACCTGCCCCGGGGGCCACATGGGCTGTAGGGGGTGCGCCTTGGCCTACATGGGCCAAGGGCACCAGCCCCTAGAGGCCCATGCGCCAAAGGGACAAGAAGAGGGGAGAGTCCTAAAGGGGGAAGGCACCTCCGAGGTGCCTTGGGGAGGATGGACTCCTCCCCCCCTTGGCCGCACCCTTCCTTGGAGGAAGGGGCAAGGCTGCGCCCTCCCCCTCTCCCTTGGCCCTATATATAGTGGGGGGAAGGGAGGGCAACAATACCCAAGCCCTGGCGCCTCCCTCTCCCTCCCATGACACACCTTCCTCCTCCCGCAGCGCTTGGCGAAGCCCTGTTGGAATCCCGCTACTTCCACCACCACACTGTCGTGCTGTTGGATCTCCATCAACCTCTCCTCCCCCCTTGCTGGATCAAGAAGGAGGAGACGCGCTGCTCCGTACGTGTGTTGAACGCGAGGTGCCGTCCGTTCGGCGCTAGGATCATTGGTGATTTGAATCACGACGAGTACGACTCCATCAACCCCGTTCTCTTGAACGCTTCCGCGCGCGATCTACAAGGGTATGTAGATCCACTCCTCCCTCGTTGCTAGATGACTCCATAGATAGATCTTGGTGACACGTAGGAAAATTTTGAATTTATGCTACGTTCCCCAACACATCCTCCATCACCAATTTCATGATCCTCACCGCCGTGCGTGAGTAATTCCATCGTAGGTTTGCTGGACGGTGATGGGTTGGATGAGATTTATCATGTAATCGAGTTAGTTTTGTTAGGGTTTGATCCCTAGTATCCATTATGTTCTGAGATTGATGTTGCTATCACTTTGCCATGCTTAATGCTTGTCACTAGTGAAATCGTGGCACTCGGGCCCTAATGACAAGCATTAAGCATAGCAAAGTCACAGCAACATCAATCTCAGAACATAATGGATACTAGGGATCAAACCCTAACAAAACTAACTCGATTACATGATAAATCTCATCCAACCCATCACCGTCCAGCAAGCCTACGATGGAATTACTCACGCACGGCGGTGAGCATCATGAAATTGGTGATGGAGGATGGTTGATGATGACGACGGCGACGAATCCCCCTCTCCGGAGCCCCGAACGGACTCCAGATCAGCCCTCCCGAGAGGTTTTAGGGCTTGGCGGCGGCTCCGTATCGTAAAACGCGATGATTTCTTCTCTCTGATTTTTTCTCTCCGAAAGCAAATATATAGAGTTGGAGTTGGCGTCGGAGGGCATCCAGGGGGCCCACGAGGTAGGGGGCGCGCCCTAGGGGGGGACGCCCCCCACCCTCGTGAGAAGGGTGTGGGCCCCCTGGTCTTCATCTTTGGCGAGGATTTTTTATTATTTTTTCTAAGAAGTTCCGTGGAGTTTCAGGTCATTCCGAGAATATTTGTTTTCTGCACATAAAATAACACCATGGCAATTCTGCTAAAAACAGCGTCAGTCCGGGTTAGTTCCATTCAAATCATACAAGTTAGAGTCCAAAACAAGGGCAAAAGTATTTGTAAAAGTAGATACGATGGAGACGTATCACGTCCCACCCCCTAAACCGCGTGGATCCCACACCCCTCTTCCTTATCCTTTTAGTTCGACGTCGGTTCCGAGCACGAAACGACAAATGAAAAGTGCTTTGGTGGTCAAAACTAACTGTGATAGGGGAAGGGTGGGTAATCTATCGTCGACACCTACCATCAGCGGCCTGGAACAGGACCAAAGAAAATCCAAAGACGATGCAAGAGGGGAGAAGGGAACGGACAAGAGAACTCGTTATCTCCAAGGATCGATCTGAAGATTGGACATGAGCATCCCACTCATACGTTGATCCACTCATATGGATGCTATAGATGACAAATGCCCCATTATTTTTTGCTTTATCGTTTTTAGCTTGCACGGAGTAACCTCGTATCAGGCAGGCTGAATACGTGCACGCCATGTATGTCCCACCCCTAAACCATGTCGATTCCACACCCCTCCTCCTTATCCTTTCAGTTCGACGTCGGTTCTGAGCACGAGACGACAATTAAAAGTGCTTTGGTGGTCAAAACCAGTCGTGTTAGGGGGAAGAGTGGGTCATCTGTCATCGACAACTAACATTAGTGGCTTGGAACACGACAAAAGAAAATTCAGAGACGACGCAAGAGGGGAGAACAGAATGGACAAGAGAACTTGTTGTCTCCAATGATCGATCTAGCGACTGAACAGGAGCACGCCACTCAGACGCTAATCCACTCATATGGATGGTTTAGATGACAAATGCCCCATTATTTCACGTTTTGTTGGTTCAGCTTGCACGGAGTAACGTCGTATCAGGCATGCCATATACATGCACGCCATGTGTGCCCCCCCTAAACCGTGTCGATCTCGCACCCCTCCTCCTTATCCTTTCGGTTCGACGTCGGTTCCGAGCACGAAACGACAATTAAAAGTGCTTTTGTGGTCAAAACCAGCCGTGCTAGGGGAAGAGTGGGTCATATGTTTTCGACACCTAGCATCAGCAGCCTGAAACGGGACAAAATAAAATCCAGAGACGACGCAAGAGGGTAGAAGGAAACGGACAAGAGAACTCGTTATCTCCAAGGATTGGTGGCGACTGAACACGAGCACGCCACTCATACAATGATCCACTCACATGGATGGTATAGATGACAAATGCCCCGTTATTTCACATTGCGTCGGTTCGGCTTGTACGGAGTAATGTCGTATCAGGCAGGCCGAATACATGCATGCCATGTGTGTCCCACCCATCCCTAAACCGTGTCGATCCCTTGCCCCTCCTTATCCTTTCGGTTCGACATCGATTCCAAGCACGAAACGACAATTGAAAAGTGCTTCGGTGGTCAAATCCAGCCGTGTTAGGGGAAGAGTGGGTCATCTGTCGTCGACACCTAACATCGGCGGCCTAGAACACAACAAAAGAAAATTCAGAGATAATGCAAGAGGGGAGAACGGAACGGACAAGAGAACTGCTTGTCTCCAAGGATCGATCTGATGACTTAACACGAGCACGCCACTAATACGCTAATCCACTCACATGGATGGTATAGGATGACAAATGGCCCCTTATTTCGCACTTTGTTGGTTCAGCTTGCACGGAGTAACGCCGTATGAGGTATGCCGGATACATGCATGCCATGTGTGTCCCACCCCCCTAAACCGTGTCGATCCCACACCCCTTCCTTATCCTTTCGGTTTGACGTCGGTCCCAAGAGCACAAAACGACAATTGAAAGTGTTTTGGTGGTCAAAACCAGGCGTGTTAGGGGAACAGAGAGAGTCATTTGTCGTCGACACCTAACATCAGCAGCCTGGAACGGGACAAAAGAAAATCCAGAGACGACGCAAGAGGGGAGAACAGAACGAACAAGAGAACTTGTTGTCTCCAAGGATCAATCTGACGACTGAACATGAGCATGCCACTCATACGTTGATCCACTCATATCGATGGTATAGATGACAAATGCCCCGTTATTTGTTGGTTCAGCTTGCACGGAGTAACGCCGTATCAGGCAGGCCGGATACGTGCATGCCATGTGTGTCCCACCGACCCCTAAAACGTGTTGGTCCTGCACCCCCTCCTTATCATTTTGGTTCGACATCAGTTCCGAGCACGAAACGACAATTAAAAATGGTTTGGTGGTCAAAACCAGCCGTGTTAGGGGAAGAGTGGGTCATCTGTCGCAAGCACCTAACATTAGTGGCCTAGGACATGACAAAAGAACATCTAGAGACGATGCAAGAGGGAAGAAGGGAACGGGCAACATAACTCGTTATCTCCAAGGATCGATCTGGCGACTGAACACGAGCACACACTCATACGCTGGTCGACTCATATGGATCATATAGGTGACAAATGCCTCATTATTTCGCGCTTCTTCAGTTTAGCTTTCATAGAGCAATGGCGTAGCAGGCTGAACACGTGCACGCCATGTGCCCCTCCTAAAAAACATGTCGGTCCCACACCTCCACCTTTTCCTTTTTGTTCGATATCGGTACAAAGCACGAAACGACAATTAAAAGTGCTTTGGTGGTCAAAAACCGGCCATGAGAGTGGGAGGAGGGCCATCTGCCGTCGACACCTAACATCATCGACCTAGGAGGCGACACAATAAAATCTAGAGACGGTTCAAGAGGGAAGAAGGGAACGGACAAGGGAACTCATTGTCTCCAAGGAAATCGATCTGGCGACCTTATACGAGCACAACACGCATATGCTGACCCATGGTGCTTCGCAAACTTTGAGTGAAACTCTACTATTCGTATGGCAAATATTGTGTTCCTTCTCGTTGCGTCAGGTCAACCTTTGCAGATTAAGTTCACGATAGATAGTCGGCGATATGAGACCTCTGAATATAAGCACGCCACGAGTCCTCAAAAGTCGTCGACTCCCCCCTTATCACTTCGGCTTGACGTCACTTCCGATCAACAAAACGACAAGCAACCCTACGCATAAAACCGTGCGACGTTTTTTACTTGTATCAATCATCCCTACCCCCCCCCCCCCTCCAGTGTCTTTGTTAGATTAGATTAGATTGTACGTAGCACACAAATTGTAGTAGATGTGCAATTTCTTCCAAAATATGCCATGATTTTTCCCTCTCAAGCGTGGAGAGCAAGAAATATCCCAATTGTGGACATGATCCGTAACCGAGTGGGGTGCTCCTAGCAGTTCTCTCAGGGGTGGGGCGGTGAGCCTGGAATGACAAAGCTACCCTCGCTGGCTCCAACGAGGCCTTCTTTCGTCACCGTGTAGTGTAGCTCAATCAGGCAAGGCAGTCAACATTTACCACAGGGCATCTCGCTGACAACCTGACATCATTATTTTTTTGGCTACCACCTCGTCCTATTTCCAATATCTTTTTGGTTGCAATGTAATTCTAGTGTTTTTCAATATAAAACCGTTTTGTCATTCTCTCTGTAATCTTGTACTGCTCCTGCTGTCAACTTGCAGTAGGAAGAGTTAGTTAACGCACTAGTACAATATGTTGCTTTGTTTATAGATGTGATGATTGGTTAATTAATGTCCAAGAAGTCTTTGAGCTTAATCTACCACGTTGATTATCCAAATCAAATAGGATGGAATAAAAATCCTCACGGAATCTCGCTTTCATACTTGTGCTCGTAGCAGTTTCGTGGTACGACCATTTCTCTTTATTTTAACCATTATTATAAAAAGTTGCTCCTTGTGGATATCTTTATTTGGTACTTGTGGTACTAGCTGATATTTATGTTCGGCACAAGGGGGCAAACAATAATTGGAAAATGGCTAATAGTTGGGAAATGATCTGGTAAAATTATTCTGCTTTTGATCTTAACAATGTAGGGTCAACACCGAGCTAAAGTTTGGTGCACATGGATGACAAATGTCTCGCTATTTTGCGCTTTGTCGGTTCGACTAATGGGAGTAACGCCGTACCGGATGGGAAGTGACTTGGAAAAAAATATTCTGCTTCCAAAATTTTAAAATAAGAGTTTAGATTATGATGATCTTACCGACGCTTGGTGAACACGGAGCTAAACTTAAGTGCATATGAATCGGTATAGATGACAAATGCCTTGTTATTTTGCGCTTTGTTGGTTCAGCTTGCGCCCCCTCCTTATCCTTTCGACTCGACGCCGGTTCCGATCACGGAACAACAATAAAACGTGCATTGGTGGTCAAAACCAGTCGTAGGTGAAGGGGTCATTTGTCGTCGACATCTAACATCATCAACCTAGAACAGGACAAAGGGAAATCTAGAGATGATGCAAGAAGGAATCAGACAAGAGAACTTGATGTCTCCAAGGCAATCGACTGACGTCACGCATCAACCGATCCCTGACACTTAGACAACATTAAGTTGAACTCTAGCATTTCGCATTGCATGGCAAATGCTCGTTGCTTTCTGTCAGCGTCAGGTCAACCTCTGCAGACCGTTGAATACAAGCACGCCACACGTTCTCCAAACCCGCTGACTCCTAGCATACCCCTTAGAGCATCCACAATGTATCATTTTGCTGCCTCTATACCTGCCTCTAAGCCCTTAGAGGCTGTCGCTATACACTGCTGGACCAAGCCTCTTGGGAAAATTCTCTAGCATCGCCTCTAACACAAGAGGCTGCCTCTAAGCCATTTCTTTGCACTAAAATAATTCCCTGGCCCTACTTACAATCCCTGTAGCACATATATTTGTTCAGATTTGGCCTGAGATGGTTGAAGAGAGTAAATATTTTATGTTACATATGGGCTCCACCTTAGAGGCTGCATGCCGTAGCTATACATTGCGTTTCTTTTAACTATACTTAGAGGCAGGGGTGGAGGGCCCACCTTAGAGGCAGTGTGGCCTCTACACACTACTGATGCCCTTATCCCTTGGACTGCACGCCACTTTGAATCATCAAACCGACGAGTACAATTCTATCAATCTCTACCCATGTCTTTGTTAGACTAGATTATATCACAGGAATGCGGATGTACAATTCCATGCACAAGAGTGCCATGACTTTTTTCCTTTCATGCTTGGAGGCCAAGAAATATCCCAATTGTGGACATGATGCGTGGCCAAGAAATATCCCAATTGTGTGGTTCAAGCCGTGAAGGCGGTCAACATTAACTACAAGGCATCTCTTGATGACATCACTATCTTTAGTAGTAGTACCTCCTCGTTCCATTTCTAATATATTTTTGTTTGCAATGATTATTTTCTAGCAGTACTATTATCTTTTCTCTATGAAAAATCGTTTTGTCATTCTCTGTGTAGCTGTCAACCTGCAGTAGGGAATAGAGTTAACGCACTAGTACAATGTTGCTTTTGTTTATAGTATATATGATTAGTTAATGGCCAAGATGTCTTTGAGCTCAGTCTACAATGTTGATTACTCAAATCAAATAGGAAGGAATATAAATCAACTGGGAAGGAATAAAAATCCTCACGAGATCTCCGCTGCAAATGCGGGTAGAGTACCTGTGCACGTAGCAGTTCCATGGTAGAACCGTTTCTCTTCATTTTATCCATTAAAAAACTGCTCCTTGCGGATATCTTTGGTACTAGCGGTACCAACTGATATTTATATTCAACTCAAGGGGGGGCGGACAAAAATTGGAAAATGGCTAATAAGTAATTGGAAAATGACAATAATTGGTGAAATTATTTTGCTTATGATCTTAACAATGCCTGGTCAACGCCAAGCTAAAGTTTAGTGCATATGGATGACATGATGAGTACAAATGGCAAATGCCCCAGCTATTCCACGCTTTGTCGGTTCGACTAGCACGGAGTAACGTCGAACCGGGGGGGCTGAACAAGAGCATGCCACATCTCCACTTAAGCCATGTCGATCCTGCCCCACCTCCCCTTAATCCTTTTGGTTCAACGTTGGTTCCGAGGACGAAAGGACAATCAAGAGTTCTTTGCTGGTCAAAAAACTGCCTGGAGAGAGGGAAGGGTATCATCTATCGTCAACACCTAACATCATCGACCTAGTGTTGGAAATATGCCCTAGAGGCAATAATAAAAGTATTATTATTATATTTCCTTGTTCATGATAATTGTCTTTTATTCATGCTATAACTGTATTATCCGGAGATCGTAATACACGTGTGAATACATAGACCACAATATGTCCCTAGTGAGCCTCTAGTTGACTAGCTCGTTGTGATCAACAGATAGTCATGGTTTCCTGGCTATGGGCATTGGATGTCGTTGATAACGGGATCACATCATTAGGAGAATGATGTGATGGACAAGACCCAATCCTAAGACTAGCACAAAAGATCGTGTAGTTCATTTGCTAGAGCTTTGCCAATGTCAAGTATCTCTTCCTTCGACCATGAGAGCGTGTAACTCCTGGATACCGTAGGAGTGCTTTGGGTGTATCAAACGTCACAACGTAACTGGGTGACTATAAAGGTGCACTACAGGTATCTCCAAAAGTATCTATTGTTTTATGCGGATCGAGACTGGGATTTGTCACTCCGTGTAAACGGAGAGGTATCTCTGGGCCCACTCGGTAGGACATCATCATATGCGCAATGTGACCAAGGAGTTGATCATGGGATGATGTGTTACGGAACGAGTAAAGTGACTTGCCGGTAACGAGATTGAACAAGGTATTGGATACCGACGATCGAATCTCGGGCAAGTAACATACCGATAGACAAAGGGAATTGAATACGGGATTGATTAAGTCCTTGACATCGTGGTTCATCCGATGAGATCATCATGGAACATGTGGGAGCCATCATGGGTATCCAGATCCCGCTGTTGGTTATTGACCGGAGAACGTCTCGGTCATGTCTACATGTCTCCCGAACCCGTAGGGTCTACACACTTAAGGTTCGATGACGCTAGGGTTATAAAGGAAGTTTGTATGTGGTTACCGAATGTTGTTCGGAGTCCCGGATGAGATCCCGGACGTCACGAGGAGTTCCGGAATGGTCCGGAGGTAAAGATTTATATATGGGAAGTCCTATTTTGGCCACCGGAAAACGTTCGGGATTTTTCGGTATTGTACCGGGAAGGTTCTAGAAGGTTCCGGAGTGGGGCCCACCTGCATGGGGGGACCCACATGGACGTGGGTAGTGGGGGCAAGGCCCCACACCCCTGGTCAAGGCGCACCAAGATCCCCCCTTAGAAGGAATAAGATCATATCCCGAAGGGATAAGATCAAGATCCCTAAAAAGGGGGGATAACAATCGGTGGGGAAGGAAATAATGAGATTTCTTTCCTCCCACCTTGGCCAACGCCCCAATGGACTTGGAGGGCAAGAAACCAGCCCCTCCACCCCTATATATAGTGGGGAGGCGCATGGGAGCTATACACGAAGTTCTGGCACAGCCCTACCTCTCTCCCTACTCCTCCTCTCCCATGGTGCTTGGCGAAGCCCTGCTGGATTGCCACGCTCCTCCACCACCACCACGCCGTTGTGCTGCTGTTGGATGGAGTCTTCCTCAACCTATCCATCTCTCCTTGCTGGATCAAGGCGTGGGAGACGTCACCGGGCTGTACGTGTGTTGAACGCGGAGGTGCCGTCCGTTCGGCACTAGGATCATCGGTGATTTGAATCACGACGAGTACGACTCCATCAACCCCGTTCACTTGAACGCTTCCGCTTAGCGATCTACAAGGGTATGTAGATGCACTCTCTTTCTACTCATTGCTGGTCTCTCCATAGATAGATCTTGGTGACACGTAGGAAAATTTTGAATTTCTGCTACGTTCGCCAACAGTGGCATCATGAGCTAGGTCTATTGCGTAGATTCTTTGCACGAGTAGAACACAAAGTAGTTGTGGGCGTTGATGTTGTTCAATATGCTTACCGTTACTAGTCCAATCTTGTTTCGACGGTATTGTGGGATGAAGCGGCCCGGACCGACCTTACACGTACTCTTACGTGAGACAGGTTCCACCGATTGACATGCACTTGGTGCATAAGGTGGCTAGCGGGTGCCAGTCTCTCCCACTTTAGTCGGAACGGATTCGATGAAAAGGGTCCTTATGAAGGGTAAATAGCAATTGGCATATCACGTTGTGGTCTTGCGTATTGCTAGAAACCCATAGCAGCCACGTAAAACATGCAACAACAATTAGAGGACGTCTAACTTGTTTTTGCAGGGTATGCTATGTGATGTGATATGGCCAAGAAGAATGTGATGAATAATATGTGATGTATGAGATTGATCATGTTCTTGTAATAGGATTCACGACTTGCATGTCGATGAGTATGACAACCGGCAGGAGCCATAGGAGTTGTCTTTATTTATTGTATGACCTGCGTGTCATTGAAGAACGCCATGTAAACTACTTTACTTTATTGCTAAACGCGTTAGTCATAGAAGTAGAAGTAGTCGTTGGCATGACAACTTCATGAAGACACGATGATGGAGATCATGATGATGGAGATCATGGTGTCGTGCCGATGACGATGATGATCATGGAGCCCCGAAGATGAAGATCAAAAGGAGCAAAATGATATTGGCCATATCATGTCACTATTTGATTGCATGTGATGTTTATCATGTTTATGCATCTTGTTTGCTTAGGACGACGGTAGTAAATAAGATGATCCCTTACAAAATTTCAAGAAGTGTTCTCCCCTAACTGTGCACCGTTGCTACAGTTCGTCGCTTCTAAGCACCACGTGATGATCGGGTGTGATGGATTCTTATGTTCACATACAACGGGTGTAAGACAGTTTTACACAGCGAAAACACTTAGGGTAACTTGACGAGCCTAGCATGTGCAGACATGGCCTCGGAACACGGAGACCGAAAGGTCGAGCATGAGTCGTATGGTAGATACGATCAACATGAAGATGTTCACCGATGATGACTAGTCCGTCTCACGTGATGATCGGACACGGCCTAGTTGACTCGGATCATGTGATCACTTAGATGACCAGAGGGATGTCTATCTAAGTGGGAGTTCATAAGATGAACTTAATTATCCTGAACATAGTCAAAAGACCTTTTGCAAATTATGTCGTAAGCTCGCGCTTTAGTTCCACTGTTTAGATATGTTCCTAGAGAAAATATAGTTGAAAGTTGATAGTAGCGATTATGCGATCAGTAGAAAGCTTATGTCCTTAATGCACCGCTCAGTGTGCTGAACCCCAACGTCGTTTGTCGATGTTACGAACATCGGACATACACGTTTTGATAACTACGTGATAGTTCAATTAAATGGTTTAAGTAGAGGCACCAAAGACATTTTTGAAACATCGCGGAACATATGAGATGTTTTGAGGGCTGAAATTGGGATTTCAGGCTCGTGCCCACGTCAAGAGGTATAAGACCTCCGACGATTTTCTTAGCCTGCAAACTAAGGGAGAAAAGCTCAATCGTTGAGCTTGTGCTCAGATTGTCTGAGTGCAACAATCACTTGAATCGAGTGGGAGTTAATCTTCCAGATGAGATAGTGATGTTTCTCCAAAGTCATTACCACTAAGCTGCTAGAGCTTCGTGATGAACTATAATATATCAGGGATAGATATGGTGATCCTTGAGGTACTCACGATGTTTGACACCGCGAAAGTAGAAATCAAGAAGGAGCATCAATTGTTGATGGTTGGTGAAACCACTAGTTTCAAGAAGGGCAAGGGCAAGAAGGGATACTTCATGAAACGGCAAATCAGCTGCTGCTCTAGTGAAGAAACCCAAGGTTGAACCCAAACCCGAGACTAAGTGCTTCTGTGATAAGGGGAATAGTCACTAGAGCAGAATTACCCTAGATACTTGGTAGATGAGAAGGCTGGCAAGGTCGATAGAAGTATATTGGATATACATTATGTTAATGTGTACTTTACTAGTATTCCTAGTAGCACCAGGGTATTAGATACCGATTCGGTTGCTAAGTATTAGTAACTCGAAACAAAAGCTACGGAATAAACGGAGACTAGCTAAAGGTGAGCTGACGATATGTGTTGGAAGTGTTTCCGAGGTTGATGTGATCAAGCATCGCACGCTCCCTCTACCATCAAGATTAGTATTAAACCTGAACAATTGTCATTTGGTGTTTGCGTTGAGCATAGACATGATTGGATTATGTCTATTGCAGTACGGTTATTCATTTAAGGAGAATAATAGTTACTCTATTTATTTGAATAATACCTTCAATAGTCTTGCACCTAAAGGAATGGTTTATTGAATCTCGATCGTAGTGCTACACATTTTCATGCCAAAAGATAGTAATGATAGTACCACTTACAGGTGGCACTGCCATGTAAGTCATATTGGTTTAAAACGCGTGAAGAAGCTCCATGTTGATGGATCTTTGGACTCACTCGTTTTTGAAAAGTTTGAGACATGCGAACCATGTCTATTGGTGTATATGCATGAAGAAACTCCATGCAAATGGATCGTTCGGACTCACTTGATTTTGAATCACTTGAGATATGCAAATCATACCACATGGGCAAGATGACTGAAAAGCCTCATTTTCAGTAAGATGGAACAAGATAGCAACTTGTTGGAAGTAACACATTTTGATGTGTGCAGTCGAATGAGTGCTGAGGCATGCAGTGAATATCATTATGTTCTTACTTCACAGATGATTCGAGTAAATGTTGAGTATATTTACTTGATGAAACACAAGTCTGAATTATTGAATGGTTCAAGTAATTTCAGAGTGAAGTAGCAGATCATTGTGACAAGAGGATAAAATGTCTATGATATGATTATAGAGATGAATATCTGAGTTACGAGTTTTGGCACACAATTAAGACATTGTGGAAATTGTTTCGCAATTAATACCGCCTGGAACACCATAATGTGATGGTGTGTCCGAACATCATAGTTGCACCCTATTGGATATGGTGCGTACCATGATGTCTCTTATCGAATTACCACTATCGTTCATGGGTTAGGCATTAGAGACAACCACATTCACTTTAAATAGGGCACCACGTAATTCCGATGAGATGACACCGTATGAATTATGGTTTAGAGAAACCTAAGTTGTCGTTTCTTAAAAGTTTGGGGCTGCGACGCTTATATGAAAAAGTTTCAGGTTGATAAGCTCGAACCCAAAGCGGATAAAATGCATCTTCATAGGAAACCCAAAACAGTTGGGTATACCTCCTAATTCAGATCCGAAAGCAATATGGATTGTTTCTAGAATCGGGTACTTTCTCGAGGAAAAGTTTCTCTCGAAAGAATTGAGTGGGAGGATGGTGGAGACTTGATGAGGTTATTGAACCGTCTCTTCAACTAGTGTGTGACAGGGCACAGGGAGTTGTTCCTGTGGCACCTACACCAATTGAAGTGGAAGCTTATGATATTGATCATGAAACTTCGGATCAAGTCACTCCCAAACCTCGTAGGATGACAAGGATGCGTACTACTTCAGAGTGGTACGTAATCCTGTCTTGAAGGTCATGTTGCTAGACAACAATGAACCTACGAGCTATGGAGAAGCGATGGTGGGCCCGGATTCCGATAAATGGCTTCAGGCCATAAAATCCGAGAGAGGATCCATGTATGAAAACAAAGTGTAGACTTTGGCAGAACGGCTCGATGGTCGTAAGGCTAATGAGTACAGATGGATTTCAAAAGGAAGACGGACAATGATGGTAAATGTCACCATTAAGAAAGCTCGACTTGTCGTTAAGATGTTTTCCGACAAGTTCAAGGAGTTGACTACGATGAGATTTTCTCACTCGTAGCGATGCTAAGAGTCTGTTGGAATTATATTAGCGATTACTGCATTATTTATGAAATCTTGCAGATAGGATGTCAAAACATTGTTTCCTCGACGATTTTAATGAGGAAAGGTTGTATGTGATACAACCGGAAGGTTTTGTCAATCCCGAAAGATGCTAATAAGTATGCAAAGCTCCAGCAATCCTTCTAAGGACTGGAGTGAGCATCTCGGAGTTGGAATGTATGCTTTGATGATGATCAAAATTTTGGGTTTGTACAAAGTTTATGAGAAACTTGTATTTCCAAAGAAGTGAGTGGGAGCACTATAGAATTTCTGATGAGTATATGTTGTTGACATATTGTTGATCAGAAATGACGTAGAATTTCTGGAAAGCATATAGGGTTATTTTGAAAGTGTTTTTCAATGGAAAGCCTGGATTAAGCTACTTGAACATTGAGCATCAAGATCTATAAGGATAGATCAAAATGCTTAATAATACTTTCAAATGAGCACATACCTTGACATGATCTTGAAGGTGTTCAAGATGGACCAGTCAAAGAAGGAGTTCTTGCCTGAGTTGTAAGGTACGAAGTTAAGACTTAAAGCTCGACCACGGCAGAATAGAGAGAAAGGACGAAGGTCGTCCCCTATGCTTAAGACGTAGGCTCTTCAGTATGCTATGCTGTGTACCGCACCTAAAGTCTGCCTTGCCATGAGTCAGTCAAGGGGTACAAGAGTGATCCAAGAATGGCTCACAGGACAGCGGTCAAAGTTATCCTTAGTAACTAGTGGACTAAGGAATTTTCTCGATTATGGAGGTGGTAAAAGAGTTCGTCGTAAAGGTTACGACGATGCAAGCTTGACACCTATCCGGATAGCTCGGAGTAGAGAGACCGGATACATATAATGGAGCAATAATTTAGAATAGCTCCAAGTAGAACAGTTGTTTGGAATAGCTCCAAATAGAGCGTGGTAGCTGCATCTAGGAGATGACATAGAGATTTGTAAAGCACACACGGATCTGAAAGGTTCAGACCCGTTGACTAAAACCTCTCTCACAAGCAACATGATCAAACATAAAACTCATTGAGTGTTAATCACATAGTGATGTGAACTAGACTACTGACTCTAGTAAACTCTTGGGTATTAGTCACATGGCGATGTGACCTGTGAGTGTTAATCACATGGCGATGTGAACTAGATTATTGACTCTAGTGCAAGTCGGAGACTGTTGGAAATATGCCCTAGAGGCAATAATAAAAGTATTATTATTATATTTCCTTGTTCATGATAATTGTCTTTTATTCATGCTATAACTGTATTATCCGGAAATCGGAATACACGTGTGAATACATAGACCACAATATGTCCCTAGTGAGCCTCTAGTTGACTAGCTCGTTGTGATCAACAGATAGTCATGGTTTCCTGGCTATGGGTATTGGATGTCGTTGATAACGGGATCACATCATTAGGAGAATGATGTGATGGACAAGACCCGATCCTAAGACTAGCACAAAAGATCGTGTAGTTCATTTGCTAGAGCTTTGCCAATGTCAAGTATCTCTTCCTTCGACCATGAGAGCTTGTAACTCCTGGATACCGTAGGAGTGCTTTGGGTGTATCAAACGTCACAACGTAACTGGGTGACTATAAAGGTGCACTACAGGTATCTCCAAAAGTATCTATTGTTTTATGCGGATCGAGACTGGGATTTGTCACTCCGTGTAAACGGAGAGGTATCTCTGGGCCCACTCGGTAGGACATCATCATATGCGCAATGTGACCAAGGAGTTGATCACGGGATGATGTGTTATGGAACGAGTAAAGTGACTTGCCGGTAACGAGATTGAACAAGGTATTGGATACCGACGATCGAATCTCGGGCAAGTAACATACCGATAGACAAAGGGAATTGAATACGGGATTGATTAAGTCCTTGACATCGTGGTTCATCCGATGAGATCATCGTGGAACATGTGGGAGCCATCATGGGTATCCAGATCCCGCTGTTGGTTATTGACCGGAGAACGTCTCGGTCATGTCTACATGTCTCCCGAACCCGTAGGGTCTACACACTTAAGGTTCGATGACGCTAGGGTTATAAAGGAAGTTTGTATGTGGTTACCGAATGTTGTTCGGAGTCCCGGATGAGATCCCGGACATCACGAGGAGTTCCGGAATGGTCCGAAGGTAAAGATTTATATATGGGAAGTCCTATTTTGGCCACCGGAAAACGTTCGGGATTTTTCGGTATTGTACCGGGAAGGTTCTAGAAGGTTCCGGAGTGGGGCCCACCTGCATGGGGGGACCCACATGGACGTGGGTAGTGGGGGCAAGGCCCCACACCCCTGGTCAAGGCGCACCAAGATCCCCCCTTAGAAGGAATAAGATCATATCCCGAAGGGATAAGATCAAGATCCCTAAAAAGGGGGATAACAATCGGTGGGGAAGGAAATAATGAGATTTCTTTCCTCCCACCTTGGCCAACGCCCCAATGGACTTGGAGGGCAAGAAACCAGCCCCTCCACCCCTATATATAGTGGGGAGGCGCATGGGAGCTATACACGAAGTTCTGGCACAGCCCTACCTCTCTCCCTACTCCTCCTCTCCCATGGTGCTTGGCGAAGCCCTGCTGGATTGCCACGCTCCTCCACCACCACCACGCCGTTGTGCTGCTGTTGGATGGAGTCTTCCTCAACCTCTCCCTCTCTCCTTGCTGGATCAAGGCGTGGGAGACGTCACCGGGCTGTACGTGTGTTGAACGCGGAGGTGCCGTCCGTTCGGCACTAGGATCATCGGTGATTTGAATCACGACGAGTACGACTCCATCAACCCCGTTCACTTGAACGCTTCCGCTTAGCGATCTACAAGGGTATGTAGATGCACTCTCTTTCTACTCGTTGCTGGTCTCTCCATAGATAGATCTTGGTGACACGTAGGAAAATTTTGAATTTCTGCTACGTTCCCCAACACCTAGGGACGATAAAAGAAAATCCAGGGAAGATGCAAAAAGGGAAAGGACAAAAGAACTCATTATCTCCAAGGAAGTCGATCTGAAGACAGTGCGAGCGCTCCATCCATCGGCCGACCCGTGGAGCTTGGCCAATAGCTAAACTTTAGTGTTCGTATGGCAAATGCTTTGTTACTTTCTGTTGCACCTAGTCAACCTTGGCAGACGAAGTCCACGATAGTCGATATTATTGGATGGATGAACATAAGCATGCCATCGTGCTCCAAACACCCGCCCAAGCGCCCCCCATATCCCTTTGACTCGACATCACTTTCAATCACCCAAACGACAAGTAACCCTTCAAAAAAAATTGTAGCATAACGCCATACCGGGGGGGGGGGGTTGGATACGTGCACGCCATGTGTCCCCCTAAACCGTGTCGATCTAGCATCCCCTTCCCTTTTACTTTCGGTTGAACGTCCTTTTCGAGCACACAACGACAATCAAAGGGCTCTGTTGGTCAAAGAACAATCATGAGAGGTGGTTGAGGGCCATTTGCTGTCGACATCCAACATCAGCGGCCTAGAACACGGCAAAAGAAAATCTAGAGATGATGTCAGAGGGGAAGGAATAGGAGAACTCGTTGTTTGCATTGCGTCAGGTCAACATATGTTTGTGAGGTAACCCCAAGGCAAACAATCTAAGCATGCCGCGCATCGGCCTACCGGCGGCGCTTATCCAACATTGAGCTGAAGTTTAGTAGTCGTACGACAAAAATGCTCCCTTGATTTGTTTTGTCTGCGGTGGTCAATCATACAAGACGTTTGAAATATGAGCATGCCATGTGTGCTCCAGATCCCTTCCCCCCGTCCCCCTATCCCTTCGTCTTGTCATCACTTCTCATCACCAAAAGGATAAGTAACCCCAACAGATAAAATGTGTAGCATAACGCCATACTGGGCCACTAGTGCAGAACCGGGCAATAGCACCGGTTCGTAAGGCCCTTTAGTGCTGGTTCCATAACCGGCACTAAAGTGTGGTCACTAAAGGCCCCCCTTTAGTACCGGTTCAGCACAAATCGGTGCTAAAGGGAAACCACGTGGCACGAGCCAGCTCCGGGGGCCGGGAGCCCTTTAGTACCGGTTGGTAACACCAACCGGTACTAAATGTTTGTGGGTTTTTGTTTTATTTTGTATTTTTCAATTAAATTTGTGTTCTTAATTTAATTTAGAATTGTTTTACGTTATAATGAGTTGTAGTCGTCGTCATCATCATCATCATCATCATTGCATATTAATAAATAAATAAACTCTAGCTAGCTAACAATCATCGTAGTCGTCTAATTACCACTATTTAATCATCATAGTCATTACCGCTAGCTATCTAATCATCACCAACACTGGCTAGCTTAAAGAGGAAACATTCACTTTGTAACAGAAGCAAAGATATCATCGAGTTCAACATAATCATCACCAACATCGAAGTTCAGGACACGGACATGAGACACTATAATTAAGAGTATGAACTAGTGCTGCTCCCTCTCAGGTAGAATAGCATAGAACATGCATAGCTCTCCTGATTCATCATACTAGAGCATGCAGATGAATCTGTCTCCAATGCCCCCTAGTACTTCTCCGCGATCGTTAACAATTTTGCTCCAATCTTTCACTATTAAGCATTCTTCGCTTTCAGAAATCCTAAATGCACTCATGTGCAATGTAGGATATCTTGGCCGTAAGCTAACCATTGACATGCCACCTTTAGTCTCGATCCACTGAGGCACAACTGTCATCAGAAGTCCCTATTGAAGAACATCGTATAGTAATTAATATACTAAGCAATGAAAGTTTAGCTTCAAAAATAATGTATGCAAAAGATGCACTAATTAAGGACAAATAGTTAAAATCTTACCATCTTTTGATTATAGATGTGACCGTAGTTCAATATGATCATCATTGGTCGCACGTTTTGAGTACTAACATTTCTAAGTTCAGGAAAACAATTTGTCTTGACAGTATTAAGATCCTCAAGCCATGAAACATAATGACTTATCTCCTCGCAGTTTAGTTGAGCCCCGGGGCAGTAGTAGGTCCTGTCTACCAAGCGCCGGACATGTTTGCTTGAACCGAAATAAGCTGACAATACAAATTAGTTGTCAACTATTTTCGAATAAACTGTATCAGAGACATAAACATATGCATGCATGGTTGAGAAAAACTCACATAATGGTAGAACTGGAGGCGTTTGCACATCGACCCAGATGTCTATATTACCTTCAATATCATCTTCCGGACGAATATCAAAGGTGACAACCATACCAGGCTCAAATGCATAAGCCTTGCATAGTGCTTGCCAAATTTTGCATTCAAAATGGGTGTATGTGTCTTCATTATATAATTTGACGTTGAAAATATACCCATGCTCCGTCTTCAAGTAAACTCTCTTTACCTCCATATTATCTATAGCACTAAAACCTATCTTATCCAAGACAAAAATTCTTGCATGGCAGGGGATGCGCTAGTAGAATAGTGAAAATTTAAAATTATAAGTTGAAGCAAATGAAGCATAAGTTTTGCATTCAAATAATAATTGACAAAGTGACTTACTGTATCAACTTCGAATGTCTCATCCAGCTTGATGCTGAAGCGCCTACCATCAACAAGGAAATTTCTGTCGCACAGGCCGCGCTGGTCTTCATAGTGTTCGCACATAATGAAATCTTTTTCGTCGTCAGATGACATTTCCTATGTTCATATAGGTGAAACATTAAACACCTATTACTATCTAACATTAATTAATATCTAGCCAAATATATATTCATCTAACATTTGACATTAATATATCTAACTATATTCATCTCTAACAATTGACATTACTATATATTTAACTTTTCTATCTAATTCATCTAATATTCGACATTAATCTAACATTTATATAAACTCAAAATATATAAAAAATTAAATAAACAGAAAAACTCATTAACAAATAATATTTTAATTAGATCATCAAATCTCAGATACCTAAATTTTCTTACTAAAAATAAACTAGTTATATTAATTATTGAACTAGTTCAAATCTCATATACCTAAATAAACTAGTTATATTAATTATTGAACTAGTTCAAATCTCATATACCTAAATAAACTAGTTCGACAATTTTCTTACTAAAAATAAACTAGTTATATTAATTATTGAACTAGTTCAAATCTCATATACCTAAATAAACTAGTTCGATAATTTTCTTACTAAAAGTAAACTAGTTATATTAATTATTCAACTAGTTCAAATCTCTAGTTCGACAATTTTCTATCTAGCTAATTCATCTAACATTCGACATTAATCAAACATTCGATTATCTAATTAACTTTTCTAAAAAATAGAAAATAAGTAAAAAAATGTGTGTGTGTGTGTGTGTAGTGTGTACGTATATATGCATGTGTGTGTATGTGTGTATGTGTGCGGCCCTGTACGCCGCCGCCCCATACGTATGAGCGGGGGCGCCGGCGTACGGGGCGGGGGCGCCGCCATACGGGCTGGGTGCGACGACGACGGACGGCGGCGCGACGGGTATACGCGAGAGCGAGAGACGTACGGGACCGCGGCGGGACGACGACGGACGGCGGCGCGCGGCGTTTGGGGCGGCGGCGCGAGACGGCGATGACGACGGGCGGTGGCGGGGACAGCGACGACGACGACGGACAACGGGCGACGGGCGGCGAGGACGGGTTCGAGCGGCGCGCGAGAGGTTGGAGACGAAAAAAGTGGGAGATCTAACTGAATTTTCGTAAGTGTTGTATATATAGGAGAGGCCTTTAGTACTGGTTGGAGCCACCAACCGGTACTAAAGGCCAACTTTGGCCAGGCCAAGAGGCGGGAAGAGCAGGCCTTTAGTACCAGTTGGTGGTTCCAACCGGTACTAAAGGTTGGTCTTTAGTACCTGTTGGAGCCACCAACCGGTACTAAAGGCCTCGCGCTGCCACCCCAAAGTTTAGTCCTACCTCGCCAGGCGAAGGGCAGCCGCACTGGTTTATAAACCCAGTCGCGGCTACCTCTTCGAACTCCTCTATATAGCAGGCTTCTGGGCCTAATTAATTAAGGCGCGCTGCCCTGTGAGCCTGCTGGCCCTTCTGGGCCTGCATTTGCACACCCTAGGTCTGGCAGGCCCACTGGACAGCGCGCGAACAAATTTTTTATATAGTATTTTTTTCTGCATTATTTATTCTCTTCAATTTATTTTTGAGTAGTTTTTTATATAGTTTTTTGTTTTCTGCATTATTTATTTTCTTCTATTTATTTTTGAGTAATTTTTTTGTATAGTTTTTATTTTCTGCATTATTTCTTTTCTTCTATTTATTTTCTTCTGGAAATTGAATGCTGCATATTGAACAATTAGGTAAATGACCAAAAAACAACAAATGATGTCAGAACATGTTGGAAATTGATCACGTTGCTTTGAATACTGCATACTAAACACAAAAGAAATCCGGAGTTCAAATAAGTTTAAAAAACATTGAAGTGGCCATGTAACAGACGAGTTCTCGTCCGAAAACCCTGATACTCTAAAAGAGTTTGTCCAGTTTGTACATGAAGTGTGTCCAGTTTTTGCCGTGACCCTCTCTACTCTTTCGCGCATGTTATGCGGGTGATATGATGATACCATGCCAAGTTTCAACATTTTCAGGATTCATTTTGTAGTGATTTTCAATTTCACGGTCATTTAGCTCTCTAAACAATTAGGTAAATGACCGAAAAACAACAAATGATATCAGAACATGTTGGAAATTGATGACGTCGCTTTGAATGCTCATACTGAACACAAAAGAAGTCCAGAGTTCAAATAAGTTATTAAAAATAAAAAAGAGGTGCAATGCTGGTTAATTTGCTTCAAGCCATTCGGAATAGTGTAGACTGCACTGCACATAGCTCAGTGCAATCTATGCTATTCCGCAAGGCTTGAAGCTAATCAACATGTAGGTGAACATTGCAACTCTTCGTCATTGTCTGTGCACTCACGGCTTATAAACCGCTCATACTGCCTCTCTCTTGGCGATGTGGGACTAAAAATCAGCTTACAAAGAAACTCTAGTACCGGTTCATGGCATGAACCGGTACTAAGGGTCTTCGTGGGGGCCCCAGACTAACCATAGCCTGACACAGCCTCATTAGTACCGGTTCGTGGCATGAACCGGTACTAAAGGTCTTCGTGGGGGGCCCAGACTAACCATAGCCTGACACAGCCTCATTAGTTCCGGTTCGTGGCATGAACCGATACTAAAGGTTACCCAACTAATGATGCCCGCCCGCCTAGCCGTTGGAACCGGCACTAATGGTCACATTAGTGCCTCAAATTCAAACCGGCACTAATGTGCTTCACATTTGACCCTTTTTCTACTAGTGGGCGGGCTTAGTAGGTGCACGCCATGCGTCTCCTTAAACCATGTCAATCCAGCACCCCTTCCCCTTATCCTTTCGGTTGAACGTCATTTTCGAACACACAACGACAATCAAAAGGGCTTTGTTGATCAAGATCGGTCGTGAGAGGTAGATGAGGGCCTTTTGCTGTCGGCCCCCAACATTGGCGACCTAGAACACGATAAAAGAAAATCTAGAGACGATGCCAAAGGGGAAGGAACAGGTGAACTCATTCTTTTGCTTGCGTCGGGTCAACCTATGTCTGCGAGGTAACCTCAAGGCAATCGATCTAAGCACGCCATGCATAAGCCGAACCGCGATGCTTATCTAACATTGAGCTATCATACAACCAATGCTCTCTAGCTAGGATTTGTTTTGTCAGCAGTGGTCGATCATACAAGACATTTGAATATGAGCACGCCACGTGCCACCTCCCCCCTCGACCCGTCGATCATGCGACTCCCACTTATCCATTTGTCTCAACGCTGGCCCCGAGAACAAAGTGATGTCGAGCAGTGTTGATCATAACCGACTACGAGAGGAAGACACGCGCTATCGACCATGAATCAGTGGCGCCCAACTTTTGTGGCCCGGAACACGACATAAAAAACTAAATACGATGCAAAAAAGGTAAAAAAAACACAATAAAAAAGTCGTTCTAGTAACAAAACACATTCGAGGAACACATCTACACCTGTGACCGTGCGTGTCGAGAGGCCACAAATGCCACGGGCATGGCAAATTTCATGGTGTAACTATGAAAAGCGAACAAACCTGGCTATAATAGACTTGCAAATCACATTGTTTTACAAAATTGCAAGTGTGCAGCATAGTCGAGATAGTTCGCATAATCGACCTATAACATTACGCGTAAACTTTACGGTGCTCTATTTGTTTCGTCCCTATTATAGCACACAAATGTATACTTACAATTCCATGTACATACGTCATGATTGTTTGAGGCTTGGAGGCCAAGAAAATTCCCAATTGCAGACATGGTGCCTGGCAGGGGGTGCACCTAGCAGCTTCCATGGAGTGGAGCGGTGATCCAGCAAATGACGAAACTACCCCCGTCTATATCCAACGAGGCTTTCATCAGCGTGTAGCTCAAGCCGGGACTGCGGTCACAGTAGTCAGCATGTACCAAGCATCCTGACATCACTCTCTTTACCTCCTTCGTTTATTTTATTATTTTACTCTCCTTTTCCATATAATATTATTTTTGTTGCTTCATACTTGTACTGCTCCTGCTGTCAGTGTATTACGTTGATTACTCATATATGTGATTAATTAATGGCCAAGATGTCTTTGAGCATAGTCTAGAATGTTGATTACTCTAATGGCAAGGAATATAAATCCTCACGGGATCTCCGTTGCAAACGCGTATAGCATACTTGCACCGGCAAGCAACCGTCCTGAGCATACTTTATTATTTACTATTTATTAATCGTCACTTGTTGCAACTAGTAGTGGTATACAGTATATAACAATAACATTTCCCCTAGAAAAACAATAATATTCCAAACATGATATATAGCAGTTTCGCTCCAACAAACAAGTTTCTTTATTTTCCATTAATTAATTAAAAAACTGCTCCTTGTGGATATCCTTGGTACTTGTGGTACCAAACTGATATATTTATGTCCAGTCCAAGTTCAAGGGGGCAAAAAATAGTTGGGAAATGGCAAATGTTAATGGGGAAATGACTTGGCAAAAAATATTCTGCTTTGCTTCTGATCTTAACCATGCCGGGTCAACAAGCAGCTAAAATTTAGTGGTACATATGGATTGGTATAAATGACAGATGCCACGTTATTTCGCAGTTTGTCGGTTTAGCTTGCGTGGTGTAATATCGTACCAGGCGGGACCGAATATGTGCATGTCATGTGGCCCTCATAAACTGTGTCGGTCCCGCACCTCCCCCTTATCCCTTCGGTTCGACGTCAGTTCCGAGCATGAAACGACAATGAAAGTGCTTTGCTGGTCAATCAAATACATAATGCGAGCATGCCACATGTTTTCCTAAACCGTGTCGGTCCTGCTCCCCATCCTTTATCCTTTTAGTTCGACATCATTTCGAGCATGAAACGACAATCAAGACTTCTTTGTCGGTCGAAAAATTGGTAATGGGAGAGGGAAGGGGGTCATCTATGTCGACACCTAATAGCATCGGCATAGGACACGGCAAAAGAAAATCTAGGGACAATGCGAAAAGGGAAAGGACAAGATAACTTCTTGTCTCCAACGAAATCGATCCGACGGCTGAACACGAGCACTCCACGCATCGGCCAACCCATGGCGCTTGGCCAACATTAGACTACATTTTAGTATTCGATATGGCAAATGCATTGTTACTTTGTGTTGCGCCGGGTCAACCTCAACAGACTCAGTCCACGGTAGTCGGTCAGATGATCGGACCGCTGAATATAAACAAGCCACGCGTGCTCCAGGCCCCCCCCCTCCCCCCCTCATCGCTTCGACTCGATGTCACTTTCGATCACTAAAACACATAAAATTTCCAAGAGAACGCCATATCGGGCGGGCTGAATACGTGCACGCCATGCACCCCCCTAAGAAGTGTCGATCCAGTACCCCCTCCCCTCATCCTTTCGGTTGAACGTCGTTTCCAAGCACACTACGACAATCAAAAGGGGTTTGTTAGTCAAAGACTGGTCCTGAGAGGTGGAGGAGGTCCATTTGCTGTCAACCCCCAACATCAGCGGCCTAGAACACGACAAAAGAAAGTCTAGAGACGATGCCAAAGGGGAAGGAACATGGGAACTCGTTGTTTTGTGTTGCGTCAGGTCAACCTATGTCCGCGAGGTAACCCCGAGGCAATCGATCTGAGCACACCATGCATCGGTCAGCCCGCGATGCTTATCCAACATTGAGCTGAACTTTAGTAATCATACAACAAATGTTTATCCAACATTGAGTTGAACTTTAGTAACCATACAAAAAATGATCCCTTGATTTGTTTTGTCTGTGGTGGTCAACCGTTCGGCCTTCGCTTCGACCCGTCGATCCTGCGACTCCCACTTATCCCTTTGTCTCAACATTGATTCTGAGAACAAACTGATGACAAGCAGTGTCGATCAGAACCGACTACGAGAGGAAGACACACGACATGGACCATGAATCAGTGCCGCCCCAACTTTTATGGCCCGGAACACGATTGAAAAAAACTAAGTATGACGCAAAAAGGAAAAAAAAAGAAACTCGATATAGTAACAAAACACATCTGAGGAACACATCTACGCTTGTGATCGTGCATGTCCAGAGGCCACAAAGGCCATATGCAAAACAGATTTCATGTCGTGACTATGAAAAGTAAACAAACTCGGCCATAGTAGACTTGCAAATTACACTGGTTTACAAAATTACAAGTGTGCGGCATTGTCGAGACAGTTCACACGATCAGCATATACATTATGCATAAATTGTTCCTAAATTGTTTTTACTTGTTTCATCCCAACCAATGTCTGGCTGGATTATACTTTTTCCATCCCAAAACAAGCATTGTTGTACTAAGTCAGTACATTAATTTTGGGACGAAGGGAGTACCACTCAATTTTAGAGGCTTGGTGGCCAAGAAAATTCTCGATTCCATGCACACATGTCATGGTTAAGAAAATTCCCAATCCAGGAGACGGTGCATGGCAGGGGTATACCTAGCAGTTTCCATGGAGTGGAGCGGTGAGGCAGCAAATGACGAAACTACCCCTATGAATATCCAGCGAGGCTTTCATCAGCGTGTAGCTCAAGCCGGGACTGCGGTCACAGCAGTCAGCATGCAGCGAGCATCCTGACATCACTCTCTTTACCTCCTTCGTTTTATTTTATTATTTTATTACTGTCCTTTTCCATATAATACTATTTTGTTGCTTCATACTTGTACTGCTCCTGCTGTCAGTGTACAATAGAATAAGAATTACTCCTAGCGAAGGAATACAATGTTGATTGCTTGCTTGCTTACATATGTGATTAATTAATTAATGGCCAAGATGTCTTTGAGCCTAGTCTACAATTGATTACTCTGCTCTGTTGCAAACGCGTAGAGCATATTTGCGCCGGCAAGCAACTGGTTTGAGAATACTCATACTTTTTCTATTTATTTAACCGTCACTTGTTGCAACTAGTAATGTTATAATAATTCTGTTGATGATGCTATTTGACATTAAAAACGCCTTCTGGATGTCTTTGGACTTTGGTTGTAGTATAGTACCTTGTATTCGGCGGGCAAACAATAATTGAGAATAGTATATATCGTGTTGCTTTTGGTCTTGATAATGTTTCTCGTGTGGCATTGATCGACAAGTAACAGTTTGTCCGGTCACAATTGCAACAAAGGGAAGCGACACAAAAAATTGTTACATGAAAATGGATCGGATAGACATGTCTGTGCGGGTAGCGGACTGATGGATATCCTTGGTTGTATACATCTTATTCAGCTCACAACCAATAACCGCGGAATGGTTTGACAAATGTATTATGCTCTTTCTTGTCTCGATAATGTGTCTTGGGGTCATATCGAGCTAAACTTTAGTAGTATACTCATAGCAAATGCCTCGTCATTTCACGTGGTGTTGAATCAAGAAATAACGTACCGGGCGGCTGAATACGAGCATGCGGTGTGTCCTCTCGACCCGTCGACCCCCTTTTCCACTTGTCCTTACCCTTTAGCTCAACATCGATTCGACCACAAAAACAAGAACAAAAAGTGTTGCCTATGA